>NC_041388.1:411880854-411983133 GCF_002162155.2 Triticum dicoccoides | reverse complement strand
GCCATGGGCCGGACTGATGGGCTGTGAAGATATGAAGACCGAAGACCGCACCCGTGACCGGATGGGACTCTCCTTGGCATGGAAGGCAAGCTTGGTGAGCAAATATGTAGATTCATTTCTCTGTAACCGACCTTGTGTAACCCTAGATCCTCCCAGTGTCTATTTAAACCGGAGGACTTAGTCCGGAGGGGGCTAGATTCAATACCATAGTCATACAGGCTAGACTTCTAGGGTTTAGCCATCACAATCTCGTGGTAGATCAACTCTTGTAATCTCTATATTCATCAAGATCAATCAAGCAGGAAGTAGGGTATTACCTCCATAGAGAGGGCCCAAACCTGGGTAAACATTGTGTCCCCCGTCTCCTGTTACCATCAATCCTAGATGCACAGTTCGGGACCCCCTACCCAAGATCCGCCGGTTTTGACACCGACATTGGTGCTTTAATTGAGAGTGCCACTGTGTCATCCCCAAAAGGTTTGTGATGGCCCCTTCAATCATCAATAATGACGCTGTCCAAGGAGAAACTTTCCTCCCCGGACAGATCTTCGTGTTCGACGGCTTTGCACTGCGGGCCAACTCGTTTGGCCATGTGGAGCAGATCGATAGCTACTCCCCTGGACATCAGGTCAGATTTGGGAGCTTGAACTATGTCGCGAACATCCATGCAGATTGGATTTTCGCCGCATTCGAGACTGTGGCGACCGCTCCTGGTCACCTCGATGAGCATGACCTAAATCTATCATCAGACCGCATCCAGGAGATAGCTCCTGTAACTGCTCTGGCCTTAGATCTGGAGCACTCAGCGCCATCCAAGGACGGGAGGCTCAGCCCCACCATGGAGGCCGCAGATTCCCTGGCGCTGGAGCCTCACGTAGACTTAACCTCACACGATATCTATGTCACCGGAACTCCAGACTCGTCTTCGGCTATAAGTTCCGTACCACGTGAGTCTGCGGACGCCGAACCTGATCGCCTATTGATCTTCGAATTCAGCGCCACCGACATCTTCTAGCACTCGCCCTTGGAAGATGCGCTAAACTCATTAAAGAACCTGTCCTTGGCGGGGGATTCACAGCCGAACTATGTCCGGTCCGAACTAGGGGCTGACGATGGAGAATTTCACCCGCCACCCACTTCATAGCTACGTTCGAGGATTTAACCGACGTGCTTGATTACAGCTTCGAAGACATCGACGGTATGGATGACGATGCCGACGTGGAGCAGGGCCAAAACCTGCCGTTTACTGGATGATGGACGACCACTTCTTCGCACAATGTGTGCATGGTGGATACACCTAAAGAAACAAATGACGATGACAAAGAAGATCCAGTGGAGAATAAAACTCCTGATACAGAGCACAAATGCCGGTACCCTCGGCGCCGCTCTAAGTCATGTCGTTCAAAAGACAGCAATGCTGGAATCGGAGGAAATAATACTCCGGAAGATGCCGAAAACGATGAAGACCCTGTTGAGGCAACTTCCGAATAGGAGGAACCAGGAAACGGGCAAGTTAGCCCTAATGAACAGGCCACACACGACAACTCGGAAGATGACAATTATCTCCCGCTCTCCGAAGATGAGGCAAGCCTTGGTGATGACGAATTCATCGTTCCAGAGGAACCTTCCGAGCAGGGGCGCTTAAAGCGTCGGGTCATAGTCACAGCAAGAAGCCTGGAAAAGAAACGACAGCAGCTTCAAGCTGACCAAGATTTGCTCAACAACAGATGGACTGATGTCCTAGCAACTAAAGAATACAGCCTTAAGCGCCCAGCCAAGAGTTACCCGAAGCACAAAGTGCTACCTCAATTTGATGAGGATACACCGAAGTTCGTTCCTCCCTCGCGCAATATGGCTAACAGACCACCACATGGTTGGGAGGAAGCGGCAATTCAAGCCGAACAGCAGGCTATACCATTGGAGCATGAAAACATATATAAAACAGCTCGGGATTATAAACACGGCCTTCGGCAGGACCGGCACAATAAGGCAGATCATACCAGATATCTATAGATTGCGAGGACGCACCTCAACAAAAGACGACGACTATCTATCCGGACGTGCCGGACTTAGTCACGCCTCGGCCAAAAATCACAAACAAACCCCATCAGAGACACGTCGTGTTGTGACCCGATATAGAGGTGCCACACACCCCTTTTGCTTCACTGGCGAAGTAATGGATCACGAATTCCCAGAAGGATTTAAACCCATAAACATCAAATCATACGATGGAACAACAGACCCCACAATGTGGTTTGAAGATTTCCTTCTCCACATCCATATGGCTTGCGGAGACGATCTTCACGCCATCAAATACCTCCTATTAAAACTCAAAGGACCAGCTCGGCACTGGATAAACAGCTTTCCCGAAAACTCGATTGGCAGCTGGGAAGATCTGGAAGACGCCTTCCGCGGCAACTTCTAAGGTACATACATCCGGCCACCGGATGCTGATGATTTAAGTCACATTGTCCGGCAGCCCGGGGAGTCTACCAGGAAGCTCTGGACTAGGTTATTACTTAAAAAGAACCAAATTGTAGACTGCCCGGACGCAGAAGCCCTAACGGCCTTCAAGCACAGCGTCCGGGATGAGTGGCTTGCCCGCCACCTCGGTGAGGAAAAACCAAAATCAATGCCAGACCTTATGACTTTGATGACCCTCTTTTGCACGGGAGAAGACAGCTGGCTCGCTCGTAGAAGCAACAGCGCCAGTGACCCGAGCACTTCCAAAGTCCAGGACGACAATGGCAAGCCATGACGCAATAAAAGCAAGCACTGCAATAGCAATGCGGGAACACACGATATAGTGGTCAACGCTAGATTCAGCAGCCCCAGACCCGGCCAACGAAAAAAGCCATTCACAGCAAATAGGGATGAACCATCCAATCTAGACAAGATATTGGATAAACCCTGCTAGATTCATGGCCACCCCAATAAACCAGCTAATCACACCAACAGAAGTTGTTGGGTTTTCAAACAGGCTGGCAAGTTAAATGGCGAACACAAGGGGAAGATGCCACCCGGTGATAGCGACGGCGAAGAGACTCACCAACCGAACACCGGGGGACAAAAACAGTTTCCTCCCAAAGTAAAATCAGCAAACAAGATGTATGTCGCTTACACCCCTAGAGGTAAATGCACGGAAAACTCCCCCCGTACAAGAGATCATACTACGGATACCTCGGTTGAACTACAAAGCGGCTTCACCTCACCGCATACCTCATAGGCCATTACGACACCGATCTCTGTTCAACATGACCAGTCGATGCCCATACTGGGCTAGCAATTCGGCTTCCGCCACTCGCCTGATATGCCTCAAAAGTCGGTACCACGCATACATAAGTATGCACTTAAAATACCTGGGGCATCAGCAGAAGCAAAATAAGGATGGCCCTACAAGTACTCCCACATACTTCCTCATTCTTCTAACCATCTTATTTTTTAATATCTTCTCTACAGATGGCTCAAAGGCGGGTCACCCGCGGACCCTATCGGAGTTCGGGTTCATACACTCATCCAAAAGTCATTCCCGACAAGGAATATCCTAACCGAGGACAGGCGACGTAGACGTGCGACAGGAGGTCCAAAGTAACTTTTTGTAGACCGCACTCAGTATTTCGAGCCTGTAAGGTGCCTTTATCCTCAGCCTTTGACCCTTGGCATGTAAAATAGCCAGGGTGCGGCATTATTATCTATACAAACAATTGGCACATCACTCAGGTCCCAGCAAACATAATCTGCTCTTTTCTACAAAACCGAGTTTTGCCCTTACGGTTAGTTTAAACTTACACCTCGGCATAACTTGCTAGGGGCTCGGTATGGGAACAAATGAGTTATCGACAAAGTCTGAACAGCTCTATAGTGTACTTCGGCATCGCGAGTTTTGGCCTTATATGCATTAGCTCCGAATCATGTCTTGGGTTAAAAGTTGGGTTGCCCGGCTCCTGTGCTCGCTACCTTACGTTCCGTTCTATCGGCTAGGGTAGTAAAGAGAGAACTACTGCGATTGTGCTTCCGGTTAACCTGGTTAAGCACCTCGGTAGAGAAAACCGAAAACTGACTGTCATGATGCGGCGAGAGCCGGTCAACCACTTGATGACTTATTGGAATCTTTCGCGATTCCCTCTGTGTCACACGAAGGACCTCTTTCCGGTCAAATATGTAAACACATCGTATTAGAGTAATCCGCGTACATACCAGGGGCTATATCGTAGACCCACCGTAAAACTCCTATGGCTAAGTGAAAATGTTAACGTCCTATAGTCCGGTGTCCTGGTTCGCGGCACTGACACCTCCTTCACGGACCAAGACGTTGGGTCAAGAGTAATCAGATGCCTTGCCGAACACCCCCGTATTTCCTACGAGGGGGCTGAATCCGACGACTGGAAAACTTTCAGATCATATACAAACGGCCGCACAGGAGGAACAAAAGCCTTTAGGCAAAACTAAAACATAGTCTGATTATAAAAACAATCTTTTACAATTAGCATACACTTCACTCGAATATTATGGCTTTCTAACATTGACCCTCTATCAAGCGGGCAGCCTCTAAGACGTCTTCAAAATAATGATCTGGTGCGTGACGGTCCTTGCCCTGGGGCGGACTCTTCGCTGCAACTGAAGGAAATATGCCCTAGAGGCAATAATAAAGTTATTATTTATTTCATTATATCATGATAAATGTTTATTATTCATGCTAGAATTGTATTAACCGGAAACATAATGCATGTGTGAATACATAGACAAACAGAGTGTCACTAGTATGCCTCTACTTGACTAGCATCAAAGATGGTTATGTTTCCTAACCATAGACATGAGTTGTCATTTGATTAACGGGATCACATCATTAGGAGAATGATGTGATTGACTTGACCCATTCTGTTAGCATAGCACTTGATCGTTTAGTTTGTTGCTATTGCTTTCTTCATGACTTATACATGTTCCTATGACTATGAGATTATGCAACTCCCGTTTACCGGAGGAACACTTTGTGTGCTACCAAACGTCACAACGTAACTGGGTGATTATAAAGGTGCTCTACAGGTGTCTCTGAAGGTACTTGTTGGGTTGGCGTATTTCGAGATTAGGATTTGTCACTCTGATTGTCGGAGAGGTATATCTGGGCCCACTCGGTAATACGCATCACTTAAGCATTGCAAGCATTGCAACTAATGAGTTAGTTGCAGGATGATGTATTACGGAACGAGTAAAGAGACTTGCCGGTAACGAGATTGAACTAGGTATTGAGATACCGACGATCGAATCTCGGGCAAGTAACATACCGATGACAAAGGGAACAACGTATGTTGTTATGCGGTCTGACCGATAAAGATCTTCGTAGAATATGTGGGAGCCAATATGAGCATCCAGGTTCCGCTATTGGTTATTGACCGGAGACGTGTCTCGGTCATGTCTACATTGTTCTCGAACCCGTAGGGTCCGCACGCTTAAGGTTTTGATGACAGTTATATTATGAGTTTATGAGTTTTGATGTACCGAAGGAGTTCGGGGTCCCGGATGAGATCAGGGACATGACGAGGAGTCTCGAAATGGTCGAGACGTAAAGATCGATATATTGGACGACTATATTCGGACATCGGAAAGGTTCCGAGTGATTCGGGTATTTTTCGGAGTACCGGAGAGTTACGGGAATTCGCTGGGGAGTATATGGGCCTTATTGGGCCATATGGGAATAGATGAGAGAGGCCAAAAGGAAGGAGGCGCGCGCCCCCCTCTGGTCCGAATTGGACAAGGGGTGCAGCCCACTTTTCCTTGTTCCTCTCTCCCTCTTTCCTTCTCTCCTACTGCAACAAGGGAAGGAGGAGTCCTACTCCCGGTGGGAGTAGGACTCCCCCCTTGGCGCGCCCTCCTCCTAGGCCGGCCGCCTCCCTCCCTTGCTCCTTTATATACGGGGGCAGGGGCACCCCATAGATACAACAGTTGATCATTAATCTCTTAGCCATGTGCGGTGCCCCCCTCCACCATAGTCCTCGATAATATTGTAGTGGTGCTTAGGTGAAGCCCTGCGACAGTAGAACATCAAGATCGTCACCACGTCGTCGTGCTGACGGAACTCTTCCCCGACATTCTGTTGGATCGGAGTTTGGGGATTGTCATCGAGCTGAACGTGTGCTAGAACTCGGAGGTGCCGTAGTTTCGGTGCTTGATCGGTCGGGCCGTGAAGACGTACGACTACATCAATCGTGTTGTGCTAACGCTTCCACTTTCGGTCTACGAGTGTACGTGGACAACACTCTCTCCCCTCTCATTGCTATGCATCACCATGATCTTGCATGTGCATAGGAATTTTTTTGAAATTACTACGTTCTCCAACAGTGGTATCAGAGCCTAGGTTTTATGCGTTGATGTTATGCACGAGTAGAACACAAGTGAGTTGTGGGCGATATAAGTCATACTGCTTACCAGCATGTCATACTTTGGTTCGGTGGTATTGTTGGATGAAGCGGCCCGGACCGACATTACGCGTACGCTTACGTGAGACTGGTTCTACTGACGTGCTTTGCACACAGGTGGCTGGCGGGTGTTAGTTTCTCCAACTTTAGTTGAACCGAGTGTGGCTACGCCCAGTCCTTGAGAAGGTTAAAACAACACTAACTTGACAAACTATCATTGTGGTTTTAATGCGTAGGTAAGAACGGTTCTTGCTCAGCCCGTAGCAGCCACGTAAAAACTTGCAACAACAAAGTAGAGGACGTCTAACTTGTTTTTGCAGGGCATGTTGTGATGTGATATGGTCAAGACATGATGAGATATAAGTTATTGTATAAGATGATCATGTTTTGTTGAAGTTATCGGCAACTGGCAGAAGCCTTATGGTTGTCTCTTTATTGCATAAGATGCAAGAGCCAAATAATTGCTTTACTTTCAAGAGCAATAGTTGGTGAGACGACCATGTGACGACACATTGATATAGATCAAGATGATGGAGATCATGGTGTCATGACGGTGACGATGGAAATCATGATGATGCTTTGGAGATGGAGATCAAAGCCACAAGATGATGATGGCCATATCATGTCACATATTTTGATTGCATGTGATGTTTATCTTTTATACATCTTACTTTGCTTAGTTATGACGGTAGCATTATAAGATGATCTCTCACTAAATTTCAAGATAAAAGTGTTCTCCCTGAGTATGCACCGTTGCCAAAGTTCGTCGTGCCCAAACACCACGTGATGATCGGGTGTGATAAGCTCTACGTCCATCTACAACGGGTGCAAGCCAGTTTTGCACACGCAGAAATACTCGGGTTAAACTTGACGAGCCTAGCATATGCAGATATGGCCTCGGAACACTGGAGACCGAAAGGTCGAGCGTGAATCATATAGTAGATATGATCAACATAATGATGTTCACCATTGAAAACTACTCCATTTCACGTGATGATCGGTTATGGTTTAGTTGATATGGATCACATGATCACTTAGAAGATTAGAGGGATGTCTATCTAAGTGGGAGTTCTTAAGTAATATGATTAATTGAACTTTAATTTATCATGAACTTAGTCCTGGTAGTATTAGCATATCTATGTTGTAGATCAATAGCTCGCGATGTTGCTCCCAGTTTATTGTGTTCCTAGAGAAAAATTATGTTGAAATATGTTAGTAGCAATCATGCGGATTGGATCCGTGATCTAAGGATTATCCTCATTGCTGCACAGAAGAATTATGTCTTTGATGCACCGCTAGGTGACAGACCTATTGCAGGAGTGGATGCAGACATTATGAACGTTTGGCTAGCTCAATATGATGACTACTTGATAGTTTAGTGCACCATGCTTAACGGCTTAGAATCGGGACTTCAAAGACGTTTTGAATGTCATGGACCATATGAGATGTTCCAGGAGTTGAAGTTAATATTTCAAGCAAATACCCGAGTTGAGAGATATGAAGTCTCCAACAAGTTCTATAGCTAAAAGAGGGAGGAGAATAGCTCAAGCAGTGAGCATGTGCTCAGATTGTCTGGGTACTACAATCGCTTGAATCAAGTGGGAGTTAATCTTTCAGATAAAATAGTGATTGACAGAATTCTCTAGTCACCATCACCAAGTTAGTAGAACTTCGTGATGAACTATAATATGCAAGGGATAACAGAAATGATTCCCAAGCTCTTCGTGATGCTGAAATCGACGAAGGTAGAAATCAAGAAAAGCATCAAGTGTTGATGGTAAACAAAACCACTAGTTTCAAGTAAAGGGACAAAGGGAAGAAAGGGGAACTTCAAGAAGAACGGCAAGCAAGTTGTTGCTCAAGTGAAAAACCCAAGTCTGGACCTAAGCCTGAAACTGAGTGCTTCTACTGCAAAGGGATTGGTCACTGGAAGCGGAACTACCCCAAGTAATTGGTGGATAAGAAGGATGGCAAAGTGAACATAGGTATATTTGATATACATGTTATTGATGTTTACTTTACTAGTGTTTATAGCAACCCCTCAGTATTTGATACAAGTTCAGTTGCTAAGAGTAGTAACTCGAAACGGGAGTTGCAGAATGAACAGAGACTAGTTAAGGGTGAAGTGACGATGTGTGTTGGAAGTGGTTCCAAGATTGATATGATCATCATCGCACACTCCCTATACTTTCGGGATTAGTGTTGAACCTAAATAAGTGTTATTTGGTGTTTGCGTTGAGCATGAATATGATTTGATCATGTTTATTGCAATACGGTTATTCATTTAAGTAAGAGAATAAATTGTTGTTCTGTTTACATATATGGTTACACACCCAATGAAAATGGTTCGTTGGATCTCGATCGTAGTGATACACATATTCATAATATTGAAACCAAAAGATGCAAAGTTAATAATGATGGTGCAATTTATTTGTGGCACTGCCGTTTAGGTCATATTGGTGTAAAGCGCATGAAGAAAATCCATGTTGATGGGCTTTTGGAATCACTTGATTATGAATCAGTTGATGCTTGCGAACCATGCCTCATGAGCAAGATGACTAAGACTCCGTTCTCCAGAACAATGGAGCGAGCAACAGATTTGTTGGAAATCATACATACAGATGTATGTGGTCCGATGAATATTGAGGCTCGTGGCAGGTATCATTATTTTCTGATCTTCACAAATGATTTGAGCAGATATGAGTATATCTACTTGATGAAACACAAGTCTGAAACATTTGAAAAGTTCAAAGAATTTCAGAGTGAAGTGGAGAATCATCGTAACAAAAAATGAAAGTTTCTACGATATGATCGCAGAAGTAAAATATTTGAGTTACGAGTTTGGCCTTCAGTTAAAAACAATGTGAAATAGTTTCACTACTCACGCCACCTGGAACACCACGGCATAATGGTGTGTCCGAATGTCATAACCGTACTTTATTAGATATGGTGCGATCTATGATGTCTCTTACCGATCTACCACTATCGTTTTGGGGTTATGCATTAGAGACAACTGCATTCACGTTAAATAGGGCACCATCTAAATCCATTGAGACGACACCGTATGAATATGGTTTGGCAAGAAACCTAAGCCGTCGTTTCTTAAAGTTTGAGGTTGCAATGCTTATGTGAAAAAAATTCAACCTGATAAGCTCAAACCCAAATCGGAGAAGTGCGTCTTCATAGGATACCCAAAAGAAAATGTTGGGTACACCTTCTGTCACAGATCCGAAGGCAATATATTCGTTGTTGAGAATGGATCCTTTCTAGAGAAGGAGTTTCTCTCGAAAGAAGTGAGTAGGAGGAAACTAGAACTTGATGAGGTAACTGTACCTGCTCCCTTATTGGAAAGTAGTTCATCACAGAAATCTGTTTCTGTGACTACTACACCAATTAGTGAGAAAGCTAATGATGATGATCATGTAACTTCAGATCAAGTTACTACTGAACCTCGTAGGTAAACCAGAGTGAGATCTGCACCAGAGTGGTACGGTAATCCTGTTCTGGAAGTCATGGTACTAGACCTTGACGAACTTGCGAACTATGAGGAAGCGATGATGAGCCCAGATTCCGCGAAATGTTTTGAGGCCATGAAATCTGAGATGAGATCCATGTATGAGAACAAAGTATGGACTTTGATTGACTTGCCCAATGATCGCGAGTCATTGAGATTAAATGGATCTTCAAGAGGAAGACGGACGCTGATAGTAGGGTTACTATCTACAAAGCTAGAATTGTCGCAAAAGGTTTTCGACAAGTCCAAGGTGTTGACTACGATGAGAGTTTATCACTCGTATCTATGCTTAAGTCTGTCCGAATCATGTTAGCAATTGCCGCATTTTATGAAATCTGGCAAATGGATAAACAAAACTGCATTCCTTAATGGATTTATTAAAGAAGAGTTGTATATGATGCAACCAGAAGGTTTTGTCAATCCTAAAGGTACTAACAAAATATGCAAGCTCCAGTGATCCATCTATGGACTGGTGCAAGCATCTCGGAGTTGGAATATATGCTTTGATAAGTTGATCAAAGCATATAGTTTTATACAGACTTGCGGTGAAGCCTGTATTTACAAGAAAGTGAGTGGGAACACTACAACATTTTTGATAAGTATATGTGAAAGACATATTGTTGATTGAAGATAATGTAGAATTATTCTGCAAAGCATAAAGGAATGTTTGAAAGGAGTTTCTCAAAGAAAGACCTCGGTGAAGCTGCTTACATATTGAGCATCAAGATCTATAGAGATAGATCAAGACGCTTGATAAGTTTTTCAATGAGTACATACCTTGACAAGATTTTGAAGTAGTTCAAAATGGAGCAGTCAAAGAAGGAGTTCTTGCCTGTGTTACAAAGGTGTGAAGTTAAGAAAGACTCAAAACCCGACCACGGTAGAAGATAGAGAGAGAATGAAAGTCATTCCCTATGCCTCAGCCATAGGTTCTATAAAGTATGCCATGCTGTGTACTAGAACTATTGTATACCCTGCCCTGAGTTTGGCAAGGGAGTACAATAGTGATCTAGGAGTAGATCACTGGACATTGGTCAAAATTATCCTTAGTGGAATAAGGATATGTTTCTCGATTATGGAGGTGACAAAAGGTTCGTCGTAAAGGGTTACGTCAATGCAAGTTTTGACACTGATCCAGATGACTCCAAGTCTCAATCTGGATACATATTGAAAGTGGGAGCAATTAGCTAGAGTAACTCCATGCAAAGCATTGTTGACATAGAAATTTGCAAAATACTTACGGATCTGAATGTGGCAGACCCGTTGACTAAACTTCTCTCACAAGCAAAACATGATCACACCTCAGTACTCTTTGGGTGTTAATCACATAGCAATGTGAACTAGATTATTGACTCTAGTAAACCCTTTGGGTGTTGGTCACATGTCGATGTGAACTATGGGTGTTAATCACATGGTGATGTGAACTATTGATGTTAAATCACATGGCGATGTGAACTAGATTATTAACTCTAGTGCAAGTGGGAGACTGAAGGAAATATGCCCTAGAGGCAATAATAAAGTTATTATTTATTTCCTTATATCATGATAAATGTTTATTATTCATGCTACAATTGTATTAACCGGAAACATAATACATGTGTGAATACATAGACAAACAGAGTGTCACTAGTATGCCTCTACTTGACTAGCTCGTTGATCAAAGATGGTTATGTTTCCTAACCATAGACATGAGTTGTCATTTGATTAACGGGATCACATCATTAGGAGAGTGATGTGATTGACTTGACCCATTCCGTTAGCATAGCACTTGATTGTTTAGTTTGTTGCTATTGCTTTCTTCATGACTTATACATGTTCCTATGACTATGAGATTATGCAACTCCCGTTTACCGGAGGAACACTATCCGTGCTACCACTAGTAGAAAAAGGGTCAAACATGAAGCACATTAGTGCCGGTTTGAATTTGAGCCGGCACTAATGGTACCATTAGTGCCGGTTCGAACGGCTATGCATTAATGCCGGTTCGTGTTGAACCTTTAGTACCGGTTCGTGCCACGAACTGGTACTAAAGGGGTGATGGCAGGCTGGCGTCAGGCCGGGGCCCCACGATCACCTTTAGTACCGGTTCGTGTCACAAACTGGTACTAAAGGGCTAACCTTTAGTACCGGTTCGTGCCACGAACCGATACTAAAGGGGTCTGACCTATAGTACCGGTTTGTGACACAAACCGGCACTATAGGGCAATTTTCAAACTCTACCCCCCCATGTGTCGCCATTTCAGTTCTGAAAAAATCAAAAGAAAATGATAAAAACTTCAAAAAATAAAATCCTTCGAGAGGTAGTTATATTACTACATCTACTAGTTAGGAAAATTTGAAAACTTAAATTTGGACATGTTTTGCAAAAAGTGTAGGGAAAATGTAAAACGGCTATTACTTTTGCATACGATGTCGGAAAAAACGTATAATATATCAAAAACTTCAGCACGAAAATCCGCATCCGATGGAGACTGCCTATGGCCTGTTTGCAATTTTTTAGAATCCTCAGATTCCAAAAGGAAAAAAGATATGGTCAAATTTAAGTTTTTTTATTTTTTTTTGTTAAATCTGGTCAAACTACCTATTCAAGAAGTATTAATGTTACTATATAATTATTCAAGAATATTAGTGTTACTAAATAATTATTTCAATTTTTTGAATTTTGGTCAAATCTGGTCAAACTATGGTCAAACTATGGTCAAACTATGGTCAAACTTATTCAAGAAATATTAGTGTTACTAAATAATTACTGTTTTTTAGAATAATAGTTTCAAACTCAAACAGTGAAATGTGTGACTTCATGCTCAAGCTAAACTCCCGAGGGTTAATAGGATTGGCATCTTACTATTGTCAGGAAAACAACAAATGCAGACTTGGAAACGAAGGAGAATAGAACCCGAAAGTTAAGCGTGCTTGGCTGGAATAGTGAGAGGGATGGGTGACCGGTCGGGAAGTTAGATGATTTGGAATGAGTGATCCACACTTGAGCAGTTAAGAGTGGTGATTAGAGACTAAATCACCAAATAATTCAGAAAAATTAAAAATCAAAAAAAAATCAAAAAAATTTCCAAAATTTTCAAAAACAAATTCAAAAAAAAACCTTTAGTGCCGGTTGGTAACACCAACCGGTACTAAAGGTCCCCCATACCAGGGCGCGAGCTCACGCCACGTGGTGGCACTTTAGCGTCGGTTCGTGCCGAACCGGTACTAAAGGGGGGCCTTTAGTGCCCACCAATTAGTGCCGGTTATGGAACCGGCACTAAAGGCCCTTACGAACTGGTTTTAAAGCTCCATTTTCTACTAGTGTCCCAAACGTCACAACGTAACTTGGTGATTATAAAGGTGATCTACAGGTGTCTCCGAAGGTACTTGTTGGGTTGGCGTATTTTGAGATTAGGATTTGTCACTCCGATTGTCGGAGAGGTATCTCTGGGCCCTCTCGGTAATGCACATCACTTAAGCCTTGCAAGCATTGCAACTAGCTAATGAGTTAGTTCCAGGATGATGTATTACGGAACGAGTAAAGAGACTTGCCGGTAACGAGATTGAACTAGGTATTGAGATACCGACGATCGAATCTCGGGCAAGTAACATACCGATGACAAAGGTAACAACGTATGTTGTTATGCGGTCTGGCCGATAAAGATCTTCGTAGAATATGTGGGAGCCAATATGAACATCCAGGTTCTGCTATTGGTTATTGACCGCAGACGTGTCTCGGTCATGTCTACATTGTTCTCGAACCCGTAGGGTCCGCACGCTTAAGGTTTCGATGATAGTTATATTATGAGTTTATGAGTTTTGATGTACCGAAGGAGTTCGGAGTCCCGGATGAGATCGGGGACATGACAAGGAGTCTCAAAATGGTCGAGACGTAAAGATCGATATATTGGACGACTCTATTCGGACATCGGAAAGGTTCCGAGTGATTCGGGTATTTTTCGGAGTACCGGAGAGTTACGGGAATTCGCCGGGGAGTATATGGGTCTTATTGGGCCATACGGGAATAGAGGAGAGAGGCCAAAAGGAAGGAGGCGCGCGCCCCCCCTCTAGTCCGAATTGGACAAGGGGTGCAGCCCACTTTTCCTTGTTCCTCTCCCCCTCTTTCCTTCTCTCCTACTCCAACAAGGGAAGGAGGAGTCCTACTCCCGGTGGGAGTAGGACTCCCCCTTGGCGCGCCCTCCTCCTAGGCCGGCCGCCTCCCTCCCTTGCTCCTTTATATACGGGGGCAGGGGGCACCCCATAGACACAACAGTTGATCATTGATCTCTTAGCCGTGTGCGGTGCCCCCCTCCACCATAGTCCTCAATAATATTGTAGTGGTGCTTAGGCGAAGCCCTGCGACAGTAGAACATCAAGATCGTCACCACGCCATCGTGCTGACGGAACTCTTCCCGACATTCTGCTGGATCAGAGTCCGGGGATCGTCATCGAGCTGAACGTGTGCTAGCACTCGGAGGTGCCGTAGTTTCGGTGCTTGATCGGTCGGGCCGTCAAGACGTACGACTACATCAATCGCGTTGTGCTAACGCTTACGCTTTCGGTCTACGAGGGTACGTGGACAACACTCTCCCCTCTCATTGCTATGCATCACCATGATCTTGCGTGTGCGTAGGATTTTTTTTGAAATTACTACGTTCCCCAACAGCAACATCGATGGCCTTCATCTTTCCCAGTATGTCTTGACGCGGGCAAAGGCCATCCGTGCACCTTCAATGCATGTCGACCGCTTAACAGCGTCGATACATGGCGCCGCATCAACAAGCCACTGTACCAAGCCGAAGTAGCTACTCAGAATAGGCTCAGTCGGCCATAGCCGGATTATGAAGTTCTTCATGGCAGCACCAGATATCTTGTGAAGCTCGGCCCATTGGGACATTTGCTCATTCATCAGCAGTGGGCGCTTTGATGCGCCAAACTGTGACCAGAAAAGCTTCTCCATTGTATATCCCTCCATCGAGGTACCAATCCAGTAGGAGACTACACGCAAGTCACCTCGTACCTACACAAACAAATAAGAACATCGCAACCAATGCGCTAAAGGGGTTGTCAACCCATTCATGGTCACTTACGAGAGTGAGATCTGACAGAGATAATAATAATAAGATAAATATTTTTGGTACTTTTATGATACAGATTGAAAGTAAAGATTGCAAAATAAATAGATTGGAAACTTATATGATGGAGAATAGACCCGGGGGCCATAGGTTTCACTAGTGGCTTCTCTCAAGATAGCATAAGTACTACGGTGGGTGAACGAATTACTGTCGACTAATTGATAGAAAAGTGCATAATTATGAGAGTATCTAGGCATGATCATGTATATAGGCATCACGTCCGTGACAAGTAGACCGAATCCTGCCTGCATCTACTACTATTACTTCACACATCGACCGCTATCCAGTATTAAGTTTATAAGGACAGAGTAATGCATTAGGTAAGATGACATGATGTAGAGTGATAAACTCAAGCAGTATATACCCCATCTTGTTATCCTCGATGGCAACAATACAATACGTGTTGTTTCCCTTTCTGTCACTGGGATCGAGCAACGCAAGATTGAACCCAAAGCTAAGCACTTCTCCCATTGCAAGAAAGATCAATCTAGGAGGCCAAACCAAACTGATAATTCGAAGAGACTTGTAAAGGTAACCGATCATACATAAAAGAATTCAGAGAAGATTCAAATATTGTCCATATATAATCTTGATCATAAACCCACAATTCATCGGATCTCGACAAACACACCGCAAAAAGAGTTACATCGAATAGATCTCCAAGAAGATCGAGGAGAACTTTGTATTGAGATCCAAAGAGAGAGAAGAAGCCATCTAGCTAATAACTATGGACCCGAAGGTCTGTGGTAAACTACTCACCCATCATCGGAGAGGCTATGGTGTCGATGTAGACCCTCCGTGATCGATGCCCCCTCCAGCTGAGCTCCGGAACATGACCCAAGATGGGATCTCTCGGGTACAGAAGGTTGCGGCGGTGGAAATAGGTTTTTGTGGTGCTCCTGGATGTTTTCAGGGTACGTAGGTATATATAGGAGGAAGAAGTAGGTCGGTGGATCCATGAGGGGCCCACAAGGGTGGAGGGCGCGCCCCCTGCCTCGTGGCCTCCTCGTTGGTTGCTTGACATCCACCCCAAGTCCTCTGGATCATGTTTGTTCCAAAAATTACGCTCCCGAAGGTTTCATTCCGTTTGGACTCCATTTGGTATTCCTTTTCTGCGAAACACCGAAATAGGCAAAAAAACAGCAATTTGGACTGGGCCTTGGGTTAATAGGTTAGTCATAAAAATAATATAAAAGGGTATAATAAAGCTCATTAAACATCCAAAACAGAATATATAATAGCATGGAACAATCAAAAATTATAAATACGTTGGAGACGTATCAAGCATCCCCAAGCTTAATTACTGCTCGTCCTCGAGTAGGTAAATGATAAAAACAGAATTTTTGATGTGGAATGCTTTCTAACATATTTCTCAATGTAATTTTCTTTATTGTGGCATGAATGTTCAGATCCGAAAGATTCAAGATAACATGGCCAAAGAAAGTTATCCCTACAAAATCATATAGTCTGGCTATGCTCTATCTTCATCACACAAAATATTAAATCATGCACAACCCCGATAACAAGCCAAGCAATTGGTTCATACTTTTGATGTTCTCAAACTTTTTCAACTTTCACGCAATACATGAGCGTGAGCCATGGACATAGCACTATAGGTGGAATAGAATGGTGGTTGTGGAGAAGACAAAAAGGAGAAGATAATATCATATCAACTATGCGTATCAGCGGGCTATGGAGATGCCCAACAATAGATATCAATGTGAGTGAGTAGGGATTGCCATGCAACGGATGCACTAGAGCTATAAGTGTATGAAAGCTCAACAAAAGAAAGTAGGTGGGTGTGCATCCAACCTGCTTGCTCACGAAGACCTAGGGCAATTTGAGGAAGCCCATCATTGGAATATACAAGCCAAGTTCTATAATGTAAGATTCCCACTAGTTTATGAAAGTGACAACATAGGAGACTCTCTATCATGAAGATCATGGTGCTACTTTGAAGCACAAGTGTGGTAAAAGGATAGTAGCATTGCCCCTTCTCTCTTTTTCTCTCATTTTTTTTTTATTTTTTTGCCTTTATCTCTATTTTTATGGCCTCTTTTTTCTCTTTTTTTCGTCCGGAGTCTCATCCCGACTTGTGGGGGAATCATAGTCTCCATCATCCTTTCCTCACTCGGACAATGCTCTAATAATGATGATCATCACACTTCTTTTTTACTTACAACTCAAGAATTACAACTCAATACTTAGAACAAAATATGACTCTATCTAAATGCCTCCGGCGGTGTACCGGGATATGCAATGAATCAAGAGTGACACGTATGAAAAAATTATGAACGGTGGCTTTGCCACAAATACGATGTCAACTACATGATCATGCATGGCAATATGAAAATGATGAACCATGTCATAACAAACGGACGGTGGAAAGTTGCATGGCAATATATCTCGGAATGGCTATGGAAATGCCATAATAGGTAGGTATGGTGGCTGTTTTGAGGAAGGTATAAGGTGGGTGTATGATACCGGCGAAACGTGTGCGGTAATAGAGAGGCTAGCAATGGTGGAAGGGTGAGAGTGCGTATAATCCATGGAGTCATAAAAAACTCACATACTTATTGCAAAAATCTATTAGTTATCGAAAAAAGTACTACACGCATGCTCCTAGGGGGATATATAGGTAGGAAAAGACCATCGCTCGTCCCCGACCACCACTCATAAGGAAGACAATCAATAAATAGATCATGCTCCGACTTCATCACATAACAGTTCACCATATGTGCATGCTACGGGAATCACAAACTTCAACACAAGTATTTCTCAAATTCACAACTACTCAACTAGCATGACTCTAATATCACCATCTCCATATCTCAAAACAATTATCAAGTATCAAACTTCTCATAGTATTCAATGCACTTATACGAAAGTTTTTATTATACCCAAAAGAAAATTACCATGCTGTTCTAAAGGACTCTCAAAATAAATAAGTGAAGCATGAGAGATCAATTATTTATATAAAATAAAACCACCACCGTGCTCTAAAAAAGATATAAGTGAAGCACTAGAGCAAAATTATCTAACTCAAAAGATATAAGTGAAGCACATAGAGTATTCTAATAAATTCTGATTCATGTGTGTCTCTCTCAAAAGGTGTGTACAGGAAGGATGATTGTGGTAAACTGAAAATCAAAGACTCAAATCATACAAGACGCTCCAAGCAAAACACATATCATGTGGTGAATAAAAATATAGCTCCAAGTAAAGTTACCGATGAACGAAGACAAAAGAGGGGATGCCTTCCGGGGCATCCCCAAGCTTAGGCTTTTGGTTGTCCTTGGATTGTAACTTGGGGTGCCTTGGGAATCCCAAAGCTTAGGCTCTTTCCACTCCTTGTTCCATAATCCATCAAATCTTTACCCAAAACTTGAAAAATTCACAACACAAAACTTAACAGAAAATCTCGTGAGCTTCGTTAGCGAAAGAAAACAAAACACCACTTCAAGGTACTGAAATGAACGCATTCTTTATTTATATTGGCGTTAAACCTACTGTATTCCAACTTATCTATGGTTTATAAACTCTATTACTAGCCATAGATTCATCAAAATAAGCAAACAACACACGAAAAACAGAATCTGCCAAAAACAGAACGGTCTGTAGTAATCTGTATCAAACATATACTTCTGGAACCCCAAAAATTTTAAAATAAATTGCTGGACGTGAGGAATTTATCTATTAATCATCTTCAAAAATAATCAACTAAATAGAACTCTTCAGTAAAAAGTTGTAGCTAATCTCGTGAGCGCTAAAGTTTCTGTTTTTACAGCAAGATCGCAAAGACTTTCCCCAAGTCTTCCCAAAGTTCTACTTGGCACAAACACTAATTAAACACAAAAACACAACCATAACAGAGGCTAGATAAATTATTTATTACTAAACAGGAACAAAAAGCAAGGAACAAAAATAAAATTGGGTTGCCTCCCAACAAGCGCTATCGTTTAACGCCCCTAGCTAGGCATTGAGATTTCAATGATGCTCACATGAAAGACAAGAATTGAAGCACAAAGAGAGCATCATAAAAAACGTGACAAACACATCTAAGTCTAACATACTTCCTATGCATAGGTATCTCATAGGCAAAAAAATTATCAAGGCAAGCAAAAACTAGCATATGCAAGGGAGCGGAAAGAAACAATAGCAATCTCAACATAACAAGAGGCAATTTAGTAACATGAAAATTTCTACAACCATATTTTCCTATCTCATAGTAATTAAATGTAGGATCATAAGCAAATTCAAAAAAATAGCTATCACATAAAATATTTTCAACATGATCCACATGCATGCAAAGTTGACACTCTTCCAAAATAGTGGGATTAACATTAACTAAAGTCATGACCTCTCCAAACCCACTTTTATCAAAAACTTCATAAGATTGAACATTCTCCAAATATGTGGGATCTAAAGTTGACACTCTTCCAAACCCACTTTCAATAATATTGCAAACACTATTATCAATCTCATAGTCATCATGGGGCTTAAATAAATTTTCAAGATTGTAAGAATTATCACCCCAATCATGATCATTGCAACAAGTAGTGGACATAGAAAAACTAGCATCCCCAAGCTTAGTGTTTTGCATATTATTAGCACAATTGACATTCATAGAATTTATAATAACATCATTGCAATCATGCTTTTTATTCAAAGATCTATCGTGAATCACTTCATAAAGTACTTCATCACAATTTTCAGATTCATGAATTTCAAGCAAAACCTCATAAAGATAATCTAGTGCACTCAACTCACTAGAAATAGGTTCGTCATAATTGGATCTCTTAAAGAGATTAGCAAGTGGATGATGATCCATAAACTCTTAGCAAGCGAAGATGCAAGCAAAAAGAAGGAACATGGTAACACAAGATTGAACGGAGGAAGGGCGAATAAAACGGCAAGGGTGAAGTGGGGGGAGAGGAAAACGAGATGCAAATGACAATTAATGTAATGTGAGGGATAAGAGTTGTGATGGGTACTTGGTATGTCCTGACTTGGCGTAGATCTCCCCGGCAACGGCGCCAGAAATCGCACGTTGGCGGGAGATCAAATCTTGACTTGACTTGGTGTAAGCCTCCCCGGCAACGGCGCCAGAAATCCTTCTTGCTACCTCTTGAGCATGCGTTGGTTTTCCCTTGAAGAGGAAAGGGTGATGCAGCAAAGCAGCGTAAGTATTTCCCTCAGTTTATAAGAACCAAGGTATCAATCCATTAGGAGACTACACGCAAGTCACCTCGTACCTACACAAACAAATAACAACCTCGCAACCAACGCGATAAACGGGTTGTCAATCCCTTCATGGTCACTTACGAGAGTGAGATCTAATAGATATAATAATAATAATAATAATAATAATAATAATAATAATAATAATAATAATAATAATAATAATAATAATAATAATAATAATAAGATAAATATTTTTGGTATTTTTATGATATAGATTGAAAGTAAAGATTGCAAAATAAATAGATTGGAAACTTATATGATGGAGAATAGACCAGGGGGCCATAGGTTTCACTAGTGGCTTATCTCAAGATAGCATAAGTATTACGGTGGGTGAACGAATTACTGTCGACCAATTGATAGAAAAGTGCATAATTATGAGAGTATCTAGGCATGATCATGTATATAGGCATCACGTCCGTGACAAGTAGACTGAATCTTGCCTGCATCTACTACTATTACTCTAGACATCGGCCGCTATCCGGCATGCATCTAGATGTAGAGGGATAAAATCAAGCAATATGATATAAACCCCATCTTGTTATCCTCGATGGCAACAATACAATACGTGTCCTTTCCCTTTTTGTCACTGGGATCGAGCAACGCAAGATTGAACCCAAAGCTAAGCACTTCTCCCATTGCAAGAAAGATCAATCTAGGAGGCCAAACCAAACTGATAATTCGAAGAGACTTGCAAAGATAACCAATCATACATAAAAGAATTCAGAGAAGATTCAAATATTGTTCATAGATAATCTTGATCATAAACCCACAATTCATCGGATCTCGACAAACACACCGCAAAAAGAGTTACATCAAATAGATCTCCAAGAAGATCGAGGAGAACTTTGTATTGAGATCCAAAGAGAGAAAAGAAGCCATCTAGCTAATAACTATGGACCCAAAGGTGTGTGGTAAACTACTCACACATCATCGGAGAGGCTATGGTGTCGATGTAGAACACCTCCATGATCGATGCCCCCTCCGACGGAGCTCCGGAACAGGACCCGAGATGGGATCTCTCGGGTACAGAAGGTTGCGGCGGTGGAAATAGGTTTTCGTGGTGCTCCTGGATGTTTTCAGGGTACGTATGTATATATAGGAGGAAGAAGTAGGTCGGTGGAGCCACGAGGGGGCCATGAGGGTGGAGGGCGCGCCCAGGGGGATAGGTGCACCCCCCTGCCTTGTGGCCTCCTCGTTGGTTACTTGACGTCCACTCCAAGTTCTCTGGATCACATTTGTTCCAAAAATTACGCTCCCGAAGGTTTCATTCCATTTGGACTCCGTTTGGTATTCCTTTTCTGTGAAACACTAAAATAGGCAAAAACACAACAATTTGGACTGGTCCTTGGGTGAATAGGTTAGTCCCAAAAATAATATAAAAGTGTATAATAAAGCCCATTAAACATCCAAAATAGAATATATAATAGCATGGAACAATAAAAAATTATAGATACGTTGGAGACGTATCACTGCTCTAGATTCGGGCCGCGCTTCCCTCGCCTCTCGCAAGGCCTTGTCAAGATTAGCCGTTTTGGCTTTATTCTCCTTCTCAAGGAATTCACAGCGGCTAGCAGCACTTTTTAGTTCGAGCGCCATCATGGATATTTTCTCCTTGTCTTGGCGCCGAGCAGCCTGTTTGGCCTTCAAGTCGGCTGACGCCTTTTCAGCGGCTGCATCACTAAACCGGGCCCGCTCCTTGGCCCGGGCTAGCTCCGCTCGAAGAATCTCAACGGCGGCGGCACCATCTGCAGACATGTATATCCCAGTATACAAAATTCAGCATCAAGCTTATATTACAAACACGTATGTATAGCGACTACTCCGAATACATACCTTGCGACTCGTCAAGACGCCTAGTGATTAACGCAATATCATCCCCTGCCACATCAAGCTTCCGCTGCAGCTCGGCAATATCCGTAGTCCGGGCAGTCGTCTAGGGAGAAACAACCCGTGTCCCAATTAACAAGATTATTCCCTAAGCATCTCTTCTTGATCCTCGGATCGCCTCCCATGGGAAGCCAACCCGAGCCTCAGGGGCTACTACCTATACACAGGTGCATTTTGCAAATAAAATATAGTTGAAAGTATTGCCTCGAAGCCTCTTAGCAGGCTCATGAAGGCTTCATTCAATCCACTCTTAGCGGACATAATCCTCTCAACCACCGTGCCCATCAAGGTACGTCGTTCCTCCGAGACACATGCTTTTCGCAGCATATCCGGCGGCACTGGGTCTCTGGAAGCCGCTGTAGGAGCACGACCACCCTTTGAAGGAACTTGTTCACTCGTCTCTAGAATCATCGCTGGTTGAAAACCGGATAGTCCGGGACCTTCATTGTTGGCCCCCGAATCCCGGACGATCGGGGGTTCACCTTCGGGTAGTGCCTCCTTCATCCCTCGCGGCGCTGTTGATCAAGAAAAAACCCTCCGAGACGACACTTCGGAGTCGTCCGCCTTATTAGGCGAGGAGGCCGGGGGAGGAGTCTCGCTTTCCATCATTTCTGGGAGAAGATCTCCCGAAGAAGAGGACCGCTCAGGAACACTCTGCGCCGAACTATAAAGACACACATGAACGTTACATGTAATTTTGATAACAGGAAAAGAACGGGAGGTGATTAAAGCACCCCGGGTTCACTTACGATTTGGTCGAAGGCTAGTCCTCATGATGAAGCGGTGCTATGGCACCGCCTTCCAATCCCGAGCCGCCCGACGATGGCATCTTTCCTCTCTTGGGGGACGGTTCCTCCCAACCTTCGAAAGCGGCCCTTTTCTTCCTATATGGAGAAGGGATGCTTGCTTTTCCTTCGCCTTTGTCCTCGGGTGAAGAAGCGTCGATTTCTCCAGACCCGGTGTTTAGATTGCCTCCCGAACGAAGGCCGCCCTTAGTCTTGCCACTCTCCACCTTGCCCCCCTTCACCGGCACCTGCTATGGTGTCGGTGCCACCATCCTTGTTAGCACGGGGTCCGCTAAGTCTTCGGGAAGGGGGGACGGACACCTGATATGTTCCGCTTTCTTTATCCAGCCCTGGAAAGAGGTGGTTTGCTTGGTGTCTTACCACAGGATACCTGATTACGAGGTGTTCGGCGGACGGGTACTTACCGTGGTATCCATATGGTTACAATCAAGGCCAATGTCTTTGGTAGTATCGGCCACTGTTTTTGTTTCCCGAAAAATAATTTCCACATCCCTTTGTGCGTAGTGCCGAAGAAATGTTGAAGTGTCCGCGGCCCTTCGGGATTAAACTCCCACATGCGGAGAGGTCGCCTCTGGCACGGCAAGGTCCGATGAACCAGAATTACTTGAATAACTTTGATAAGATCGATATCACTCTCGAGGAGGCTCCGGATGCGGCTCTGCAGAGTCTGTACCTCATCAACTGTTCGCCAGTCCAACCCCTTATTAATCCCTGACACGAACTGAATCGGAGGGCTGGGTTGGAACGCAGGCCCAGCCGCCCACTTGGAGCCACGAGGCTCGGTGATATAGAACCACTCCCGTTGCCATAAGTCAGAGGACTCGATGAAGGATCCTTTTATCCAAAGAGCGCCATTGAGCTTGCTCACGGTGGTGCCACCACACTCCGCCTGCTTCCCCCTATCATCTACGGCTTCACATTGAAGGTCTTGAGCCATAAGCCGAAGTGAGGAGGGATTCGAAGGAAGGCCTCACACATGATGATAAACGCCAAGATAATAAGAACAGAGTTCGAGGCCAGGTCGTGAAAATCCAGCCCATAGTAGAACATGAGCCCTCGAACATGAGCCCTCGAAGGAAGTGGGATATGAACACTACCCTCTCGCCGGATCTCGGGGTAGGGATAACCTGCCCTACGGCAGGGATCCGATGGAGAATTTCTTCGCTCAGATATCTCGCCGCCCTAAGCTTCGTAATATCCTCCTATATAACAGAAGAAACCACCCACCAGCCGGGAAGGCTGGATCCGGACATGACTAAATCTTGTGGTGGTCAAAACTTGGGTTTGAGAACTCGAGATAGCAAGGGCTGAGGAAGAAGCAAACGTGGAGGAGAGAGAGACGGATGTGTACCCCTTTATAAAGGCCGCGAGTATCTAAACGCCTACTCCTAGGCCTTAAAACTTGCCTATTTCCTAGGATTCGTGCCCTAGAGGCAGTTGGGTTACCCACGTATGTGTTGGTAAGAATCCCTTAATAAGTGGGACATGATATCGGCTAGGATAAGACGTGCCAATAAAGCCGCACCTCAAAACCTGGGGCTGCAGGCTAACAAAGGGTTTAAAATAATGTCCCGGCGGTGACGTGGTGTCATGCTATGAACAGTTGTCGGTGGATTGAACTTATAAATTATTGTGACCTCTATGGAGATACATAAAGCTTATGTTCCAGTTCTGGACACGATCAATACATCCAAAGAATACCTTGGGGTTCGGAAGAGGAACCCGCCTTGCAATGCCGAAGACAGATCTACACGCAGGATACCTCGTCATTGAAGCTAGGTTCAGGGGCTACTGAGGGAGTCCTGGACTAAGGGGTCCTCGGGCGTCCGGCCTGTTAGCCATGGGCCGGACTGATGGGCTTTGAAGATACGAAGACCGAAGACCGCACCCGTGTCCGTATGTGACTCTCCTTGGCATGGAAGGCAAGCTTGGCGAACAAATATGTAGATTCCATTCTTTGTAACCGACCTTGTGTAACCCTAGATCCTCCCGGTGTCTATATAAACCAGAGGACTTAGTCCGGAGGGGGCTAGATTCAATACCATAGTCATACAGGCTAGACTTCTAGGGTTTAGCCATCACAATCTCGTGGTAGATCAACTCTTGTAATCTATATATTCATCAAGATCAATCAAGCAGGAAGTAGGGTATTACCTCCATGGAGAGGGCCCGAACCTGGGTAAACATTGTGTCCGCCATCTCCTGTTACCATCAATCCTAGACGCACAGTTCGGGACCCCCTACCCGAGGTCCGCCGTTTTTAACACCGACACCCCCCCTTTCCTTCTCCTCCTCCTCTCCCTTCCCTCTTTCCCCCTCCGGAAAAGGAAAGGGAGTCCAACTAGGATTGGGAGTCCTAGTTGGACTCCCCCCTTTGGCACGCCCCCTAGGCAGGCCGCCTCCTCCCCTCCTCCTTTATATACGGGGGCAGGGGGGCACCCCAAAGGCACATAAATTGTTCCTCAGCCGTGTGCGGTAATCCCCAACATAGTTACCACCTCAGTCATATTGTCGTGGTGCTTAGGCGAAGCCCTGCGCGGATCACATCATCAAACACCATCACCACACCGTCCTGCTGACGGAACTCTCCCTCGACCCTCTACTGGATCAAGATCTCGAGGAACGTCATCATGCTGAACGTGTGCTGAACACGAAGGTGCCGTACGTTCGGTACTTGGATTGGTTGGATCGCGAAGATGTTTGACTACATCAACCGCGTTAACATAACACTTCCGCTTTCAGTCTACGAGGGTATGTGGGCACACTCTCCCGTCTCGTTGCTATGCTTCTCCTAGATAGATCTTGCGTGATTGTAGGAATTTTTTGAATTACTACGTTCCCCAACAACCAGGGCGCCCCAGAGGGGCCTGGCTCGCCCTGTTGGGTTGTGATCACCTCGAGGCCCATCTTCGCGTGATTCCAACGTTGAAAAATCCAACAAATAGAGAAACCATCAGAAATAACTCTAGATCAAAAGTTTCACCGCCGCAAGCCTCTGTAGCCACGAAAAACCAATCTAGACCCCGTTCTGGCACCCTGCCAGAGGGGAAATCGTCACCGGAGGCCATCATCATCATCCCTAAGGTCTCCATTATGAGGAGGGAGTAATCCACCCTCGTGACTGGGGGTTTGTACCAGTAGCTATGTGTTTAATATCTCTCTTTCTCGTGTTCTTGATTTGGCATGATCTTGATGTATCACGGGCTTTGTTAATATATTTGGATCATATGGTGTTTTCCCCTCTCTACCTTGTTGTGATGAATTGAGTTTTCCCTTTGAGATTTCGTCTTATCGGATTGAATAATTTTATGGAATTGAGAGCACTTGATATATGTCTTGCATATGAATACCTGTGGTGACAATAGGGTGTTATAGTGATTCATTTAATATATGTTTTGGCACTCAACTCGCGGATTCCCGAGGTGACATTGGGGTAATCTATGCATTGGGGTTGATGCATGTTTTCGTCCTACTTTCTCCGGTAGAACTCTTGGGGCACTCTTTGAGGTTCTTTGTGTTGGATCGGGTATTATGAATCTGAAATTGTTTGATGTGAATCGTATAATAACTCATGGATACTTGTCATGACATTGGAGTATCTAGGTGACATTAGAGAGTTGGTTGATGCGTATCATATGGTGTTATTTTAGTATGAACTCTTGGATAGATTGATCGAAAAGAATAACTTTGTGTTATTTTAGTACAAATTCTTGAATACATCAATCGGAAAGAATAACTTTAAGGTGGTTTCATACCCTACAAACAATTTCTTCTTATGTTCTCCGCTGGATACGAACTTTGGAGTGATTTTTCATTGCACGTTGAGGGGTGGTTATATGATCCAAATATATTAGCATTGTTGACAGATTGCACTAGCGAAAGTACAGACCCTAGGCCTCATTTTCAAGCATTGCAATACCGTTTGTGCTCCGTTTTATCAATTGCTACCTTGTTGTTTTTTATTGTTCCTATTACAAAAATCAATATCTACTATCATTCCTACACTTGTATCACCATCTCTTCGCCGAACTAGTGCACCTATATAATTTACCATTGTATTTGGTGTGTTAGGGACACAAGAGACTTTTTATTATTTGGTTATAGGGTTGTTTGAGAGAGACCATCTTCATCCTACGCCTCCCACGGATTGATAAACCATAGGTCATCCACTTGAGGGAAAATTGCTACTGTACTACAAAACTCTGGGCTTGGAGGCCCAACACAAGTATACAAGAATAAAGTTGCATATAGACATCAAGCTCTTTCCTGGCGCCGTTGCCGGGAAGGTCAGTGCTTGAAGGTATATCTTTAGATCTTGCAATTGAATCTTTTAGTTTCTTGTTTTATCACTAATTTGGTTTATAAAATTACAAAAAAAATGGAATTGAGGTGATATCATATTGCTCATCTTTATAATGTCTTTCTTCAAAATGATGAATCAGTAAATTGTGCTCAATTGATAGAAGAAGACTTTAATAAAATGTTTGGCATAAATGATGAGAATGATTGCAATGTTGCTAGTATGAATTCTTTGAATATCCCTGATGTTGGGGAACGTAGTAATTTCAAAAAAATTCCTACGCACACGCAAGATCATGGTGATGCAGAGCAACGAGAGGGGAGAGTGTTGTCCACGTACCCTTGTAGACCTAAAGCGGAAGCGTTAGCACAACGCGGTTGATGTAGTCGTACGTCTTCACGATCCGACCGATCAAGTACCGAACGTACGTCACCTCCGAGTTCAGCACATGTTCAGGCCGATGACGTCCCTCGAACTCCGATCCAGCCGAGTGATGAGGGAGAGTTTCGTCAGCACGACGGCGTGGTGACGATGATGATGTTCTACTGACGCAGGGCTTCGCCTAAGCACCGCTATAGTATTATCGAGGTGGACTATGGTGGAGGGGGCACCGCACACGGCTAAAAGATCAAACGATCAATTGTTGTGTCTATGGGGTGCCCCCTGCCCCTGTATATAAAGGAGCAAGGGGAGGAGGCGACCGGCCAGGGAGAGGCACGCCATGGGGGAGTCCTACTCCCACTAGGAGTAGGACTCCTCCTATTCCTAGTAGGAGTAGGAGAGGGGGAAGGAAAGGGAGAGTAGGAGAAGGAAAGAGGGGGCCAGCCCCCTTTGCCCTAAACCAATTCGGTTTGGGCCTTGGGGGCGCGCCCCACACTCCCCTTGCTGCCCTCTATTTCCAATAAGGCCCATGTAGGCCCATTAAGCCCCCCGGGGGGGGTTCCGGTAACCCCCGGTACTCCGGTAAAATCCTGATTTCACCCAGAACACTTCTGATATCCAAATATAGGCATCCAATATATCAATCTTTATTTCTCAACCATTTCGAGACTCCTTGTCATGTCTGTGATCACATCCGGGACTCCGAACAACCTTCGGTACATCAAAACATATAAACTCATAATATAACTGTCATCGAAACATTAAGCGTGCGGACCCTACGGGTTCGAGAACTATGTAGACATGACCGAGACACGTCTCCGGTCAATAACCAATAGCGTGACCTGGATGTTCATATTGGTTCCCACATATTCTATGAAGATATTTATCGGTCAGACCGCATAACAACATATGTTGTTCCCTTTGTCATCGGTATGTTACTTGCCCGAGATTCGATCGCGGTATCTCTATACCTAGTTAAATCTTGTAACCTGCAAGTCTCTTTACTCGTTCCGTAATACATCAACCCGCAACTAACTCATTAGTTGCAATGCTTGCAAGGCTTAAGTGATGTGTATTATCGAGTGGGCCCAGAGATACCTCTTCGACAATTGGAGTGACAAATCCTAATCTCAAAATACGCCAACCCAACAAGTACCTTCGGAGACACCTGTAGAGTACCTTTATAATCACCTAGTTACGTTGTGACGTTTGGTAGCACACAAAGTGTTCCTCCGGTAAACGGGAGTTGCATAATCTCATAGTCATAGGAACATGTATAAGTCATGAAGAAAGCAATAGCAACAAACTAAACGATCAAGTGCTAAGCTAACGGAATGGGTCAAGTCAAACACATCATTCTCCTAATGATGTGATCCCGTGAATCAAATGACAACTCATGTTTATGGTTAGGAAACATAACCATCTTTGATCAACGAGCTAGTCAAGTAGAGGCATACTAGTGACACTCTGTTTGTCTATGTATTCACACATGAATTATGTTTCCGGTTAATACAATTCTAGCATGAATAAGAAACATTTATCATGATATTAGGAAATAAATAATAACTTTATTATTGACTCTAGGGCATATTTCCTTCAGTCTCCCACTTGCACTAGAGTCAATAATCTAGTTCACATCGCCATGTGATTTAATACCAATAGTTCACATCACCATGTTATTAACACCCATAGTTCACATCGACATGTGACCAACACCCAAAGGGTTTACTAGAGTCAATAATCTAGTTCACGTCGCTATGTGATTAACACCCAAAGAGTACTAAGGTGTGATCATGTTTTGCTTGTGAGAGAAGTTTAGTCGACGGGTCAGACATATTCAGATCTGTAAGTATTTTGCAAATTTCTATGTCAACAATGCTCTGCACGGAGCTACTCTAGCTAATTGCTCCCACTTTCAATATGTATCCAGATTGAGATTTAGAGTCCTCTGGATCAGTGTCAAAATTTGCATCGACGTAACCCTTTACGACGAACCTTTTTGTCACCTCCATAATCGAGAAACATATCCTTATTCCACTAAGGATAATTTTGACCGTTGTCGAGTGATCTACTCCTAGATCACTATTGTACTCCCTTGCCAAAAACAGTGTAGGGTATACAATAGGTCTGGTACACAAAATGGCATATTTTATAGAACCTATGGCCAAGGCATAGGGAATGACTTCTATCTTCTGCCGTGGTCGGGCTTTGAGTCTTACTCAGTTTCACACATTGTAACACATGCAAGAACTCTTTCTTTGACTGTTCCATTTTGAACTACTTCAAAATCTTGTCAAGGTATGTACTCATTGAAAAACTTATCAAGCGTCTTGATCTATCTCTATAGATCTTGATGCTCAATATGTAAGCAGCTTCACCGAGGTCTTTCTTTGAAAAACTCCTTTCAAACACTCCTTTATGCTTTGCAGAATAATTCTACATTATCTCCGATCAACAATATGACATTCACATATATTTATCAGAAATGTTTTAGTGCTCCCACTCACTTTCTTGTAAATACAGGCTTCACCGCAAGTCTGTATAAAACTATATGCTTTGATCAACTTATCAAAGCGTATATTCCAACTCCGAGATGCTTGCACCAGTCCATAGATGGATCGCTAGAGCTTGCATATTTTGTTAGCACCTTTAGGATTGACAAAACCTTCTGGTTGCATCATATACAACTCTTCTTTAATAAATCCATTAAGGAATGCAGTTTTGTTTATCCATTTGCCAGGTTTCATAAAATGCGGCAATTTCTAACATGATTCAGACAGACTTAAGCATAGATACGAGTGAGAAACTCTCATCGTAATTAATACCTTGAACTTGTCAAAAACCTTTTGCGACAATTCTAGATTTGTAGATAGTAACACTACTATCAGTGTCCGTCTTCCTCTTGAAGATCCATTTAATCTCAATGGCTCGCTGATCATTGGGCAAATCAATCAAAGTCCATACTTTGTTCTCATACATGGATCTCATCTCAGATATCATGGCCTCAAGCCATTTCGCGGAATCTGGGCTCATCATCGCTTCCTCATAGTTCGTAGGTTCATCATGGTCAAGTAACATGACCTCTAGAACAGGATTACCGTACCACTCTGGTGCGGATCTCACTCTGGTTTACCTACGAGGTTCGGTAGTAACTTGATCTGAAGTTACATGATCATCATCATTAGCTTCCTCACTAATTGGTGTAGTAGTCACAGGAACAGATTTCTGTGATGAACTACTTTCCAATAAGGGAGCAGGTACAGTTACCTCATCAAGTTCTACTTTCCTCCCACTCACTTCTTTCGAGAGAAACTCCTTCTCTAGAAAGGATCCATTCTCACCAATGAATATCTTGCCTTCGGATCTGTGATAGAAGGTGTACCCAACATTTTCTTTCGGGTGTCCTATGAAGACGCACTTCTCCGATTTGGGTTTGAGCTTATCAGGTTGAAACTTTTTCACATAAGCATTGCAACCTCAAACTTTAAGAAACGATAGCTTAGGTTTCTTGCCAAACCATAGTTCATACGGTGTCGTCTCAACGGATTTAGATGGTGCCCTATTTAACGTGAATGTAGCTGTCTCTAATGCATAACCCCAAAACGATAGTGGTAAATTGCTAAGAGACATCATAGATCGCACCATATCTAATAAAGTACGGTTAAAACGTTCGGACACACCATTACACTGTGGTGTTCCAGGTGGCGTGAGTAGTGAAACTATTTCACATTGTTTTAACTGAAGGCCAAACTCGTAACTCAAATATTTTACTTCTGCGATCATATCGTAGAAACTTTTATTTTTGTTACGATAATTGTCCACTTCACTCTGAAATTCTTTGTACTTTTCAAATGTTTCAGACTTGTGTTTCATCAAGTAGATATACTCATATCTTCTCAAATCATCTATGAAGATCAGAAAAATAATGATACCTGTCGCGAGCCTCAATATTCATCGGACCACATACATCAATATGTATGATTTCCAACAAATCTATTGCTCGTTCCATTGTTCCGAAGAACATAGTCTTTGTCATCTTGCCCATGAGGCATGGTTCACAAGCATCAACAGATTCATAATCAAGTGATTCCAAAAGCCCATTAGCATGGATTTTCTTCATGCGCTTTACACCAATATGACTTAACGACCAGAAATAAGTTGCACTATCATTATAAACTTTGCATCTTTTGGCTTCAATATTATGAAAATGTGTATCACCACGATCGAGATCCAACAAACCATTTTTATTGGGTGTATAACCATAGAAGGTTTTATTCATGTAAACAGAACAACAATTATTCTCTAAATTACATGAATAATTGTATTGCAAAAAACATGATCCAATCATATTCATGCTCAACGCAAACACTAAATAACATTTATTTTAGGTTTAACACTAATCCCGAAAGTATAGGGAGTGTGCGATGATGATCATATCAATATTGGTACCATTTCCAATACACATCGTCACTTCACCCTTAAATAGTCTATGTTCATTCTGCAACTCCCATTTCGAGTTACTATTCTTAGCAACTGAACCAATATCAAATACCGAGGGGTTGCTATAAACACTAGTAAAGTACACATCAATAACATGTATATCAAATATACCTATGTTCACTTTGCCATCCTTCTTATCCGCCAATTACTTGGGGTAGTTCCGCTTCCAGTGACCAGTCCCTTTGCAATAGAAGCACTCAGTTTCAGGCTTAGGTCCAGACTTGGGTTTTTTCACTTGAGCAGCAACTTGCTTGCCGTTATTCTTTAAGTTCCCCTTTCTTCCCTTTGTTCCTTTACTTGAAACTAGTGGTTTTGTTTACCATCAACACTTGATGCTTTTCTTGATTTCTACCTTCGTCGATTTCAGCATCACAAAGAGCTTGGGAATCGTTTCCGTTATCCCTTGCATACTATAGTTCATCACGAAGTTCTACTAACTTGGTGATGGTGACTAGAGAATTCTGTCAATCACTATTTTATCTGGAAGATTAACTCCCACTTGATTCAAGCGATTGTAGTACCCAGACAATCTGAGCACATGCTCACTGCTTGAGCTATTCTCCTCCATCTTTTAGCTATAGAACTTGTTGGAGACTTTGTATCTCTCAACTCGGGTATTTGCTTGAAATATTAACTTCAACTCCTGGAACATCTCATATGGTCCATGACATTCAAAACGTCTTTGAAGTCCTGATTCTAAGCCGTTTAAGCATGGTGCACTAAACTATCAAGTAGTCATCATATTGAGCTAACCAAACATTCATAACATCTGCATTTGCTCCTGCAATAGGTTTGTCACCTAGCGGTGCATCAAGGACATAATTCTTTTGTGCAGCAATGAGGATAAACCTCAGATCACAGATCCAATCCGCATCATTGCTACTAACATCTTTCAACTTAGTTTTCTCTAGGAACATATCAAAAATAAAACAGGGGAGCTAAACGCGAGCTATTGATCTACAACATAGATATGCTAATACTACCAGGACTAAGTTCATGATAAATTTAAGTTCAATTAATCATATTACTTAAGAACTCCCACTTAGATAGACATCCCTCTTATCCTCTAAGTGATCACGTGATCCATATCAACTAAACCATGTTTGATCATCACGTGAGATGGAGTAGTTTCAATGGTGAACATCACTATGTTGATCATATCTACTGTATGATTCACGCTCGACCTTTCGGTCTGAGTGTTCCGAGGCCATATCTGTTATATGCTAGGCTCGTCATGTTTTAACCTGAGTATTCCGCGCGTGCAACTATTTTGCACCCATTGTATTTGAACGTAGAGCCTATCACACCCGACCATCACGTGGTGTCTCAGCACGAAGAACTTTCGCAATGGTGCATACTCAGGGAGAACACTTGTACCTTGATAATTAGTGAGAGATCATCTTATAAAGCTTCCGTCGAACTAAGAAAAATAAGATGTATAAAAGATAAACATCACATGCAATCAAAATATGTGACATGATATGGCCATCATCATCTTGTGCCTTTGACCTCCATCTCCAAAGCATCGTCATGATTTCCATCGTCACCGGCATGACACCATGATCTCCATCATCTTGATCTATATCAATGTGTCGTCACATGGTCGTCTCGCCAACTATTGCTCTTGCAACTATTGCTATCGCATAGCGATAAAGTAAAGCAATTGTTTGGCGCTTGCATCTTATGCAATAAAGAGACAACCATAAGGCTTCTGCCAGTTGCCAATAACTTCAAAAAAACATGATCATCTTATACAACAACTTATATCTCATCACGTCTTGACCATATCACATCACAACATGCCCTGCAAAAACAAGTTAGACGTCCTCTACTTTGTTGTTGCAAGTTTTACGTGGCTGCTACGGGCTAAGCAAGAACCATTCTTACTTACGCATGAAAACCACAACGATAGTTCGTCAAGTTAGTTCTGTTTTAACCTTCTCAAGGACCGGGCGTAGCCACAGTCGGTTCAACTAAATTTGGAGAAACTGACACCCGCTAGTCACCTATGTGCATAGCACGGCGGTAAAACCAGTCTCGCGTAAGCGTACGCGTAATGTCGGTCCGGGCCGCTTCATCCAACAATACCGCCGAACCAAAGTGTGACATGTTGGTAAGCAGTATGACTTATATCGCCCACAACGCACTTGTGTTCTACTCGTGCATATTACATCAACGCATATAACCTGGCTCGGATGCCACTATTGGGGAACGTAGTAATTTCAAAAATATTCCTATGCACACGCAAGATCATGGTGATGCATAGCAACGAGAGGGGAGTGTGTTGTCCACGTACCCTCGTAGACCGAAAGCGGAAGCATTAGCACAACACCGTTGATGTAGTCGTATGTCTTCATGATCCGACCGATCAACTACCGAACGTACGGCACCTCTGAGTTCAGCACACGTTCAGCCTGATGACGTCCCTCGAACTCTGATCTAGCCGAGTGTTGAGGGAGAGTTTCATCAGCACGATGGCGTGGTGACGATGATGATGTTCTACCGACGCAGGGCTTTGCCTAAGCACCGCTACAGTATTATCGAGGTGGACTATGGTGGAGGGGGGCACCGCACACGGCTAAAAGATCAAACAATCAATTGTTGTGTCTATGGGGTGCCCCCCTGCCCCTGTATATAGAGGAGCAAGGGGAGGAGGAGGCGTCCGGCCAGGGAGAGGCGCGCCAAGGGGGAGTCCTACTCCCACTAGGAGTAGGACTCCTCCTATTCCTAGTAGGAGTAGGAGAGGGGGAAGGAAAGGGAAAGTAGGAGAAGGAAAGAGGGGGCGGGCCCCCTTTGCCCTAAACCAATTCTGTTTCGGCCTTGAGGGGGCGCGCCCCACACTCCCCTTTATGCCCTCTATTTCCACTAAGGCCCATGTAGGCCCATTAAGGCCCCGGGGGGTTCCGGTAACCCCCAGTACTCCGGTAAAATCCCGACTTCACCCGGAACACTTCCGATATCCAAATATAGGCTTCCAATATATCAATCTTTATGTCTCGACCATTTCAAGACTCCTCATCATGTCCGTGTGTTGGAAATATGCCCTAGAGGCAATAATAAATTGGTTATTATTATATTTCCTTGTTCACGATAATCGTTTATTATCCATGCTAGAATTGTATTGATAGGAAACTCAGATACATGTGTGGATACATAGACAACACCATGTCCCTAGTAAGCCTCTAGTTGACTAGCTCGTTGATCAATAGATGGTTACGGTTTCCTGACCATGGACATTGGATGTCATTGATAACGGGATCACATCATTAGGAGAATGATGTGATGGACAAGACCCAATCCTAAGCCTAGCACAAAGATCGTGTAGTTCGTATGCTAAAGCTTTTCTAATGTCAAGTATCATTTCCTTAGACCATGAGATTGTGCAACTCCCGGATACCGTAGGAGTGCTTATGTTGTGCCAAACGTCACAACGTAACTGGGTGGCTATAAAGGTTCACTACAGGTATCTCCGAAAGTGTCTGTTGGGTTGGCACGAATCGAGACTGGGATTTGTCACTCCGTGTAACGGAGAGGTATCTCTGGGCCCACTCGGTAGGACATCATCATAATGTGCACAATGTGACCAAGGAGTTGATCATGGGATGATGTGTTACGGAACGAGTAAAGAGACTTGCCGGTAACGAGATTGAACAAGGTATCGGATACCGACGATCGAATCTCGGGCAAGTACAATACCGCTGGACAAAGGGAATTGTATACGGGATTGATTGAATCCTCGACATCGTGGTTCATCCGATGAGATCATCGTGGAACATGTGGGAGCCAACATGGGTATCCAGATCCCGTTGTTGGTTATTGGCCGGAGAGTTGTCTCGGTCATGTCTGCATGGTTCCCGAACCCGTAGGGTCTACACACTTAAGGTTCGGTGACGCTAGAGTTATTATGGGAAATAGTATGTGGTTACCGAAGGTTGTTCTGAGTCTCGGATGAGATCCCGGACATGACTAGGAGCTCCGGAATGGTCCGGAGGTGAAGATCGGTATATTGGACGAAGGGTATTGGAGTCCAGAATTGTTCCGGGGGTACCAGGTGATGACCAGCGTGTCCGAAAGGGGTTTCAGAGGCCCCGACATGCGTTGGGGGGCCTTATGGGCCAAGGGGAGAGGGAACATCAGCCCACTTAGGGGCTGAGCGCCCCTCCCACCCCATCTCACGTAACCAGGAGAGGTGGGGGCGCCACTCCTAGGTCAGCCACCCCTCCCGGCTTGGGGGGCAAGTTTCCTAGGGGGTGGGGGCGCCCAAACCCATCTAGGGTTTCCCCTGTGGCCGCCACCCCTCCCCTAGGGAACCCTAGGGCGCCTCCTCCTCCTCCCTTCCCCCTATATATAGTGAGGAAGAGCGAGGGCAGCCGTACCCTTCCCTGGCGCAGCCCTCCCTCCTCCTACACCTCCTCCTCCATACTGCTTGGCGAAGCCCTGCTGGAGAACCACGAGCTCCATTGCCACCATGCCGTCGTGCTGCTGGAGTTCTCCCTCAACTTCTCCTCTCCCCTTGCTGGATCAAGAAGGAGGAGATGTCCCCGGGCTGTACATGTGTTGAACGCGGAGGCGCCGTCCGTTCGGCGCTAGATCGGAATCAACCGCGATCTGAATCGCTGCGAGTACGACTCCTTCATCCGCGTTCTTGCAACGCTTTCGCTTAGCGATCTACAAGGGTATGTAGATGCACTCTCCTTCCCCTCGTTGCTAGATTACTCCATAGATTGATCTTGGTGATGCGTAGAAAATTTTAAATTTCTGCTACGATCCCCAACAGTGGTATCAGAGCTAGGTCTATGCGTAGTTTCTATGCACGAGTAGAACACAAAGCAGTTGTGGGCGTCGATATTGTCAATTTACTTGCCGTTACTAGTCTTATCTTGATTCGGCAGCATCGTGGGATGAAGCGGCCCGGACCGACCTTACACGTACTCTTACGTGAGACTGGTTCCACCGACTGACATGCACTAGTTGCATAAGGTGGCTAGCGGGTCTCTGTCTCTCCCACTTTAGTCGGATCGGATTCGATGAAATGGGTCCTTATGAAGGGTAAATAGAAATTGGCATATCACGTTGTGGTTTTCGCGTAGGTAAGAAACGTTCTTGCTAGAAACCTATAGCAGCCACGTAAAAACTTGCAACAACAATTAGAGGACGTCTAACTTGTTTTTGCAGCATATGCCTTGTGATGTGATATGGCTGTTTGACATGAAAAATAATAACAAACAATGATGGTTGTCGTGTTACTATCTCTCTACGCGCCAGGGGAAAAATAAAAAATTGCGGGCGTGCCAGTGTACTGAGTACACAATGAAAAGGATGCGGGAAACAAGGATTTCATTAATCTCATTGGAGAAACAAAAGTACAAGATCCCGTAAAGAAAAGTGCGCTCTGTGGCCTACTAGCGCGGCCAGCCTGACTATGGCGATTGCGATCTCCTGGTTCCCGGGGCCTCGGAAGGCTCCCGGTTAATTACTCCTGCGGGTTGCTCCGCGAGATACCTCCGATTAAGCTGTGTGGTTGTCTTCGTCGTCTTTGCTTCTCGTCCTCCATGCATGATGATGGTGATGTGTGTGTGGGTAGCGGCAGAGCCCGTGTCCTTGTCGGTACACGCGCCGCAAGTGGCGTGGCCTTAGCGGTGTCCGCGCCCGCCCTCGTCGTCGTGCCTCGTCGGTCTTGGCGGCGTTGGAGCAGTTGGTGTTGGGGTAGCATGGGTCGCGGTCAGCTCAGACTTCTTGGTGACCTGTTGCTTCATCGGGGTGTTCAAGGGGCTACGCCTTGCGTGATGTAACACCCTCGATGCGGCTATATCTCCCACGTGTCGAAGCACAACTTAGAGGCATAACCGCATTGAAAGCAATGTCACAAGTGAGGTAATCTTCGCAAACAACCCATGTAATACAATAAGGGAAAAGATACATAGTTGGCTTACAATCGCCACTTCACACAATTACATGAATAAAACATTACATCATCCAAAAACACTCAAGGGTACGACTACGGAACCAAAATAAAAGAAGAACCACAAATGCGACAAGGTCCCCGATCGACCCCAACTGGGCTCCACTACTGATCAACTAGAACGAAACAACACAAAGGACAAGATCTTTATCGAGCTCCTCCTGAGCTTGGTTGCGTCACCTGGAATGGCATCATTGGCACCTGCAAGCTGGTTTTGGAAGTATCTGCGAGCCACGGGGACTCAGCAATCTCGCACCCTCGCGATCAAGACTATTTAAGCTTATGGGTAAGGTAAAAGGTATGAGGTGGAGCTGTAGCAAGCGACTAGCATATATGGTGGCTAACATTCGCAAATGAGAGCGAGAAGAGAAGGAAAAAGCACGGTCGAACATCTATGATCAAGAAGTGATCCTAGAACAACCTACGTCAAGCATAACTCCAACACCGTGTTCACTTCCCGGACTTCGCCGGAAAGAGACCATCACGGTTACACACGCGGTTGATGCATTTTAATTAAGGTCAACTTCAGGTTTTCTACAACCGGACGTTAACAAATTCCCATCTGCCCATAACCGCGGGCACGGCTTTCGAAAGTTCAATCCCTGCAGGGGTGTTCCAACTTAGCCCATGACAAGCTCTCATGGTTAACGAAGGATATTCCTTCTAGCGGGAAGACCCGATCAGACTCAGAATCCCGGTTACAAGACATTTCGACAATGGTAAAACAAGACCAGCAAAGCCACCCAGATGTGCCGACAAATCCCGATAGGAGCTGCACATATCTCGTTCTTAGGGCACACTGGATGAGCCAGACGTCGGGTGGGCCAGCCCAGAGTTGCCCTTGGTAGCTCCGGACATCGCTCAGTTTGGACCAACACTCAGAGGAGCACTGGCCCGGGGGTTTAATAAAGATGACCCTTGGGCAGGCCTACCCAAGGGAAAGAAAAAGGCTAGGTGGCGAATGGTAAAACCAATGTTGGGCCATGCTGGAGGAGTTTTATTCAAGGCGAACTGTCAAGGGGTTCCCATTATCACCCAACCGCGTAAGGAACGCAAAATCCGGGAACATAACATCGATATGACGGAAACTAGGGCGGCAAGAGTGGAACAAAACACCAGGCATAAGGCTGAGCCTTCCACCCTTTACCAAGTATATAGATGCATTAATTAAATAAGAGATATTGTGATATCCCAACAAGTAAACATGTTCCAACAAGGAACAACATCTCCATGTTCCAACAAGGAACAAACTTCAATCTTCACCTGCAACTAACAACGCTATAAGAGGGGCTGAGCAAAGCGGTAACATAGCCAAACAACGGTTTGCTAGGACAAGGTGGGTTAGAGGCTTGGTTCACCGATATGGGAGGCATGATAAGCAAGTGGTAGGTATCGCAGCATAGGCATAGAAAAAGAGCGAGCAACTAGCAAGCAAAGATAGAAGTGATTTCGAGGGTATGATCATCTTGCCTGAAATCCCGCAAGGAAGAAGAACGAGCCCATGAAGAAGACAAACGGACGTAGACGAACGGGTCCTCACAAACGCGATGTTACTGGAACCAACCCGCAGAAGCAAACACCGGAAAGGAAGCACACAACATAGTAAACAAACCACACATGAACATGATATGATATGCGGGATGCGGTATGCGATGCATATGCATTATTTGGCAAGGAATGATTGAACCTGGCCTCAACTTGGAAATCCAAGTGTGCGACTGCAAAGATGAGATGAAATCGCTTGAAAACGATATAAAGAACGCCGGAATCGGAGTTACGGTTTGGAAATGGCAAGCAATTCAAATATGGCACCGGTCTGCGATTTACACCAAGTAGTCAACTAAATGCAACGAGATGAACATGCTACAGCACCCAAACATGGCATCAAAATACATGGCAGGGATCCATCCACGATGCTTAACAAAAGAGGAACACTGAGCTACGGCCAATTCATCCATTAACAGGTTCAAACAAGCATGGCAAAAGAGCAAACGGTAAACAGATTTCAGACTTAGTGAAATTGACACAAGCCTGTAATTTCAGATCACATAGCACACTTTGGAGCAACAAAACTATATGCTACAGGACCTGAACATGACAAAGTAAAGCATGGCATGGAGCTACTCAAAGAGCTTAACAAAAGTCCCTTAGTGACCTTGAGCCAAAAGGGATTAGAAAATACAATTGCAAGCATGTGAACATGGCAAAAACATAATCAGACTCTCAGACTTAGTGAAAAACTGGAGCATGCAAAACAGATATCAAGTAGGCATGTTTACGAGCTCGATACACTCACTACAGAGCATGGCATGATAATCTAAGCATACACCCATCAAGAATAGACATTATGCAAGCTAGACATGGCAAGAACAATAACATAGCATGCACGGATCAACTACAACATCATCGGCAAAATCACTAACAAGTAGACAATCTGCCCAGATTCACGAAATAGCAAAAGTAGAGCTCGATTGACTCAAGCTAGGATGCTCCGTAATTGCAAACAAAGACATGGATGGATAGAGCGCTACAAGATTAACAAATCATCCTTACTGATCATCCTCAAAAGAGGCACGGATCACTAGGAAACAACATGAACATATGGCATAATGAGATAAACAGACCAAGGACTTAGTGGAAATGCTAAGTCCCTGAAATCAGCACTAACAAGTGCACCACTTTGCAAGCTTGTGCTAGTCACCACACACATCACAAAAATACATGGGTGGCACCACTGGAAATATGGCAAAACCTATAACAAAACATATGTAGAGCTCATGGGCATAACATGCACACAATAATCATGGCAAAAATGACAAATATCTAAATGGAGCAGCAGATCTGACAATTATCTCAACTAGCATACTTCCAACAGCATTTCGGGCATCAAGATGAACTCAAATGAAAATGATGCAATGAGATGAAATGATGTGCTCTCTGAGGCGAACATTTTGATATGCTACACGCATGAATCGGAGCAACGGATGCAAAGTTACGACATGATGAATAAGAGCATATGAAACATGGAAATTTCGGGGACTTGAATGAATTTCATCACGTCGGAGCAAAAGTCAACGGTGGCGTGGATCTCGCCGGAAAGTCGCCGGAGATGATGGAGACGAGGTAGAGGTCGAGGGAGAGGTCGGGGAAGGACGGATCCGGGGCGCCCTCGACCGGATCTCGCCGGATCCGGCGTCGGCGGCGAGCGGGGCGGCCATGGCAGGGGCGGCGGGCGCGCTTGCCGGCCGGAGCAGTTGCCGGCGACGAAGGGTGCGGTGGCCAGCGCGAACTCCGGTGATGGCCGGTGGCGGCGCGGAACAGAGAGCGAGGCAGCGGGGCTGGAACGGATCTGTGGCGGCGCGGCGGTGCAGATCCAGGCGGCGGCGGGCGTCTGCGTCGGTGACCGGCGAGGGCGGTGAAGGTGCAGGCGGCGGGAACGCGGTGGCGCGCCGGCGACGGAGGCGGCGGCCGGTGGGCGCGGACGGCGTGCTCGGATCGGCTGGAGGCGAGGCGCGCTCGGGCCCGGCGTGGCTTGGGCGGGCCGGCCGTGGGCCTGGCGGGCCTGACGGCGGCGCGGTGGCCAGGGTCCAGGTGGCGGCGCGCGAGTGGAGGAGAGGGGCGGCGGAGCTGACGTGGCGGCTCCTCATTGGCAGGAGTGAGGTGGCTGCGGGGCGGCGGACATGTCCGGCGCGGGACGAAATGTCTGGCGGCGCGCGGAGGACGAAGCTAGGGTTTGATCTGCGCGAGAATTTCGGAGGGAGACACATATTTATAGATAGAGGGAGCTAGGAGAGTCCAAATGAGGTGCGGTTTGCGGCCACGCGATCGTGATCGAACGCTCTAGATGATGGAGTGGGTTTTGGTGGATTTTGGGCCAAATTGAAGGGGTGTTGGGCTGCAACACGCACGAGGCCTTTTCGGTCCCTCGGTTAACCGTTGGAGTATCAAACGAAGTCCAAATGGTACGAAACTTGACAGGCGGTCTACCGGTAGTAAACCAAGGCCGCTTCGCAAGTCTCGGTCCAATCCGGAAATTTTTAATCCCCACACACAAAAGAAAGGTAGAAAGGACCACCGGAGGAGAACGGAGCGCCGGAATGCAAAATGAACAACGGGAAAAATGCTCGGATGCATGAGACAAACATGTGTGCGAATGAAATGCACATGATGACATGATATGCAATGCATGACACGCAAGCAATGACAAGGCAACAACAGCGAATAAGCAGAGCATACCTCCGATTAAGCTGTGTGGTCGTCTTCGTCATCTTCGCTTCTCGTCCTCAATGCATGATGATGGTGATGTGTGTGTGGGTAGCGGCAGAGCCCGTGTCCTCGTCGGTACACGCGCCGCAAGTGGCGTGGCCTTAGCGGTGGCCGCGCCCTCCCTTGCCGTCGTGCCTCGTCGGTCTTGGCGGCGTTGGAGTAGTTGGTGTTGGGGTAGCATGGGTTGCGGTCAGCTCGGACTTCTTGATGACCTGTTGCTTCATCGGGGTGTTCAAGGGGCTATGCCTTGCGAGAGTAACGGATTGGGGAGACCGGCGTCAGTGTAAAAATAAACTAACACGCGCTCACATTGGCGTGGCCGGGGTGGTTGGCGCCTCATCTTGGCTAGACGCCAAGTATTTGGCGGTCTGCCAAGGCAAAGGCGCCGCCTCACAGGGCCGTGGAAAGTGGTGTCGCAAAGGCCGCATCACCTTGGGCTGGTACTACGCGAAAGAGTGACCTGTGCGCCGGCGATGCCATGGACCTGTACACTAAGGACCTGTCCGCCATGCTGGGTGAGCCTCTCGAAAGAGGGACAGGTCTTGGACAGCGTCGTTGCAATCTTCGGTTTAGTGATGGATCTGTACGCCATTGACCTGTTCGTCGGGGACGCGGGCCTCCTAAAGGAAGAACCGGTCTTAGACCCGTCGTTGCGGATATTGGTTCCACCAAGGATCTGTACGTTGTGATGGGAAAGGCGGGGGCTGCGTTGTCGGCGAGCTCCGGTTCCGCCGCACCGTCCCCTCCAAGAGTGTGACACAAAACCTGTCCACCGTGGCCTTGTTCGTCGCAATCTGTGCGTCATGAAGGGAAAAGCGAGACTCGGGCTGCGTCGTCAGCGAGCTCCGGTTCCGCCATGCCGTCTCCTCCAAGAACGTGATGCAAAACCTGTACGCCTGTGTATCCTTTGCCGTGAACCTGTTCACAGTGGCCCTGTTCGTCGCAATCTGTGCATCGCGACCTGTACACCGTGGGCTATTCGCCGAGCGCCATGAAGGCCGCCATGGTAGAGCGCCGGGGCTATCGGTTGAGCCGCGTAGTTGGCGAGCTCCGGCAGCTCCTGAGTCATCTCCAGCTAAGAACATGACACCTGAAAATAAAAGGCTTGGCGTAGACGATCTCCGGCGGTGTCGGTGCAGTTTGCTGTTTCGGAGCCGTCATCTCCGGCGGCGGCGATGGAATCACACAAGGGTCATCTCCGGTGACCGGCACATATTCTCCGCATAGCGCATGCATGCTAGAGAGGAGACAGAAGGAAATAGATGTATTAGATCAAAATCTCACCCTTCGGGAACGTGAGCTTGGTGTTCGTGTCGCCGAAGTCCTTGCCGCCCTTTGCACGGATGGCCGCCGGTCTCCGTTGCGGCTGCAGTTCCTGCAAGATGCGTTTTGCCTCTGGTGTTTTGTGAGGGGTTTGCCGTGTGTTGGATGGATGGGCGTGATGGCTGGCTGGTGAGTGCGCCGGCGACGGATGGATGTAGCACCGGCGACGAATGGATGTGCGTGATGAATGGATGGATCTCTTGATGGATGGGTGCGTGGGTTGTGAAGGGCGGCGGCCTTGTGGCGTCTCTGCGTCTCTCCCTCCCCCCTGTGCCAAAGGAGTTGATGGCTTTTATAGCCAGAGGCTAGGGTACGAAAGAGCCGCTCGTGCCCTGCAAATGCGCCGCCAGTTTTCTGTTGAGGGATCGCGTCGCTAGCGATTATCCTGGGAGCAGTTCTCCGGATGATTATCCTGGGTGTGCCTCTTTATCTGCTGAAAGTTGACGACAAGGTACACGTAAACTGATTTTTTTAGTCCTGTCACGGGGCTGGCCGCATGAATACGCACACGTACTAGGTTGATTGGCACATGCATGTATGAGTTGGGCTCGTGCCGCTGCATATACACGTGACCAACTTGGTGCAAAATACAACTGGTACTCTGTACTCCAATTATCTCATGGACACACACTTCATACACGGCTGATCAATGTACCCAAGCGATGTGTGCGTGCAGGCGGTCTCTCCAATAGATTAGCAACCGATCCTCTAATACACTTAAATATCCTGCGGTTAGAGCTTGCCGGAATATTTAATTATATATCCATGATTAAGCCTGCTAGTTAACATGCAATGTATGCATGCATCCGTTTCTGAATCTTTAGTCCACACTAGAAAAAAAAAGTTAGTGAATCAGTAATGGCCATCTTGTGAGCTCTAGCTAGATACACATAGGCATGGAGAAGCTTTCCCATTCACGTGCACATACAAAACACTATCGTATTTGTTCCTCCTGTGATTCTAAGAGAGAAGTTAGGAAAAACATTATAAAAAAAACTTTCCGCGCTCATAGATACTTCACGCGACAAAATCTCGTCGAACAAATGCCCCCTCGCCAAGTTGAGTTCGAGCGCGGAGCGATCAAACTTGACTTGGTGAAAATGTTCGACCCATGGGCGCAATTTACTTGCAGCCTTGTCTTTTTTAATTTAAAGATAACGCGGGTAGATCCTTCCGCTTTTTGAGACAGCTTGTTGGGCCATGTAGCTTTTATGGCGCCGATCAACGAAGCCATCTCAGCTTACCTCCATTCTGCAGTGCAATACCATGCCACATTTTGGAGAAGTTTTATCGACCTAGTCGCGACCGCCTAGCTGTTGTGGTGTCAGCCGACTAGATCGAAGGGTTTCACAGATTCATGCTAGCCGCACTGGCGCGTTACACTGCTCCTGTGATCTTCCAGTGATGATGTAGGTGAGGCGTCAGTAGACCATCGACCACTCACTTACACCTTGGATAGTGGGTTGCCATGGCATGGTGAGGCAATTCTGATGGTATGCCGGGACGCCATCGGCCTTACGGATGATCAAGGGGGTGATATTGCCCCCAAGCTTCATTGTTGTTGGAGACGGGGTACAGGAGTGACATCGGCACCACCCTTAGGAGCATGCAAGTGTCGCCTTCCGGCGCTCACCGTTGATGTTGGTGTAGGTGATCGGTCGCCGGGATGCCGTTGGCGCTGCCATGGACGCATGGGTATTTCTGCCACCACGCGAACACGGTGTAGGTCGGTGTAGAGGTTTGACATCGGGATATCGTCGACGTTCATGGCATACGGGTTGGTTGCCCCGGACGCCTGCGATGTTGGTTGGTGTAGAGTACTCGACGTTAGGTTGTCATTGGCAACGCCGAGAAGTACCTATTCATTGCCTGCAAAAGATGTTGGGGAAGTACAACGACTAGAAATACCCAACAAAACAAAGCGAACAAGGAGGAAGAAAACGAAAAGGAAGGTTTGGCTGGGTTTTAAAATGTTGGCTTTCCCGTTATACACCAGCTATGGGTGTGACATCCGAGAAGGCTACCAAAGGACTTGTCATCGGGAATCGTCGAAGTACCATGACGATTACAAATCAACAACTGCTTAAGCCTCAGTGTACGTCTATGAAGACGCCGTGTTTCGGGATGCTTCCGAGTGGCAACAGAAATTCATATTCTAGCTCATCATCATGCGGAGGGGCCCCACGACTCGCCATGCCCCCTGTACATGCCTCATGAACCCGGAGACTTGGGTATGGTAGGTTCAGGGTGGATGGTTTGGGGAGAACAACTTGGCGATTTTTCTTCATGCCTTATTGAGGGGTGGTGAACATGTACATTCCGCCTCCTTCCCAGTGAGTCTGGTACTGCTTGGGACAAGTTGACTGCTTCTTGGACTCTTGAGATTTTTTTGATTGCTTCTTGGAGATTTAGGATTGTGTTTTTTTGTGCGGATTGATTGATTGGCCGCGGACTTCATGAACTTGCTTGAACGTTTATGGATTCTGCTTGCACTTCTTAAGGACTCTTTTTCCATGACTTCTTGAAGACCCACCTTGAGAACTTGGAAGACACCTGTTCACCTCTGTGGACTAAGAAAACCCTCGGGCATTTTATTTGGAGCCTTTTGGTGGCGTATCCCAGGGTTGTCATGTGGCTTCGTACCGAACCGACTTGCATTGGGCCAGGTAGCCACCATGAATCTTTTCCTATAGTCTCCCCTGGGACGCGAGTCTCTGCGAACATGAAGCATGACAGGAAACATGTAGGGCGTGGGGTCTCGGCGCTTAGAAGTGCCCAAGTAGTCGTCTCCGCTGCCTCCCAAAGCATACGCCTGATACGTGTCGTGCATTGTGGGTGTAGGAGCCACTCTGCCTGCAAGTTGACACATTGTGCCACCCTCTGACAAGTCCTAGGGTAGCCGAAACTTCAATCAACAGTATGATGTGGTAGGGGAAAGCCAGTTTTTTTGTTGGACTGAGTCCGTTAAAATTGGGGAGACCAAGAAAATATCCACAACATGCAACGAAGAGTACATCATGGATCCGATAGCCCACTGAAAAGGTTCTCCCCAAGGAAAAAAGGCAACAAAAGAGGCAACATTTTAAGAAAAATATATTTTTAAGGAACCTTCCGTTGATTGGGGGCATAGGCCGGGCTCCCTGGGGAACCAGCCGGTATGCACCCCATCGTAGACTTAATCGATGACATATGGTCCTTCCCACTTTGGCTGGAACTTCCCCTTCGTCTTGTGCGTGATGACGATGGGTCGACGGAGCACGAGGACCAACTCACCCTTCCGGAATATGCGCTGCTTGAGGAGCTTGTCGTAGGCTCTCACCGTGTTCTGGCGATAGAGCTCCAGGTTTTGCAGGGCATGAAGTCGTTCCTCTTCAAGGGCGTCAAGCTCCTGGAAACGAGTTGTACCTGTTCATCTTGGGTGAGCTGTGGACCACTGAAGCTAGGACCGCTTCACTCCTATAGATGAGAGAAAACACATAGCAAGTGTTGGGGTACCGACTGTAATGCGGTACGCCCTTAAGGGCTCGATGAAGAGACAATCATGCTCATCTCTTCTTCGCCTTGGCGGTGAGAACACATGTCATGGCGTGCTGGTACATCACACCAGCATTCTTCAACCCGAACGGCATGATGGTGTTGTAGGAGTTGCCCTCTGAGGTCCCAACGACAGCGTCGAGGTTGGATAGCTGGTCCTTGACTTGGGCGAGTGCCACCCATGTTTCTTTGAGCCCCAAGTCTTGACTCGATGGAGGGGCTGACTTCACGCTCACCATGTTTACCGCATGGTAGACTGGGTTGATGGCTTTGGGGTCAAGGTTGATCCTCTTCTCGTTAACAGCTCTTTGGAGCCATTCTTTGAATGCGATGCAGTCCTCGATGACATGTCCTTCACACCTGTGATATGGGCAAAACAAAGCATTATTAGTCATTCTCACCTGATCAAGCCTTCGTGGTTCGGGTAGGTTCAACGCTTGATGCTCCATTAGCAGGTTGAACATGTCCTTGACAAGTTCACGTCAGAAGATGTACTGCTTCTTGAGGAGTTCCTGCATCGATGGGCGTTGCTTTCCTCCTACCTGTTCACCTCTTGCACCTAAGACGGGCACATGATCTTGTGGTGCAGACGAGAAGATTCTAGTGGTGTTGGTTTCAGCTAGTGTCTTCATCTTGCCACCATTGTTGATTAGCTTGGATGTCGAGGAAAAGTGCTTAGCGGGGTCGAATGCGCTGGCATTATTATAGAGCTCCATTATCTGCGGTGATTTCTCAAACTCGAGATTTGTGGCTGCCACCGCCGTGCTTAGGGCACTAAAGGTTCTAGGCTCGCGCCAAGAGACCTCAAGTGACCAATGTTGTTGCATCCCATGGACGCACATCTCAATGGCGTCTTCAAGGTGCATCTCTCTGGCGAGACGCACATAGCTATTGCGGAATCAGATGATGTAGTCGTCGATGGACTCGTTTTGTCGTTGTCGAACTTGCGCCAGCTCGACGATGGAGAAGTCCTTATTCATGGCGACGAAGTGCTTCTTTAAGACTTCCTCATGCCCGCCCAACTTCCAATGGATCCAACCGGTAAACGACTGTACCAATGGAATGCAGGTCCTGTTAACGACCCTGAAAAGTGTTGCAAGAGGAGTGACGGGCTATTTGCCATGTCGCCGCATGCCACCTCGAAGTACGCCAAGTGCTCCCTCGCGTCATTGGTTCCATCGAATTGGCGGAACTTTGGTGGGTACCACCCTGAGGGGTATGCCACCATGTCGTGCCACGCCTCATAAGGCTTCTCCAGCTCACTCTCTAAGGTGCGAGGGGCTTGATCTATCATCATTTGCTTGAACTTTTTGGCCACCATATCTTCAACGATGTCGTGGCAGTCCTTCAACATGCTCACATTTGGCGCCACGTTGGCAGAACCGACGAGGCTAACCAATGGCCGAACATGTGTGCTAGGGTCTTGGTGTTGACACACATCATTAAGTGGCGGCACTGCATGAGTGTCACCAAGTAGCTCTTTTTCTTGTGGATCCACCACCCGTTGTGGTGCACCTCGTGATGGAGCGCCTTGGTTGTTCATTATGAGCTTGATGAACTGGTCAAGCTTTGAAGACAACTGGTTGATTGTCTGACGCTGGTCCCTGACCTGTTCTTCTAAGGAAGCTTGACGTGCCGCTACTGCATTTGCGGCACCTAGCTCCTGGACGATGGCACCGGGATCTTTGGGGGCACCGCCACTGTTCACCATGCGAACTGGCGCAGTGTGGAGATCTCCAATGCCATCTTCAGAGTCTGATAAGTCAGACAGGATAAGCTCATGGTAAGGAGGGGAGTTCGGGTGCCTCTCCAATGAAGGCGAAGAAGATGAGTCGGAGAAGCTCTCTTCGTCGTCGAGGTCGTCTTGGTGCTCTCCATCTCCAACAGGCCCATCCGTTACGCTCTGACGTGCAATGGACCTCAGTCGTGTGTTCGCTCCAGGCCGACTTGCAACCTGGTGTAGTTCGTTAGGGTCTTCAAGAAGACGAGCCTTGATGTCGCTGTAGCGGCGTGGCGATATGTCTCGATGTCGCGAAGTACTCCCATCCGCTAGCGATCATTTGCCTGCAGTTATAGGAAGACATGGGGCCTTGGATCTTGCACCTTCTTGTGATGATGAAGAGCTTGTCTTGGGCCCCCCTCTGCTCCTTTGAACCATGCACACACATGGCCAAGGCGGGGTAAGAAAGTCTTCCGGAAGTCCGCCTTAGGGTTTGGCACGATCTCTTCATCTGAAGGATAGCCAAACTCCTGGCTGATGCGAGGAGGTCGCCATCCATTACTTGACTCTTGACTGGATTGCACTCCTAGCGTGCCACATAAAGCAAGGTTCTTCTCAACTGGTTCTTTTGCTTTGCCTGCCTCATGTTGAAGCTTATTAACCTCCCCATCTTGGTCCAACCTATCAGAGGGAACAAGAGGCGGATTCATGGGAAATGTTGCATCTGGTTGGAGAGCGGCCTTGGATGTAGCCTCAGGAGCCGCTTTGTTGCTGGTGGAGGTTGTAGGCTTGGTTACTTCAATGCCATCCATCGGCGTGGCCGACGGGGGTGGTGCCTTCGGGTCCTCCAATGGGGGTGGTGTCGTGTCCGCCTTCACTTGTTCGCCATTTTTTGGGGGAAGGGATGAAGAAGGCCCCCCTTGATCCTTTGCTCTGCGCTGCTTGTGGAGGACTTGCGCGGTTTCGGCGCCAAATGACTAAGCAGGTAGTTATACCGCTCGTGCCGCTCTAAGTCGGGGGAGATGCGGAACCTGATTCTGTCATTTTCTTGAACGACCGCGCCATCGGGTCGTAGACGTACCTGGGTGTGTCGAAGGACTAAGTCCTCGAGTTCTTTATATAGAACTTGGTGGTTTCTCCGGCGCCTCTCGCGCTTGCGTTGGTTATCCGTCAGAACACTGTCAGCCCTTAGTGGCACTGGTGGTGTGGGGAGAAGTGGTGGTGCAGGTCATCACGCAGATGAGGAAGTCCTATCCATCGTTGCCTATAGTTGTGGACGATCTCCCCGCCTGGGAGGAGAAGATGGCCGTGGTGGAAGCATTGGTCGTGGAGGGTCCCGTGGTCGCCATTGCTGAGTGGGTCGTGTGTTCCCTTCTTCCTCTTGGTATCTTGACCATCGGTTCCAACGTGAGGGCATTCTGAGATGCCTCCGTTGCTGAAAGTGTCTGGTTGGTGACGGTGGTCGCCGAGGTGCCAATGTGTGGCGCTCATGTTGAGGGCGATAACTCGGAACTTGACGCCTCGCTCCGCATGCACCTTGTGTTGATGATGTACTTGGTGCCACTGAATTAGGTAGCCGCCTCTGGATGTTGTTCATCTGCTCTCGGAGTTGGCGAAATTATCGCCACAGGTCTTCGTCACATGGGGCTGGTGCTTCATGGCGAAGGACAGAAAACCTGTTGTCGTTGGGGAGAGACCGTCCATCGACCGTTGAAGTGTGGAGGCATGGCGCCCATGCCCCCGTCGAGTATCTTCAAGGTTAATGGAGGCTGTAGGGCCTGGTAGAACAGGCTCCTTGCGTGAACGCCGCTTCCAGAACTCCTCCATAATGGCCCGCCTCACTAGCTGATTCATCTTGGTTGGCCCGTACGCCCAGTCGTCAAGGAACAAGTCGTACGGAGGGGGTCAAGGTGCTCCGGTAAGTGAACACCTTGTCCGCCAGGTCCCTTGCTCTGAGGGACCAATCCTCCTCCAGCACCGTGCTATGAGCGATGCGTGAGGTGATCTGTTGGTGGAGTAGTTGTACCTTGTGATACTTCCTCCTGTAGTTCCGGAGAGGGTGCGGGCTTTCCGAGAAACGTGCATTCGCCATGAGTTTCCCCAAGTTCTGGGCGATGGCCTCCAAACCTTCGAGCAGCTCGACCTCGGTGTGAAGTGGTGTTGGTCGTGAAGGCTCCGGGTGCGGAAATGGGGTAGGGGCGTGATGTGACGCCGCTCTTGCCCGCATGCTGGCGGCCTTAGCGTGAAGGCGTTGAGCAGCATCCACATCTCCTTTCATATCTGCCCTTGTTGACTCCTTCAATAGGGCACGTGCCTCGAGCATTAGCTTGCGACGCTCCTTCTTCGCCTTGGCGGCCTCCCGCCTTTGCGCCTTCTTCGACTGCACAGTTTGGAACTGCGTAAGATCTTGAGCTTCGTGCATGTAGACCTTGTCACCGAGATCAATCACGATCATGGCTGGCATTGATCCAAACTGAAGCACCGATGGCTCCGGGTTGCTTCCGTGTGAGAGTCCACCTGCAGGAGAAGGGATCTCGATCAACGGAAGTCCTCGCCGGTGCCTTGTCATGCACGATACTGTGTGGATTGGGAGACGGGCGAAGACGATTCTGACGACCACAGCGAAGCAAAGATGGGCGGAGAACCCTGTCCCACTGGGCGTGCCATTTTGTTTGACACGAAAAACAATAACAAACAACGATGGTTGTCGTGTTACTATCTCTCTACGCGCCAGAGGAAAAAAAATTGCGAGCGTGCCAGTGTACTGAGTACACAATGAAAAGGATGCGGGAAACAAGGATTTCATTAATCTCATTGGAGAAACAAAAGTACAAGATCCCATAAAGAAAAGTGCGCTCTGTGGCCTACTAGCGCGGCCAGCCTGACTATGGCGATTGCGGTCTCCTGGTTCCCGGGGCCTCGGAAGGCTCCCGGTTAATTACTCCTGCGGGTTGCTCCGCGAGATACCTCCGATTAAGCTGTGTGGTCGTCTTCGTCGTCTTCGCTTCTCGTCCTCCATGCATGATGATGGTGATGTGTGTGTGGGTAGCGGCAAAGCCCGTGTCCTCATCGGTACACGCGCCGCAAGTGGCGTGGCCTTAGCGGTGGCCGCGCCCGCCCTTGCCGTCGTGCCTCATCGGTCTTGGCGGCGTTGGAGTAGTTGGTGTTGGGGTAGCATGGGTCGCGGTCAGCTCAGACTTCTTGATGACCTGTTGCTTCATCGGGGTGTTCAAGGGGCTACGCCTTGCGGGAGTAATGGTTTGGGGAGACCGGCGTCAGTGTAAAAATAAACTGACACGCGCTCACATTGGCGTGGCCGGGGTGGTTGGCGCCTCATCTTGGCTAGACGCCAAGTATTTGGCGGTCTGCCAAGGCAAAGGTGCCGCCTCATAGGGCCGTCGAAAGTGGTGTCGCAAAGGCCGCATCGCCTTGGGCTGGCACTACGCGAAAGAGTGACCTGTGCGCCGGCGATGCCATGGACCTGTACACTAAGGACGTGTCCGCCATGCCGGGTGCGCCTCTCGAAGGAGGGACCGGTCTTGGACAGCGTCGTTGCAATCTTCGGTTCAGTGATGGATCTGTACGCCATTGACCTGTTCGTCGGGGACACGGACCTCCTAAAGGAAGAACCAGTCTTAGACCCGTCGTTGCGGATATTGGTTCCACCAAGGATCTGTACGTCGTGATGGGAAAGGCGGGGGCTGCGTTGTCGGCGAGCTCCGGTTCCGCCGCACCGTCCCCTCCAAGAGTGTGACACAAAACCTGTCCATCGTGGCCTTGTTCGTCGCAATCTGTGCGTCATGAAGGGAAAAGCGAGACTCGGGCTGCGTCGTCAGCGAGCTCCGGTTCCGCCATGCCGTCTCCTCCAAGAACATGATGCAAAACCTGTACGCCTGTGTATCCTTTGCCGTGAACCTGTTCACAGTGGCCCTGTTCGTTGCAATCTGTGCGTCGCGACCTGTACACCGTGGGCTATTCGCCGAGCGCCATGAAGGCCGCCATGGTAGAGCGCCGAGGCTAGCGGTTGAGCCGCGTAGTTGGCGAGCTCCGGCAGCTCCTGGGTCATCTCCAGCTAAGAACATGACACCTGAAAATAAAAGGCTTGGCATAGACGATCTCCGGCGGTGTCGGTGCGGTTTGCTGTTTCGGAGCCGTCATCTCCGGCGGCGGCGATGGAATCACACAAGGGTCATCTCCGGTGACCGGCACATATTCTCCGCGTAGCGCATGCATGCTAGAGATGAGACAAGAGGACATAGATGTATTAGATCAAAATCTCACCCTTCGGGAACGTGAGCTTGGTGTTCATGTCGCCGAAGTCCTTGCCGCCCTTTGCACGGATGGCCGCCGGTCTCCGTTGCGGCTGCGGTTCCTGCAAGATGCGTTTTGCCTCTGGTGTTTTGTGAGGGGTTTGCCGTGTGTTGGATGGATGGGCGTGATGGCTGGCTGGTGAGTTGGTTGGATGCGTGCTTGGTGGCTGGTGAGTGCGCCGGCGACGGATGGATGTAGCACCGGCCACGAATGGATGTGTGTGATGAATGGATGGATCTCCTGATGGATGCGTTGTGAAGGGCGACGGCCTTGTGGCGTCTCTGCGTCTCTCCCTCCCCCCTGTGCCAAAGGAGTTGATGGCTTTTATAGCCAGAGGCTAGGGTACGAAAGAGCCGCTCGTGCCCTGCAGATGCGCCGCCAGTTTTCTGTTGAGGGATCGCGTCGCTAGTCATTATCCTGGGAGCAGTTCCCCGGATGATTATCCTCGGCGTGCCTCTTTATCTGCTGAAAGTTGACGACAAGGTACACGTAAACTGATTTTTTTAGTCCTGTCACGGGGCTGGCCGCATCAATACGCACACGTACTAGGTTGATTGGCACATGCATGTATGAGTTGGGCTCGTGCCGCTGCATATACACGTGACCAACTTGGTGCAGAATACAACTGGTACTCTGTACTCCAATTATCTCACGGGCACACACTTCATACACGGCTGATCAATGTACCCAAGCGATGTGTGCGTGCAGGCGGTCTCTTGTCACGACCGGGTTTTCCGGGTATGAATTTCCAGAAAAAGACCGTCGTGCTCATCAGCCCCAGGATTACTGTTAGCTGATGAGGCTCCAACTTGATATAGAAATTCCAAGCAAAATACAAAATATGCAGAACAAGACCATTTTGGCCTGTGAGTACAACAATTGGGTTTCTAGTGGTCGATGGCGGAAGCGGTTTATGGATCATCACGGTTTATGGGACTCCATTTCCCACAGGAACAGCTGACCAGGTTAACTCCTATCTTCGCGAGGCTGCTATCACCGTTGCTTAGGTTCCGGGGCTGTCTTCGCGTCGCTCCTCTCCGTGCAAGAAAATCTGGCCAAGACAATAGCCAGGGACGAGCCAGTGAGTACTTTGAATATACTCGCAAACATTAAGAACACAGGTATAATATAATTAATAAACATGCACTGAAAAATTCTATGATCACATCGTCAGTCATAAATAAAACTTTTTATGCATGCAAGCAGGTTATTTTCATGCAACATGAATAAGCAGTAATAGAGTAGGAATAAAATGCCGCAGTCGGGCGTCTGAGCGACACCACATAAAGGGCTTTAAAAGAAATGCCACAGTCGGGCGTCTGAGCGACACCACATAAAGGGCTTTAAAAGAAATACCACAGTCGGGCGTCTGAGCGACACCACATAAAGGGCTTTAAAAGAAATACCACAGTCGGACGTCTGAGCGACACCACATAAAGGACTTTAAAAGAAATACCACAGTCGGGCGTCTGAGTTACACCACATAAAGGGCTTATAAGATAGATAATCACAATGAATATCTAGGAGGTAGAACCGTCCCAGGGATACTCAATAATACAAATAATGCAACAGGTTAGTCCATCACAAAATAATAATCATGGTCCTCACAAGTAACCAGTCGGTATCCAAGTTTGGTTTAACAATATCTCCTCCGAAGACCGACACTAAGACCAACACTTGACCCATCCTAGACTGTAATCCTTAACCATGGACACGGCTATTCGAATAGGTTTAATCTCTGCAGAGGGCGTACTCTTTACCCACGAGTAACGGATTCCTTTAGTCCATCGAGACTAATTCCGTCTATGGTCTTTTAGTTGAAAACACGCCTAACTTGCACACACCAGCTTAACTCATCGGTGTCTGGAATCACCCACGACACTTGTTAAGCAAAACTCTAAGTGGGGAGGCAACAACCTCGTGTAGCATGGGATCAAATTTATATCGCGCGCTCTAAGGGGTGGCCTCCCCTCTCGGTCCCAACCGGAAACACCCATGCCCCCGGACCAGGTGGCCTGCCTACCAGCTACAACCGGTATCTTCCACCATGCCCTCTCTGTACGGTGTGTGCTTGAAAGGGGTTGACGACTTACTGAACCATACCCTACCTGCGGTAGGGACAAGTGGTAGTACATAGCAAGTATGGGGGTTACTGGAACAAGACTCGGTCTTCGGTCGACTCAGGAGGTTTATAAATTCCCTGCATGACATGTATAACAAATATAATTCAACCAACATAATCACCACTCAATATACCTTACCATGCCATACCGGACATAACCGTCCCGACGGGGACCGGTGACAAGCTCACTCCTACCCAAGGCAGAGGCTTTCCCGGATTCCTTTCCGGCATGCATGCAAGGCACATGAGGATGATTACCATCACAAGTATATTCATTTCCAACAGCAAGGAAATCACTAATATGCATTCATGCAAATGATCATATCACATGAAATAACAAGTTCTCCGATATAAGGTGGTGTTATAAACGTGTCAACTAACACACCAAAAGTATTATTCCGGGGTTCAGAATGCTTGCCTTTAATGGTGTGGAGAGGTGGGGGTGCTCTCCAAAATTTTTGAAAGCTTCCTTCTCTCCCAAAAATCCTATTTCCAAAAATATGCAAATAACACATATTTCAAAAACAGTACAAAAAAGTTGTTTGGAAAATTTTCAGATAATTCTTAAAATAAACTAGACAATATTTGAGAGATGTAGGAAAAAGAATTAATTCATTTGGAGTTATATTTAATAAGTTAAGCTCAGTCAAAGTTGTGGTCAAAGTCTGTTATTTAAAATAAAACAGAAAAGAAAACGTTTCAGAGGGGAATACGCTTTCGGAGCGGGGGAAACGTACTGAGGTGGATTACGCCTTCACTTAACCCACGTGGATAGGTACAGGGTCACTGACAGTGGGTCCAGGGGGCCCACTGGTCAGGTTTGACCAGTCTATCCCTCCCTCCTCTTCCTCTGCCCGAACGGAGGCGAGGCAACGACGATCGTCGCCGGCGAACAGCGGCTCCCCGCGGGTTCCAGAGGGTCTGGATGGATCCGCAAGACCGAGGCGGTCCTTCCGGTGGTCGCTGGGTAGACGGGGGTGGAAAGGGTCGTCGGCGGTGAGCTTCGCGGCGGAGGGGGCTTCGGGAGCAGAGTGAGTTTGGGGCTGCGGTGGTTCTCGATCAAAATTGAGTAGGGGGACGGGTTCACGGTAGGAAGGGAGAGTTCCTGGTGAAGAGAACGGAGAGTGGGAGGCCCTGGTTGCGGTGAATGGAGCTGGGACGTGGCGGCGGCCGAACCGGCCGGAGTTGGGGAAGACGGCTTTCCCCCGATGATTGCTGGCTGTGGGGGTGCCATGGGGGTGGCCTGAGGTTGTCTGCGTGCTTGAATGAGTTCGGGGGCCTCCTTATATAGCGCGACGAGGTCGGTTTGCGGCGGCCGGATAAGAACGACGGCGGACCGCCTTCCTGTAGTGGCAGGGCGTCGTGGCGGCGACGAGCGCTAGAGGACACACTCGTGGATGAGCTCGCGCTGTTCCAGGGGCCAGGTGGCGAGCGGGAGAGGCTCGGGCGGCGCCGACATGAGCAGGGGGCTGTCGGGCGGCCGCGGCAGCTAGCTCTTGGCCTGTCGGGGCGCGGCGAGGGGCGGCTTGGCGTGAAGCGGTAAGGAGGGACGTGCGTGGCGTGGTTCTGCAGTGGGGACAAGCTAGGGGCGCGACGCGTTGGCTCGGGCACGGCACGTGCAAAACGCGTGCTCTGCTCGCGCTCCGGGCATGCACGGGACGTGCTCGACGTAATGCCAGAGCATGCTAGAGGTCGCGGTTGAGGCTGGGAAGAAACAGGGCTAGGTTAGAGTTAGTTAGAGGGTGAATGGACATGGTGGTTAGGTCAGGTGGCCAAGTTCAAAATGTAAACTTGAATCCATGCCAAATCTGGCTATGCACACAGGGTGTTTGTCAAAATGCCACAGGCACCTAGGCTTTTCTTGGGGTGGCCAAAACTTCCAGATTGGGGTCTCTTTAGATGCACAAGAGGGTGGTGAGGTTAGTTTGCCAAAAGCAGAAACTTGTTAGTGCAAGTTTTGCAAAACTTTAAATCTGGACAGGAGATAAATGGCATTATTTCATGAACTAAAAATGATCCAATAAGTGCATGCTCCTGGATTTAGGGGTTTGGTAGGGCTGTCTACAAGTAGGAGAAAGCACAAGATCATTGGAGCAAAAATAAATAGGGTTGCAGTAGAAATCACAAGGCTGGACCAGAATGGAAAATGAGGTTGATTCACTCAAATTTTTCAAATAACAACACTGGGATTTTGCATAAAGTTGAATCATATGCTACTACCAACATCCCATATTTTGGTGGAGGCCAGAAAGAAATATTTAAATGGGTTGTAGTGCAAAATTGCACACTGGACCAGAGAAGGAAAATTGATGCAGAGCTCAAAATATTACATGAATAAAAAATATTTTTGTATAGAAGTGATTTAAAAACATCACACGACATCTCCAAATTTTGGTTGGAATTTTAGGTGAATTTATCAAATGGTTGTAGTTCAATTATGGCCATATAACCTTGAAAAACCATTTTTCAAGAAAATAAAGATCAAGCAATTTAATTAGGTAATTAGTTATGCTGATAAAAGAAAAGTTTTTCTTGAGAGGTTAAACAAGTCCAATAACATATTTGAAAGGTTTTCACTCTGGGGAAAAACTCCATAATAACAAGGAAGAAAATGGTTCAAAATTCAAAAGGGAGCCCAGAAAATAAAAGTTTTAATTCCTGGCAAAAATTTTAATGTATTAAAACAAGGCCAAAATTTTGGGGTGTCACATCTCTCCAATAGATTAGCAACCGATCCTCTAATACACTTAAATATCCTGCGGTTAGAGCTTGCCGGAATATTTAATTATATATCCATGATTAAGCCTGCTAGTTAACATGCAATGTATGCATGCATGCATCTATTTCTGAATCTTTAGTCCACACTAGAAAAAAAAAGTTAGTGAATCAGTAATGGCCATCTTGTGAGCTTTAGCTAGATACATATAGGCATGGAGAAGATTTCCCATTCACGTGCACATGCAAAACACTATCGTATTTGTTCCTCCTATGATTCTAAGAGAAAAGTTAGGAAAAACATTATAAAAAAACTTTCCGCGCTCATAGATACTTTGTGCGACAAAATCTCGTCGAACAATGGCCAAAAGGATGTGATGAATGATATGTGTGATGTATGAGATTGATCATGTTCTTGTAATAGGAATCACGACTTGCATGTCGATGAGTATGACAACCGGAAGGAGCCATAGGAGTTGTCTTAATTTATTTATGACCTGCGTGTCAACATAAATGTCGTGTAATTACTTTACTTTATTGCTAAAGCGTTAGCCATAGTAGTAGAAGTAATAGATGACGAGACAACTTCAAGAAGACACAATGATGGAGATCATGATGATGGAGATCATGGTGTCATGCCGGTGACAACGATGATCATGGAGCCCCGAAGATGGAGATCAAAAGGAGCAAAATGATATTGGCCATATCATGTCACTATTTGATTGCATGTGATGTTTATCATGTTTTACATCTTATTTTCTTAGAACGACGGTAGCTTAAATAAGATGATCCCTCGTAATAATTTCAAGAAAGTGTTCCCCCTAACTGTGCATCGTTGCGAAGGTTCGTTGTTTCGAAGCACCACGTGATGATCGGGTGTGATAGATTCTAACGTTCGAATACAACGGGTGAAAGCCAGATTTACACACGTAATACACTTAGGTTGACTTGACGAGCCTAGCATGTACAGACATGGCCTCGGAACACGGAAGACCGAAAGCTCGAGCACGAGTCGTATAGAAGATACGATCAACATGAATATGTTTACCGATGTTGACTAGTCCGTCTCACGTGATGATCGGACACGGCCTAGTTGACTCGGATCATGTTTCACTTAGATGACTAGAGGGATGTCTATCTGAGTGGGAGTTCATTAAATAATTTGATTAGATGAACTCAATTATCATGAACATAGTCTAAATTGTCTTTGCAAATATGTTGTAGATAAATAGCTCACGTTGTAGCTCCCTGTTTCAATACGTTCCTAGAGAAAGATTAAGTTGAAAGATATTGTAAGCAATGACTAGCGCGTAGGGCATTTAGGCCGTACCGTGGTAGTGCGCGGCGTGCTAGCTGCCGGTGCAGCGTGCACTCACCTCGTGGGCCAGCGTGCTGTCGGCACTGCTCGCGGATTCGTCTCCAAACACCGGCGATCGGCGACGAGCGGCGTGGGTGGACTTCGCCCACCGTACACCGAGCTCGAGCTATAAAACGGCCGGGGTGCCCCTCTCTTCTTCCTCACACCTGGCCTCACTTCTCCTCCTCCTCCTCCTTCTTCCTCCATTACTGCTTACAAAAGCTCGGGTTAGGCTCTAATGGCGGAGGCGATGCCGGACTGGTTTGCGATCCTGATATGCGTAGGGCTGGCAACACTGCTGGGGCTCTCCGTGCTCTTGTGCGCGATAATCCTCGACGAGCGTCACGATGCTGCTGCTCGGGTGTTGGCTCTCCGCGGTGGTGGTGATCACGAGGAGTAGGTGGGTTGTGCCGGGTGCTAATCGTTGTTAGGGGGTGATTAGCTGGATTGAACACTGTTGCAAAGTTTTGCAAACAGTGTATGTGTTCGAATGATTATGGTTGTGAGTCTGCTGCCATGGTGCTGTGTGAAATTAATAAATCCACGCCGTGAGAAAGTGTAGATGTAGCAACTCAAGGAAAAGAAATCTCACTCCAGAAATTTGTGAGGGAAAAACAGTTAATTTAAAGGAGTATAAACCACAACAAAAACTACACACATTAGTAGAAGCCAAATAATTGACTCGTCGTACAAACTCAGGGTATCACGCATAAGTCACACACATAAATAAATGTTGCAATAATGAACACCGCAGCAACGTCTAAAATGGGAATGGTAACTGGACGGGGTCCCTAGAAAACGTCTCCGGTATTGGGATACACTCCTCTCTATCGGGGGAAGTGGATTGACCAGTCGATGTACGTGTCTCTCCTGGTCGGGCCTTAGTGCTCTGCCGATGGCGATCTGAGGATTTAAATCTGCGAGGCTTTGGAGATAACCCATCATACGTTGGGTTAAACGCTCTTGAGCGATGACGTACTGGACAAGGTTGGCCAGGACTGGGTCTCTCTCAATGCGTCCATCGGGAAAAGATGTCACTCCTCCGGGTGCTGCACGGCTCGGGAAGTAATAATACCCTCGTTTGCTGGCATAGGGTACCGCGAATCGAAGGCGAGCAAGCGCTTCGTATGCAACAGCTTCTATGGCCATATGTGGGGTTGGCATAGATTTCCCCACGAAGGAGACTTCCGTTGGATCTTGGTTTGAGTTTACGGGAGGGATGTGTACTGCTGCCCAATATCTCGACGTGGAAGGGGTAATTCTCGATTTGAACAGCTCGTACTGGGGTGGCTGGGTAGCGCCCATGGTACTGCAGGTAAAATACAGCAATATCTTGACAAAACTACCCGGGGTTGCATCTGGGGTTCTCAGATAAATGCTGGGGCTCAGCATGGCAAGAAAATGGTTGTGAGGGTGGTGCACAAGGTGAGAGGTGCTTGGCAAGGTCACGTGGTGGCCTTTTTATAGCACCGAAGCTGGGTCATTTTTACCGTGGTGAATGGTAAAGAAAATTTTCAGCTCTGTTCCAAGGGTCGGGGTCAAGCCACAGATTCACACATTTCACTATAGTGATGTGTTACTGTGGGGTTGACGGGGTGATTTTTGGTAACTGTGTCCGGGATAGAAATCTTATACTGCATACTGGCGTATCCAAGCAAGGCTACCATTAAAACAGAGGCACGACAACAGGAGGCATTTAATTACAAGGCCACACGATTAGAAAGCGAGGGTACACTGGGACTCGATACGACTCGGGTGACTTAGTCTACCTCGTTTACATCCAAGCGGGCGTGCCTTGAGGCTCCTCCACGGGTCTCTTCGTCGGAATTAGCTGGAGTGGGTTGAGGGGCTGCAGGCTCGGGGTAGCGATGAGGACCATCTCGGGGATTGTTGGCCACAATCCCGTTGGAGTGTGCTCCCAATATGCGACGAAGCACTTCTGGGGTTATCGCAGCACCTTGGCCGATGGCTGGGGCAGGCCTCAGGGACTCGATCGGGTGTCCAAACAGCACGACTGGGTTGTCGGCGTTGGGCTCGTTCTCTTCTCTCGCCGGGGCTCGACGAACCAGCTCTCCACGAGCTGCGATTAGATCAATAGTGATTTGATCGAACAGTTCCTCTAGTGCACTTACATAGCGCACTAGGTGCAACAATGCAGGATCTGTCTCGTGATCTCCGTTGGCAACTTGGGGTGGTCTACCATACCCTTCACGTCTGGGGTAGTAGTGGAACGAGCGACAGTTAACTCTGGGCGACAAGTGCCGGAGATGAACTATAGCCTCTCGAGCAGCTAGTTGGATGGCTTGAAGTTCAAAGGAAGTTGTCCTTCCGGTGAACCTGTAGGGGCGCTCGGGCTCTAGACCCCTACCGTAGATGTGTACAATGGTCCAAAATTGACGGTTCTCACCGCTCATGGGTCCTTGGTACACAACATATTCTGGGGGCTCTTCTAACGCATAGGCACGACGGGTGAGGTTTGCGAGTATGGTCACAAAGCCTCCAAGGTTGGTTGCTATGGTCTCATTGTGCACGACAGGGCCAGGCATTGTAGCTTGGTTTGGGGTAGAGGCTGTGCTGTGCTGTGTTTGGGCTAGCGTGCCCCTTTTTATAGGGAAAAGGGGACGGAGTCTTCCTTTGCACGCTTGTGAGAGAGGACTATTTAGGGGCCGGTCACTGGCGCATGAGCGACAGGTTAGGTTGATAGGTTGGGCACCGACTGCCAAAAGGTGTTGGGTCACTGTGTGGCTATCTTGCACGAGAAGCTTGGCTGGGGTTTGATTATGGTTTGGTGGGTTGGTTTGCCTAAGTTTATAGACCCGGCTAAGATAGGATTAGCCAATGGTCAGCCTGGCTCTGATACCAAGTCTATCACGACCGGGTTTTCCGGGTATAAATTTCCAGAAAAAGACCGTCGTGCTCATCAGCCCCAGGATTACTGTTAGCTGATGAGGCTCCAACTTGATACAGAAATTCCAAGCAAAATACAAAATATGCAGTACAAGACCATTTTGGCCTATGAGTACAACAATTGGGTTTCTAGTGGTCGATGGCGGAAGCGGTTTGTGGATCATCACGGTCTATGGGACTCCATTTCCCACAGGAACAACTGACGAAGTTAACTCCTATCTTCGCGAGGCTGTTATCACCGTTGCTTAGGTTCCGGGGCTGTCTTCGCGTGCTCCTCTCCATGCAAGAAAATCTGGCCAAGACAATAGCCAGGGACGAGCCAGTGAGTACTTTGAATGTACTCGCAAACATTAAGAACACAGGTATAATATAATTGATAAACATGCACTGGAAAATTCTATGATCACATCGTCAGTCATAAATAAAACATCTTTTATACATGCAAGCAGGTTATTTTCATGCAACATGAATAAGCAGTAATAGAGTGGGAATAAAATGCCGCAGTCGGGCGTCTGAGCGACACCACATAAAGGGCTTTAAAAGAAATGCCACAGTCGGGCGTCTGAGCGACACCACACAAAGGGCTTTAAAAGAAATGCCACAGTCGGGCGTCTGAGCGACACCACATAAAGGGCTTTAAAAGAAATGCCACAGTCGGGCATCTGAGCGACACCACATAAAGGGCTTTAAAAGAAATGCCACAGTCGGGCATCTGAGCGACACCACATAAAGGGCTTTAAAAGAAATGCCACAGTCGGGCGTCTGAGCGACACCACATAAAGGGCTTTAAAAGAAATGCCACACTCGGGCGTCTGAGTGACACCACATAAAGGGCTTATAAGATAGATAATCACAATGAATATCTAGGAGGTAGAACCGTCCCAGGGATACTCAATAATACAAATAATGCAACAGGTTAGTCCATCACAAAATAATAATCATGGTCCTCACAAGTAACCAGTCGGTATCCAAGTTTGGTTTAACAATATCTCCTCCGAAGACCGACACTAAGACCAACACTTGACCCATCCCAGACTGTAATCCTTAATCATGGACACGGCTATTCGAATAGGTTTAATCTCTGCAGTGGGTGTACTCTTTACCCACGAGTAACGGATTCCTTTAGTCCATCGAGACTAATTCCGCCTATGGTCTTTTAGTTGAAAACACGCCTAACTTGCACACACCAGCTTAACTCATCGGTGTCTGGAATCACCCACGACACTTGTTAAGCAAAACTCTAAGTGGGGAGGCTACAACCTCGCATAGCATGGGATCAAATTTATATCGCGCGCTCTAAGGGGTGGCCTCCCCTCTCGGTCCCAACCGGAAACACCCATGCCCCCGGACCAGGTGGCCTGCCTACCAGCTACAACCGGTATCTTCCACCATGGCCTCTCTGTACGGTGTGTGCTTGAAAGGGGTTGACGACTTACTGAACCATACCCTACCTGCGGCAGGACAAGTGGTAGTACATAGCAAGTATGGGGGTTACTGGAACAAGACTCGGTCTACGGTCGACTCAGGAGGTTTATAAATTCCCTGCATGACATGTATAACAAATATAATTCAACCAACATAATCACCACTCAATATACCTTACCATGCCATACCGGACATAACCGTCCCGACGGGGACCGGCGACAAGCTCACTCCTACCCAAGGCAGAGGCTTTCCCGGATTCCTTTCCGGCATGCATGCAAGGCACATGAGGATGATTACCATCACAAGTATATTCATTTCCAACAGCAAGGAAATCACTAATATGCATTCATGCAAATGATCATATCACATGAAATAACAAGTTCTCCGATATAAGGTGGTGTTATAAACGTGTCAACTAACACACCAAAAATATTATTCCGGGGTTCAGAATGCTTGCCTTTAATGGTGTGGAGAGGTGGGGGTGCTCTCCAAAATTTTTGAAAGCTTCCTTCTCTCCCAAAAATCCTATTTCCAAAAATATGCAAATAACACATATTTCAAAAATAGTACAAAAAAGTTGTTTGGAAAATTTTCATATAATTCTTAAAATAAACTAGACAATATTTGAGAGATGTAGGAAAAAGAATTAATTCATTTGGAGTTATATTTAAAAAGTTAAGCTCAGTCAAAGTTGTGGTCAAAGTCTGTTATTTAAAATAAAACAGAAAAGAAAACGTTTCAGAGGGGAATACGCTTTCGGAGCGGGGGAAACGTACTGGGGTGGATTATGCCTTCACTTAACCCACGTGGATAGGTACAGGGTCACTGACAGTGGGTCCAAGGGGCCCACTGGTCAGGTTTGACCAGTCTATCCCTCCCTCCTCTTCCTCTGCCCGAACGGAGGCGAGGCAACGGCGATCGTCGCCGGCGAACGGCGGCTCCCCGCGGGTTCCAGAGGGTCTGGATGGATCCGCAAGACCGAGGCGGTCCTTCCGGTGGTCGCTGGGTAGACGGGGGTGGAAAGGGTCGTCGGCGGTGAGCTTCGCGGTGGAGGGGGCTTCTTGAGCAGAGTGAGTTTGGGGCTGCGGTGGTTCCCGATCAAAATTGAGTAGGGGGACGGGTTCACGGGAGGAAGGGAGAGTTCCTGGTGAAGAGAACGGAGAGTGGGAGGCCCTGGTTGCGGTGAATGGAGCTGGGACGTGGCGGCGGCCGAACCGGCCGGAGTTGGGGAAGACGGCTTTCCCCCGATGATTGCTGGCTGTGGGGGTGCCATGGGGGTGGCCTGAGGTTGTCTGCATGCTTGAATGAGTTCAAGGGCCTCCTTATATAGCGCGACGAGGTTGGTTTGCGGCGGCCGGATAAGAACGATGGCGGACCGCCTTCCTGTAGTGGCAGGGCGTCGTGGCGGCGACGAGCGCTAGAGGACACACTCGTGGATGAGCTCGCGCTGTTCCAGGGGCCAGGTGGCGAGCGGGAGAGGCTCGGGCGGCGCCGACATGAGCAGGGGCTGTCGGGCTGCCGCGGCGGCTAGCTCTTGGCCTGTCGGGGCGCGGCGAGGGGCGGCTTGGCGTGAAGCGTTAAGGAGGGACGTGCGTGGCGTGGTTCTGCAGTGGGGGCAAGCTAGGGGCGCGACGCGTTGGCTCGGGCGCGGCACGTGCAAAACGCGTGTTCTGCTCGCGCTCCGGGCATGCATGGGACGTGCTCGACGTAATGCCAGAGCATGCTAGAGGTCGCGGTTGAGGCTGGGAAGAAACAGGGCTAGGTTAGAGTTAGTTAGAGGGTGAATGGACATGGTGGTTAGGTCAGGTGGCCAAGTTCAAAATGTAAACTTGAATCCATGCCAAATCTGGCTATCCACACAGGGTGTTTGTCAAAATGCCATAGGCACCTAGGCTTTTCTTGGGGTGGCCAAAACTTCCAGATTGGGGTCTCTTTAGATGCACAAGAGGGTGGTGAGGTTAGTTTGCCAAAAGCAGAAACTTGTTAGTGCAAGTTTTGCAAAACTTTAAATCTGGACAGGAGATAAATGGCATTATTTCATGAACTAAAAATGATCCAATAAGTGCATGCTCCTGGATTTAGGGGTTTGGTAGGGCTGTCTACAAGTAGGAGAAAGCACAAGATCATTGGAGCAAAAATAAATAGGGTTGCAGTAGAAATCACAAGGCTGGACCAGAATGGAAAATGAGGTTGATTCACTCAAATTTTTCAAATAACAACACTGGGTTTTTGCATAAAGTTGAATCATATGCTACTACCAACATCCCATAATTTTGGTGGAGGCCAGAAAGAAATATTTAAATGGGTTGTAGTGCAAAATTGCACTCTGGACCAGAGAAGGAAAATTGATGCAGAGCTCAAAATATTACATGAATAAAAGATATTTTTGTATAGAAGTGATTTAAAATATCACATGACATCTCCAAATTTTGGTTGGAATTTTAGGTGAATTTATCAAATGGTTGTAGTTCAATTATGGCCATATAACCTTGAAAAACCATTTTTCAAGAAAATAAAGATCAAGCAATTTAATTAGGTAATTAGTTATACTGATAAAAGAAAAGTTTTTCTTGAGAGGTTAAACAAGTCCAATAACATATTTGAAAGGTTTTCACTATGGGGGAAAAACTCCATAATAACAAGGGAGAAAATGGTTCAAAATTCAAAAGGGAGCCCAGAAAATAAAAGTTTTAATTCCTGGCAAAAATTTTAATGTATTAAAACAAGGCCAAAATTTTGGGGTGTCACAACACTACCCCCCTTAAGAAAAATCTCGTCCTCGAGATTTGTTAAAAGTTGTTTTAAGAAAAACTATAAGCAGTAAAAATGTGGCTACAGTGAGAGGGCAATAAGTGGTGAAAAACCACAGTGTGAAAACTGGTGCTGCGTGGAAAAGTCTACGGTTCGGGACAAAAACGTGAGATTTCTACGCTGGATATAAATTTAGAATAACTTCTAAATTTAAATATACGATGGTCGTACCCGAGAGCACAGTGCTCTCCCTGGCCGACAGGTGGATCCAGGGCCCACTGTCAGCCTCTTCTTCTCCCTCTGGTTCTCTCTTCTTCCTCTCTCCCACGCGCTTTCTCCACCGGCGACACCTAGCGCGTAGGGCATCTAGGCCGTACCGTGGTAGTGCGCGGCGTGCTAGCTGTCGGTGCAGCGTGCACTCACCTCGCGGGCCAGCGTGCTATCGGCACTGCTCGCGGATTCGTCTCCAAACACCGGCGATCGGCGACGAGCGGCGTGGGTGGACTTCGCCCACCGTACACCGAGCTCGAGCTATAAAACGGCCGGGGTGCCCCTCTCTTCTTCCTCACACCTGGCCTCACTTCTCCTCCTCCTCCTTCTTCCTCCATTACTGCTTACAAAAGCTCGGGTTAGGCTCTAATGGCGGAGGCGATGCCGGACTGGTTTGCGATCCTGATATGCGTAGGGCTGGCGACACTACTGGGGCTCTCCGTGCTCCTGTGCGCGATGATCCTCGACGAGCGTTGTGATGCTACTGCTCGGGTGTTGGCTCTCCACGGTGGTGGTGATCACGAGGAGTAGGTGGGGTGTGCCGGGTGCTAACCGTTGTTAGGGGGTGATTAGCTGGATGCAACACTGTTGCAAAGTTTTGCAAACAGTGTATGTGTCCGAATGATTATGGTTGTGAGTCTGCTGCCGTGGTGCTGTGTGAAATTAATAAATCCACGCCGTGAGAAAGTGTAGATGTAGCAACTCAGGGAAAAGAAATCTCACTCCAGAATTTTGCGAGGGAAAAACAGTTAATTTAAAGGAGTATAAACCACAACAAAAACTACACACATTAGTAGAAGCCAAATAATTGACTCGTCGTACAAACTCAGGGTATCACGCATAAGTCACACACATAAATAAATGTTGCAATAATGAACACCGCAGCGACGTCTAAAATGGGAATGGTAACTGGACGGGGTCCCTAGAAAACGTCTCCGGTACTGGGATACACTCCTCTTCTATCGGGGGAAGTGGATTGACCAGTCGATGTACGTGTCTCTCCTGGTCGGGCCTTAGTGCTCTGCCGATGGCGATCTGAGGATTTAAATCTGCGAGGCTCTGGAGATAACCCATCATACGTTGGGCTAAACGCTCTTGAGCGATGACGTACTGGACAAGGTTGGCCAGGACTGGGTCTCTCTCAATGCGTCCACCGGGAAAAGATGTCACTCCTCCGGGTGCTGCACGGCTCGGGAAGTAATAATACCCTCGTTCGCTAGCATAGGGTACCGCGAATCGAAGGCGAGCAAGCGCTTCGTATGCAACAGCTTCTATGGCCATATGTGGGGTTGACATAGATTTCCCCACGAAGGAGACTTCCGTTGGATCTTGGTTTGAGTTTAGGGAGGGATGTGTACTGCTGTCCAATATCTCGAGGTGGAAGGGGTAACTCTCAATTTGAACAGCTCGTACTGGGGTGGCTGGGTAGCGCCCATGGTAGAGTAGGTAAAATCCCGCAATATCTTGACAAAACTACCCGGGGTTGCATCTGGGGTTCTCAGATAAATGCTGGGACTCGGCATGGCAAGAAAATGGTTGTGAGGGTGGTGCACAAGGTGAGAGGTGCTTGGCAAGGTCACGCGGTGGCCTTTTTATAGCACCAGAGCTGGGTCATTTTTACCGTGGTGAATGGTAAAGAAAATTTTCAGCTCTGTTCCAAGGGTCGGGGTCAAGTCACAGATTCACACATTTCACTATAGTGATGTGTTACTGTGGGGTTGACGGGGTGATTTTTGGTAACTGTGTCCGGGATAGAAATCTTATACTGCATACTGGCGTATCCAGGCAAGGCTACCATTAAAACAGAGGCACGACAACAGGCGGCATTTAATTACAAGGCCACACGATTACAAAGCGAGGGTACACTGGGACTCGATACGACTCGGGTGACTTAGTCTACCTCATTTACATCCAAGCGGGCGTGCCTTGAGGCTCCTCCACGGGTCTCTTCGTCGGAATTAGCTGGAGTGGGTTGAGGAGCTGCAGGCTCGGGGTAGCGATGAGGACCATCTCGGGGATTGTTGGCCACAATCCCGTTGGAGTGTGCTCCCAATATGCGACGAAGCACTTCTGGGGTTATCGCAGCACCTTGGCCGATGGCTGGGGCAGGCCTCAGGGACTCGATCGGGTGTCCAAATAGCACGACTGGGTTGTTGGCGTTGGGCTCGTTCTCTTCTCTCGCCGGGGCTCGACGAACCAGCTCTCCACGAGCTGCGATTAGATCAATAGTGATTTGATCGCACAGTTCCTCTAGTGCACTTACATAGCGCACTAGGTGCAACAATGCAGGATCTGTCTCGTGATCTCCGTTGGCAACTTGGGGTGGTCTACCATACCCTTCACGTCTGGGGTAGTAGTGGAACGAGCGACAGTTAACTCTGGGCGACAAGTGCCGGAGATGAACTATAGCCTCTCGAGCAGCTAGTTGGATGGCTTGAAGTTCAAAGGAAGTTGTCCTTCCGATGAACCTGTAGGGGCGCTCGGGCTCTAGACCCCTACCGTAGATGTGTACAGTGGCCCAGAATTGACAGTTCTCACCGCTCATGGGTCCTTGGTACACAACATATTCTGGGGGCTCTTCTAACACATAGGCACGACGGGTGAGGTTTGCGAGTATGGTCACAAAGCCTCCAAGGTTGGTTGCTGTGGTCTCATTGTGCACGATAGGGCCAGGCATTGTAGCTTGGTTTGGGGTAGAGGCTGTGCTGTGCTGTGTTTGGGCTAGCGTGCCCCTTTTATAGGGAAAAGGGGACGGAGTCTTCCTTTGCACACTTGCGAGAGAGGACTATTTAGGGGCCGGTCACTGGCGCATGAGCGACAGGTTAGGTTGATAGGTTGGGCACCGACTGCCAAAAGGTGTTGGGTCACTGTGTGGCTATCTTGCACGAGAAGCTTGGATGGGGTTTGATTATGGTTTGGTGGGTTGGTTTGCCTAAGTTTATAGACCCGGCTAAGATAGGATTAGCCAATGGTCAACCTGGCTCTGATACAAAGTCTGTCACGACCGGGTTTTCCGGGTATAAATTTCCAGAAAAAGACCGTCGTGCTCATTAGCCCCAAGATTACTGTTAGCTGATGAGGCTCCAACTTGATACAGAAATTCCAAGCAAAATACAAAATATGCAGTACAAGACCATTTTGGCCTGTGAGTACAACAATTGGGTTTCTAGTGGTCGATGGCGGAAGCGGTTTGTGGATCATCACGGTCTATGGGACTCCATTTCCCATAGGAACAGCTGACCAGGTTAACTCCTATCTTCGCGAGGCTGCTATCACCGTTGCTTAGGTTCCAGGGTTGTCTTCGCGTGCTCCTCTCCGTGCAAGAAAATCTGGCCAAGACAATAGCCAGGGACGAGCCAGTGAGTACTTTGAATGTACTCGCAAACATTAAGAACACAGGTATAATATAATTGATAAACATGCACTGGAAAATTCTATGATCACATCGTCAGTCATAAATAAAACATCTTTTATGCATGCAAGCAGATTATTTTCATGCAACATGAATAAGCAGTAATAGAGTGGGAATAAAATGTCGCAGTCGGGCGTCTAAGCGACACCACATAAAGGGCTTTAAAAGAAATGCCACAGTCGGGCGTCTGAGCGACACCACATAAAGGGCTTTAAAAGAAATGCCACAGTCGGGAGTCTGAGCGACACCACATAAAGGGCTTTAAAAGAAATGCCACAGTCGGGCGTCTGAGCGACACCACACAAAGGGCTTTAAAAGAAATGCCACAGTCGGGCGTCTGAGCGACACCACATAAAGGGCTTTAAAAGAAATGCCACAGTCGGGCGTCTGAGCGACACCACATAAAGGGCTTTAAAAGAAATGCCACAGTCGGGCGTCTGAGTGACACCACATAAAGGGCTTATAAGATAGATAATCACAATGAATATCTAGGAGGTAGAACCGTCCCAGGGATACTCAATAATACAAATAATGCAACAGGTTAGTCCATCACAAAATAATAATCATGGTCCTCACAAGTAACCAGTCGGTATCCAAGTTTGGTTTAACAATATCTCCTCCGAAGACCGATACTAAGACCAACACTTGACCCATCCCAGACTTTAATCCTTAACCATGGACACGGCTATTCGAATAGGTTTAATCTCTGCAGAGGGTGTACTCTTTACCCACGAGTAACGGATTCCTTTAGTCCATCGAGACTAATTCCGTCTATGGTCTTTCAGTTGAAAACACGCCTAACTTGCACACACCAGCTTAACTCATCGGTGCCTGGAATCACCCACGACACTTGTTAAGCAAAACTCTAAGTGGGGAGGCTACAACATCGCGTAGCATGGGATCAAATTTATATCACGCGCTCTAAGGGGTGGCCTCCCCTCTCGGTCCCAACCGGAAACACCCATGCCCCCGGACCAGGTGGCCTGCCTACCAACTACAACCGGTATCTTCCACCATGGCCTCTCTATACGGTGTGTGCTTGAAAGGGGTTGATGACTTACTGAACCATACCCTACCCGCGGTAGGGACAAGTGGTAGTACATAGCAAGTATGGGGGTTACTGGAACAAGACTCGGTCTACGGTCGACTCAAGAGGTTTATAAATTCCCTGCATGACATGTATAACAAATATAATTCAACCAACATAATCACCACTCAATATACCTTACCATGCCATACCGGACATAACCGTCCCGACGGGGACCGGTGACAAGCTCACTCCTACCCAAGGCAGAGGCTTTCCCGGATTCCTTTCCGGCATGCATGCAAGGCACATGAGGATGATTACCATCACAAGTATATTCATTTCCAACAGCAAGGAAATCACTAATATGCATTCATGCAAATGATCACATCACATGAAATAACAAGTTCTCCGATATAAGGTGGTGTTATAAACGTGTCAACTAACACACCAAAAATATTATTCCGGGGTTCAGAATGCTTGCCTTTAATGGTGTGGAGAGGTGGGGGTGCTCTCCAAAAGTTTTGAAAGCTTCCTTCTCTCCCAAAAATCCTATTTCCAAAAATATGCAAATAACACATATTTCAAAAACAGTACAAAAAAGTTGTTTGGAAAATTTTCAGATAATTATTAAAATAAACTAGACAATATTTGAGAGATGTAGGAAAAAGAATTAATTCATTTGGAGTTATATTTAAAAAGTTAAGCTCAGTCAAAGTTGTGGTCAAAGTCTGTTATTTAAAATAAAACAGAAAAGAAAACGTTTCAGAGGGGAATACGCTTTCGGAGCGGGGGAAACGTACTGGGGTGGATTACGCCTTCACTTAACCCACGTGGATAGGTACAGGGTCACTGACAGTGGGTCCAGGGGGCCCACTGGTCAGGTTTGACCAGTATATCCCTCCCTCCTCTTCCTCTGCCCGAACGGAGGCGAGGCAACGGCGATCGTCGCCGGCGAACGGCGGCTCCCCGCGGGTTCCAGAGGGTCTGGATGGATCCGCAAGACCGAGGCGGTCCTTCCGGTGGTCGCTGGGTAGACGGGGGTGGAAAGGGTCGTCGGCGGTGAGCTTCGCGGCGGAGGGGGCTTCGGGAGCAGAGTGAGTTTGGGGCTGCGGTGGTTCCCGATCAAAATTAAGTAGGGGGACGGGTTCACGGGAGGAAGGGAGAGTTCCTGGTGAAGAGAACAGAGAGTGGGAGGCCCTGGTTGCGGTGAATGGAGTTGGGACGTGGCGGCGGCCGAACCGGCTGGAGTTGGGGAAGACGGATTTCCCCCGACGATTGCTGGCTGGGGGGGTGCCATGGGGGTGGCCTGAGGTTGTCTGCGTGCTTGAATGAGTTCGGGGGCCTCCTTATATAGCGCGACGAGGTCGGTTTGTGGCGGCCGGATAAGAACGACGGCGGACCACCTTCCTGTAGTGGCAGGGCGTCGTGGCGGCGACGAGCGCTAGAGGACACACTCGTGGATGAGCTCGCGCTGTTCCAGGGGCCAGGTGGCGAGCGGGAGAGGCTCGGGCGGCGCCGACATGAGCAGGGGCCGTCGGGCGGCCGCGGCAGCTAGCTCTTGGCCTGTCGGGGCGCGGCGAGGGGCGGCTTGGCGTGAAGCGGTAAGAAGGGACGTGCGTGGCGTGGTTCTGCAGTGGGGGCAAGCTAGGGGCGCGACGCGTTGGCTCGGGCGCGGCACGTGCAAAACGCGTGCTCTGCTCGCGCTCCGGGCATGTACGGGACGTGCTCGACGTAATGCCAGAGCATGCTAGAGGTCGCGGTTGAGGCTGGGAAGAAACAGGGCTAGGTTAGAGTTAGTTAGAGGGTGAATGGACATGGTGGTTAGGTCAGGTGGCCAAGTTCAAAATGTAAACTTGAATCCATGCCAAATCTGGCTATGCACACAGGGTGTTTGTCAAAATGCCACAGGCACCTAGGCTTTTCTTGGGGTGGCCAAAACTTCCAGATTGGGGTCTCTTTAGATGCACAAGAGGGTGGTGAGGTTAGTTTGCCGAAAGCAGAAACTTGTTAGTGCAAGTTTTGCAAAACTTTAAATCTGGATAGGAGATAAATGGCATTATTTCATGAACTAAAAATGATCCAATAAGTGCATGCTCCTGGATTTAGGGGTTTGGTAGGGCTGTCTACAAGTAGGAGAAAGCACAAGATCATTGGAGCAAAAATAAATAGGGTTGCAGTAGAAATCACAAGGCTGGACCAGAATGGAAAATGACGTTGATTCACTCAAAATTTTCAAATAACAACACTGGGTTTTTGCATAAAGTTGAATCATATGCTACTACCAACATCCCATAATTTTGGTGGAGGCCAGAAAGAAATATTTAAATGGGTTGTAGTGCAAAATTGCACTCTGGACCAGAGAAGGAAAATTGATGCAGAGCTCAAAATATTACATGAATAAAAGATATTTTTGTATAGAAGTGATTTAAAAACATCACATGACATCTCCAAATTTTGGTTGGAATTTTAGGTGAATTTATCAAATGGTTGTAGTTCAATTATGGCCATATAACCTTGAAAAACCATTTTTCAAGAAAATAAAGATCAAGCAATTTAATTAGGTAATTAGTTATACTGATAAGAGAAAAGTTTTTCTTGAGAGGTTAAAGAAGTCCAATAACATATTTGAATGGTTTTCACTCTGGGGGAAAAACTCCATAATAACAAGGGAGAAAATGGTTCAAAATTCAAAAGGGAGCCCAGAAAATAAAAGTTTTAATTCCTGGCAAAAATTTTAATGTATTAAAACAAGGCCAAAATTTTGGGGTGTCACATCTCTCCAATAGATTAGCAACCGATCCTCTAATACACTTAAATATCCTGCGGTTAGAGCTTGCCGGAATATTTAATTATATATCCATGATTAAGCCTGCTAGTTAACATGCAATGTATGCATGCATGCATCTGTTTCTGAATCTTTAGTCCACACTAGAAAAAAAAAGTTAGTGAATCAGTAATGGCCATCTTGTGAGCTTTAGCTAGATACATATAGGCGTGGAGAAGATTTCCCATTCACGTGCACATGCAAAACACTATCGTATTTGTTCCTCCTATGATTCTAAGAGAAAAGTTAGGAAAAACATTATAAAAAAACTTTCCGCGCTCATAGATACTTCGTGCGACAAAATCTCGTCGAACAATGGCCAAAAGGATGTGATGAATGATATATGTGATGTATGAGATTGATCATGTTCTTGTAATAGGAATCACGACTTGCATGTCGATGAGTATGACAACCGGCAGGAGCCATAGGAGTTGTCTTGATTTATTTATGACCTGCGTGTCAACATAAATGTCGTGTAATTACTTTACTTTATTGCTAAAGCGTTAGCCATAGTAGTAGAAGTAATAGATGACGAGACAACTTCAAGAAGACACAATGATGGAGATCATGATGATGGAGATCATGGTGTCATGCCGGTGACAACGATGATCATGGAGCCCCGAAGATGGAGATCAAAAGGAGCAAAATGATATTGGCCATATCATGTCACTATTTGATTGCATGTGATGTTTATCATGTTTTACATCTTATTTTCTTAGAACGACAGTAGCTTAAATAAGATGATCCCTCGTAATAATTTCAAGAAAGTGTTCCCCCTAACTGTGCATCGTTGCGAAGGTTCGTTGTTTCGAAGCACCACGTGATGATCAGGTGTGATAGATTCTAACGTTCGAATACAATGGGTGTAAGCCAGATTTACACACGCAATACACTTAGGTTGACTTGACGAGCCTAGCATGTACAGACATGGCCTCGGAACACGGAAGACCGAAAGGTCGAGCATGAGTCGTATAGAAGATACGATCAACATGAAGATGTTTACCGATGTTGACTAGTCCGTCTCAGGTGATGATCGGACACGGCCTAGTTGACTCGGATCATGTTTCACTTAGATGACTAGAGGGATGTCTATCTGAGTGGGAGTTCATTAAATAATTTGATTAGATGAACTCAATTATCATGAACATAGTCTAAATTGTCTTTGCAAATATGTTGTAGATAAATAGCTCACGTTGTAGCTCCCTGTTTCAATACGTTCCTAGAGAAAGATTAAGTTGAAAGATATTGTAAGCAATGATGCGGACTAGGTCCGTAGTCCGAAGAGTGTCCTCATTGCTACATAGAAGGCTTATGTCTTTGATGCACCACTCGATGTGCAAACCCCTACAACATTGTCTGTGGATGTTGTGAACACCTGACAGACACATCCTGATGACTACTTGATAGTTTAGTGCACCATACTTTACGGCTTAGAATCGGGATTCCAATGACGTTTTGAACGCCATAAGACATATGAGATGTTCCAAGAGCTGAAATTGGGATTTCAGGTTCATGCCCGTGTTGAGAGGTGTGAAACCTCTGACAAGTTCTTTAGCCAACAAGATGGAGGAGAATAGCTCAACTGGTGAGCATGTGCTCAGAATGTCTGGGTGCTACAATCACTTAAATCGAGTGGGAGTTAAACTTCCAGATAAGATAGTGATTGATAGACTAGCCACTATCACTAAGCTACTAGATCTTCGTGATGAACTATGACATGCAAGGGATGGAGTTGATCCCGGAGCTGTTCGCGGTGCTTAAGACCGTAAAAGGTAGAAATGAAGAAGGAGCATCAAGTGTTGATGGTTTAACAAGACCACTGATTTCAAGAAGGGCAAGGGCTAGAAGGGAAACTTCATGGATGGCAAACCAGTTGCCGCTCCAGTGAAGGAACCCAAGGTTGAACCCAAACCCGAGACTGAGTGCTTCTATTGTAAGGGGAACAGTCACTGGTAGCGGAATTATCCCAAATGTATGATAGATAAGAAGGCTGGCAACTTCAACAAAGTATGTACATGTTATTAATGTGTACCTCACTGGTACTCCTAGTAGCACCTGGGTATTGGATACCAGTTCAGTTGCTATTATTGGTGACTTGAAGCAAAAGCTACGGACTAAACGGAGACTAGCTAAGGGCGAGGTGACGATGTGTGTTGGTAGTGTTTCCAAAGTTGATGAGATCACCATCGCACGCTCCATCTGCCTTCGGGATTGGTATTGAACCTAGATAAATGTTATCAGGTGTCTACGTTGAGCATGAATATGATTAGATCATGTTCATTGCAATGCGGTTATTCATTTAAATTAGAGAATAATTGTTATTCTGTTTACATGAATAATACCTTTCATGGTCATGCACCCTATGTGAATGGTTCATTGAATCTCGGTCGTGGTAATACACATGTTCACGCCAAAAGATGTAGAGTTCATAATGATAGTACCACTTTCTCGTGGCACTGCCGCTTAGGTCATATTGGCGTAAGATGCATGAAGAAACTCCATGTCGATGGATGCTTAGAGTCACTTGATTTTGAATCACTTGACACATGCGAGCCATGCCTCATGGGCAGGATGACTAACACCCCCTTTTCAGGTACAATTAAATGGGCAAGTGACTTATTGGAAATCATGCATGCTGATGCGTGTGATCCAATGAGAATTGAAGCATGCAGTGGATATCGCTGTTTTCTCATCTTCACTGACGATTTGGGTAGATATAGGTATATCTACTTAATGAAGCACAAGTCTGAAACGTTTGAAAAGTTCAAGCGATTTCAGAGTGAAGTTAAGAATCATCATAACAATAAGATCATGTTCCTACGATCTGATCAAAAGGGGATTTTCTGAGTTATGAGTTTGGCAATCACTTAAGACATTGTGGAATTGTTTCACAGTTGAAGCCACCTGGAACACCACAAGATAATGGTGTGCCCGGACGTCGTAATCGAACACTATGAGATATGGTGTGATCTATGATGTCTCTTATCAATCTAACGTTTTCATTTTGAGGTTATGTGTTAGAGATAGCTGCATTCACTTTAGATAGGACACCATCTAAGTCCGTTGAGACGACGTCATAAGAACATTGGTTTGGCAAGAAACCAAAGTTGCCGTTTCTTAACGTTTGGGGATGCGATGCTTGGGGCTTCAGCCGAAGAAGCTCAAACCCAAAGCGGACAAACACATCTTCATAGGATACCCAAGGGTGACAGTTGGGTATACCTTCTATCTCAGATCCGAGGGCAAATTGTTTGTCGCTAAGAACGGGTCCTTTCTCGAGAAGGAGTTTCTCTCGAAAGAATTGAGTAGGAGTAAGATAGAACTTGATGAGGTTGTCAAACCTTTATTTCAACCAGAGAGTGATGCAACACAGAAAGATGTTTTCTGTGGAACCTACATCTGTTGAATAGGAAGTTAATGATAGTGATCATAAAGCTTCGGATCAAGTTGCTATCGAACCTCGTAGGTCGACAAGGATATGTACTACTCCTGAGTGGTACGGTAATCCTGTCTTAGATATCATGTTGTTAGACAACAATGAACCTACGAGCTATGGAGAAGCGATGGTGGGCCCGTATTCCGACAAATGGTTAGAAGCCATGAAATCTGAGATAGGATCCATATATCAGAACAAAGTATGGACTTTGGTGGACTTGCCCGATGATCGGCAAGCCATTGCGATAAATAGGTCTTTAAGAAGAAGACGGACGTGGGCGGTAATGTTACCATCTATGAAGCTCAACTTGTGGGAAAGAGTCTTTTCACAAGTTCAAGGAGTTGACTATGATGAGAATTTGTCACCCGTAGCGATGCTTAAGTCCGTCGGAATCATGTTAGCATTAGTTGTATTTTGCGATTATGAAATCTTACAGATGGATGTCAAAAACAAGTTTTCTTACCAGTTTTTGTAAGAAAAGTTGTATGTGATACAATAAAAGGTTTTGACGATCCTAAGGATGCTAAAAGGTATGCTGGCTCCAGCAATCCTTCTATGGACTAGAGCAAGCATCTCGGAATCGGAATATATGCTTTGATGGAGTGATCAAAGCTTTTAGGTTTATACAATGTTTGCTAGAAACTTGTATTTACAAGAAAGTGAGTGGAAGCACTACAACATTTTCTGATAAGTATATGTGGATGACATATTGTTGATCCGAAATAATGTAGAATTTCTGGAAAGCATAAACGGTTGTTTGAAGAGTGTTTTTCAAAGGAAGACCTGGATAAAGCTGCTTACAAATTGGGCATCAAGATCTATAGAGATAGATCAAGACACCTGATGATACTTTCAAAGAACGCACACCTTGACATGTTTTTGAAGGAGTTCAAAATATATCAGTCAAAGAAGGAGTTCTTACCTGAGTTGTAAGGTGTGAAGTTGAGTAAGACTCAAAGCTTGACCATGGCAGAAGAAAGAGGAAGGACGAAGGTCGTCCCCTATGCTCTTGTCATAGGCTCTATACGGTATGCCATGCTGAGTACCGCACCTGATGTGTGCCTTGCCACATGTCTGGCAAGAGGGTACAAAGGTGATCTAGGACTGGATCATCAGATAGTGGTCGAAATTATCCTTAGAGGAATAAGGAAATGTTTCTTAGTTATGGAGGTGATAAAGAGTTCGACGTAAAGAGTTATATCGATGCAAGCTTAACACCTATCCGGATAGCTCTGAGTAGAGATACCGGATACGTATAATGGAGCAATAATTTGGAATAGCTCCAAGTGGAACGTGGTAGCAGCATCTACGATATAAAGTTTTGTGAAATACATAGGGATCTGAATATGGTAAGACCCGATGACTACAACCTCTCTCACAAGCATAACATGATCAAACCTAGAACTATTTGAGTGTTTATCACATAGTGATGTGAACTAGATCATTGAGTCTAGTAGACTCTTGGATGTTGGTCACATGGCGATGTGACCTGTGAGTGTTAATCACATGGTGACGTGAACTAGATTATTGACTCTAGTGCAAGTGGGAGACTGTTGGAAATATGCCCTAGAGGCAATAATAAATTGTTTATTATTATATTTCCTTGTTCATGATAATCCTTTATTATCCATGCTAGAATTGTATTGATAGGAAACTCAGATACATGTGTGGATACATAGACAACACCATGTCCCTAGTAAGCCTCTAGTTGACTAGCTCGTTGATCAATAGATGGTTACGGTTTCCTGACCATGGACATTGGATGTCGTTGATAACGGGATCACATCATTAGGAGAATGATGTGATGGACAAGACCCAATCCTAAGCCTAGCACAAAGATCATGTAGTTCGTATGCTAAAGCTTTTCTAATGTCAAGTATCATTTCCTTAGACCATGAGATTGTGCAACTCCCGGATACCGTAGGAGTGCTTTGGGTGTGCCAAACGTCACAACGTAACTGGGTGGCTATAAAGGTTCACTACAGGTATCTCCGAAAGTGTCTGTTGGATTGGCACGAATCGAGACCGGGATTTGTCACTCCGTGTAACAGAGAGGTATCTCTGGGCCCGCTCGGTAGGACATCATCATAATGTGCACAATGTGACCAAGGAGTTGATCATGGGATGATGTGTTACGGAACGAGTAAAGAGATTTGCCGATAACGAGATTGAACAAGGTATCGGATACCGACGATCGAATCTCGGGCAAGTACAATACCGCTGGACAAAGGGAATTGTATACGGGATTGATTGAATCCTCGACATTGTGGTTCATCCGATGAGATCATCGTGGAACATGTGGGAGCCAACATGGGTATCCAGATCTCGCTGTTGGTTATTGGCCAGAGAGTTGTCTCGGTCATGTCTACATGGTTCCCGAACCCGTAGGGTCTACACACTTAAGGTTCGGTGACACTAGAGTTGTTATGGGAAATAGTATGTGGTTACCGAAGGTTGTTCGGAGTCCCGGATGAGATCCCGGACATGACGAGGAGCTCCAGAATGGTCCGGAGGTGAAGATCGGTATATTGGACGAAGGGTATTGGAGTCCGGAATTGTTCTCGGGGTACCAGGTGATGACCAGTGTGTCCGAAAGGGGTTTCGGAGGCCCCGGCAAGCGTTGGGGGCCTTATGGGCCAAGGGGAGAGGGCACATCAGCCCACTTAGGGGCTGAGCGCCCCTCCCACCCCATCTCACGTAACCAGGAGAGGTGGGGGCGCCACCCCTAGGGTAGCCGCCCCTCCCGGCTTGGGGGGCAAGTTTCCTAGGGGGTGGGGGTGCCCAAACCCATCTAGGGTTTCCCCTGTGGACGCCGCCCCTCCCCTAGGGAACCCTAGGGCGCCTCCCCCTCCTCCCTCCCCCCTATATATAGTGAGGGAGAGAGAGGGCAGCCGTACCCTTCCCTGGCGCAGCCCTCCCTCTTCCTACACCTCCTCCTCCTCCTCCATAGTGCTTGGTGAAGCCCTACTGGAGAACCACGAGCTCCATTGCCACCATGCCGTTGTGCTGCTGGAGTTCTCCCTCAACTTCTCCTCTCCCCTTGCTGGATCAAGAAGGAGGAGACGTCCCCGGGCTGTACGTGTGTTGAACGCGGAGGCGCCGTCCGTTCGGCGCTAGATCGGAATCAACCGCGATCTGAATCGCTGCGAGTACGACTCCTTCATCCGTGTTCTTGCAACGCTTCCGCTTAGCGATCTACAAGGTTATGTAGATGCACTCTGCTTCCCCTCGTTGCTAGATTACTCCATAGATTGATCTTGGTGATGCGTAGAAAATTTTAAATTTCTGCTACGATCCCCAACACTGTGATCACATCCGAGACTCCGAACAACCTTCGGTACATCAAAACATATAAACTCATAATATAACTGTTATTGAAACGTTAAGCGTGCGGACCCTACGGGTTCGAGAACTATGTAGACATGACCGAGACACGTCCCCGGTCAATAACCAATAGCGGAACCTGGATGTTCATATTGGTTCCCACATATTCTACGAAGATCTTTATCGGTCAGACCGCATAACAACATACGTTGTTCCCTTTGTCATCGGTATTTTACTTGCCCGAGATTCAATCGTCGGTATCTCTATACCTAGTTTAATCTCGTTACCGACAGGTCTCTTTACTCGTTCCGTAATACATCGACCCGCAACTAACTCATCAGTTGCAATGCTTGTAAGGCTTAAGTGATGCGTATTACCGAGTGGGCCCAGAGATACCTCTCCGACAATCAGAGTGACAAATCCTAATCTCGAAATACGCCAACCCAACAACTACCTTCGGAGACACCTGTAGAGCACCTTTATAATCACCCAGTTACGTTGTGACATTTGGTAGCACACAAAGTGTTCCTCCGGTAAACGGGAGTTGCATAATCTCATAGTCATAGGAACATGTATAAGTCATGAAGAAAGCAATAGCAACAAACTAAACGATCAAGTGCTAAGCTAACGGAATGGGTCAAGTCAATCACATCATTCTCCTAATGATGTGATCCCGTTAACATAACCATCTTTGATCAACGAGCTAGCCAAGTAGAGGCATACTAGTGACACTTTGTTTGTCTATGTATTCACACATGAATTATGTTTCTGGTTAATACAATTCTAACATGAATAATAAACATTTATCATGATATAAGGAAATAAATAATAACTTTATTATTGCCTCTAGGGCATATTTCCTTCAGCTGATGCTAGTCATATGCAAAGCCATAAGCTTGGGGATGCTATGTTTGATGAAGATGATATTTTTAGTCCCCCAAGTTTTGATCAGAATATTTATTATGATGATAGCATGCCTCCTATTTATTATGATTACAATGATGAAAGTGGGTTTGGAAGGGTGTCAACTCTAGATAAGATCCCACTATTTTTTAGGGTGTTGAATCTTATTGTGAAAATTATGAAAGTGGATTTGGAGAGGTCATGACTTTATTTAGTGATGAATCCACTATTTTGGAAGAGGTTTCAATTGATTATGAAAGAAAGTTCCTATCTATGATGATTATGGTGATGACATGTATGTTATATTGAATAATGATAACCATGAAAATTGTCATCATGATTTTAATTTTCAGTCACATGATAGTTATTTTGTTGAATTTGCTCCCACTACTATTCATGAAAATAAATTTGCTTATGTGGAGAATAATAAAATTTGTATGCTTGTGGATCATGAAAAGGATGCTTTGTGTCATAGTTATATTGTTGAACTCATTCATGATGCTACTGAAAATTATTATGAGAGAGGAACATATGCTTTTACATATCTCAATAATATCAAGTTTCCTCTCTTTATGTTGAAAGTTTTAATGTCATGCTTGTTTTACCTTTTTATGCTAGTTGATTATTGCTCCCATAAATTGTTTGCTCACAAAATCCCTATGTATAGGAATTATGTTAGGCTTAAATGTGCTTGTCATGTGATTCATGATGCCCCGTTGTGTTTCAACTCTTTATTTCTATGTGAGCATCATTGAAATTATCATGCCTAGCTTAAAAACGCTTGTTGGGAGACAACACAATACTTATACCTACTGTTTTTGTGTATTCACATGATTAAGCTAGTGTGGTAATCATGCTTTATAGCTTTTTTCAATAAAGTGCCAAGTAAAGGCTTTGGGATGATGTGGATGATAGTTGATTTGATTCTGTGAAAAAACAGAAACTTTTGCGTCCAGTAGCAGAATTATTTAAATTCATTCGAACGTGATTTTCATCTGAACTTTTTTACACATGCTTGATATGCAAATTTCCCACGATGTCCTAATTTTTCAGATATTTTAGAGTTGCAAAAGTTTGAGAACAATTCAGATCATTACAGATTGTTCTGTTTTTAACAGATTCTATTTTCAATGCATAGTTTGCTTGTTTTATTCACTACAAAAAATACACTTTCGTGATGATACGTGTTTATCACAGTAGGTCACGTTTTCTGTCATGCATGTACATCCATGATGATTTTATGACAGAATCAAGATAGTCATACATGTGTTGTCGTATAAGTGTTTCGTGACAATACCAAAATTATCATCACGGAAGTGTCCACTTCCATGGCGGTAAATGGCGCGTCATGGAAGTGCTTTCGTCAAGGGTAACCGACACGTGGTATCCACCATAATGGGTTGCCGTTAAAGTATTAGGTTTTGATTTGGATTCGATAACCCGTTAACAACCCGGACCAATGGGGATTTTCCACGTGCAAAATTCTGATTCGCCGGAGTATCCACGTGCCAGCTCAGCGTTGGGACAAATGGCATCAATCCAATGGAGGATACGTGCCTATGATACTTTGACACATGGCACGGCCCAACAGTAACCCTTTTAAGATAAAAAGGCCGGCCCATCCAAGGGCCCACAAGATTTTGTCATACTCCACTGGGTCAGCCTGTTAATAGTCTGGTACGATTTGGGCCAAATTACGGCCCACATAAGATCCGGCCCACGATGATGTCTGTCACATTTTGAGCCAAATGACAGCCTACATCAGATCCGGCTCGTTAACAGTTTGTCATGTTTTTGGCCAAATGACGGCCCATATCAGATCCGGCCTGTTAACTGCCTGACATATTTTGGGCCAAATTACGGCCCATATTTAATCTGGCCCGTTAACAGGCACTGTGATTTCGGCCCCATTGGGGGCCATTTTCACTATAACCTCTTAAAGGCCCATGTAATAGTTCAGCCTGGTATTACTTTCGGCCTATTAAAGGCCCGTAGTCCTCGTGGATACATTCTGCACCGGAGGGGGCTGAGACAGGGCGACCCGTCACCGCTCCTCTTCATCATTGCGATCAACCCCATCCACCGTCTGCTAAAAGCTGCGGAAGAGGCTCTAGATATCACCCCGGTGCCTGGCAGAGAGATCAAGCTCAGGGTTAGCCTGTATGTGCACAACGCCATCATTTTTGCGAATCCAGACAAGGAAAAGATCGACCACTTGATGTGCATTCTAGAAAAATTCGGCGATGCTACTAGCATGAGGATAAACAACTTCAAGTCCATGGCGACACCAATTTGTTGTGACGACATCAACCTAAATGTTGTGTTACAGTCCTTTGCGGGACCGATCGTGTTGTTCCTGATCAGATACTTGGGACTCCCTCTGACCGTTGGCCGGCTTCGCCTAGTCCACCTCCAGTTCATCCTTGATCGCATTCGGGCTAGGCTAGCTAGTTGGAAGGGAAGAATGCTATCCATTGCCGGACGGCAGGTCCTCGTCCGATGTGTGCTCACTGCCCTGCCCACGTTTGCTCTCACCGCGCTCCCTGTCCCCAAGAAGCTGCTTAAGGAGATCGACAAGAGTAGACGCCGTTTCCTTTGGGGAAGAGATCTGGAGCTCTCGGGGGCAGTTGGAATATCAGCTGGGGCCGGGTCTGTTCCCTGATCGAGCACAGCGGGATCGACATTCAGGACCTGGCTAAGTTCAGCCGCACCCTCCGGCTGCGGTGGCTGTGGCACGCTTGGAAGACCTGTCCGTGCGTGGGGACGGAACCGCCTTGCAATGCTTCTGATCGCGCCCTATTCAGTCAGTGTGGTCACGAAGGTGATCATCGGCAATGGGCACACGGAAAGTTTTTGGCATTGTTAATGGCTGGGATCGACACCGTTGAAGGTCTACTTCCCCAACCTGTTCAAACACTCACGCAGAAAGAACAAAACAGTGGCCCAAGCTCTTGCAGATGATCATTGGATTTCAGACCTAGCGCATTGAGACACCAGCTCTCTGATCCGAGATGTGCTTAGCCTGCATAGACTGATTCAGCAACTGACCCTCCAAGAATCCACTCAAGATCAGATCCTTTGGAAGTTTGAAGCCTTCGGACAGTACAACTCTCGCTCGGCATACTGCATGCAGTTCCTGGGATCAACGACCGCACACTTTTGCAATGTGGTCTGGGACACATGGGCTTCGGCAAAGCTGAAGATTTTCGCATGGCTTCTCCACCAGGATCGTCGTTGGTGCAATGATCGCCTGCAGCGCAGAGGATGGCCCAACAATTACTTCTGTCAACTATGCCCGCGGAACCTTGAGAGCTCCGAGCACCTGTTCTGGCAATGCAACTTCACGAGGACCGTCTGGGCCGAACTGTCGACCTGGCAACGTTGCCATGTTTTCGAGCAGACAACTTGGATCCACAGCACCAGCTCGCTGGAGAAGATGGCGTCAATGATCACGGCTGCGCGGCCGGGTACCAGGAAAGGAATTAAATCCCTGACGATGCTGGCCCTATGGGAAATATGGCAAGAACGCAATCACTGCATTTTCAGGGCAAAGGAGGCAACTGTGATGGACGTGCTGCTCACAATCCGGCACAATCTCAGTCTATGGCAGCAGTGTGGCGTCAAGTTTCTTCAGAACCCCTTCGGGGACCCGCCATGAGGATAGGCTAACGGCATGTGCCTTTGGCACTCCGTTTTTCTTCATTCATCTTCAATTTATCCTTGATCTTTGGATCCTCGCCCTTGTCATTTTTCCACTGCTCTCTGCTTAATTCAATGAAATATCAGCCTTGGCTGGTTCTTCAAAAAAAAAAAAGATCGTGGAGATATGTTGTTGTCGTTTTAGATAATGGTGTAGCTTGTATTCAACTTTACTTTAAAAAGCTTTGGTGCTAGTCGTGGTGGTCTGTGATAAGGTTTATATTTTGCTCGGTAGACGTCTCTTGTTGTTAGAGGGTGCTCGTAAACTTATCATGTCACACTAAGACTGATGCCTTAATAGGAACTTGATGCATGGTTGTGTTATCAATTTTCAAAAATCAAAATTACGGGGTGATCCCTTATTTCAAAAATAGTAATACTCGTGTATATCGACAAACCGCTTACAGCCGGCCTATGAACTAATTACATTTTGTAAAAATGCCCTTTGTCAATGCGAATTTGACAAGATTTGTGCACTTCTTTTTTTTCGGACTTTACATACACTGCACAACACTGCAACGCTACAGTACTCATAAGCAACAATCTTCTACTAAGAAAATAATTGTGCTGATCTCTCCGGCCTCACATTGCTCCATTTGCTTCGGAACCCTGGTCGGCGATGTGCACCGACGGCTGGGTGCTCCTGAACCTAAGCCCGTTCACCATGGGCTTCACCTTCTCGGTAAGCTTCATGATGGCCAAGAAGAGCACCCTGTACAATATGACCATCCCGAACAGGACCGCGAGGTCGACCCACTTGTTGTACCCCATCTCCACCTGCCAGTACTCCCTGAGGATCTCGTCGCCAGTGATGGTGGCAGCGCCGCCAACCTGGTTGTTTGGGAAGGTGAGGCCGAGGAACTCGTTCTTGTAGAACCCCTGGTTGGCATACTTGTGGAAGGCGACGTAGTACATGGGGTACCTCCACACCGGCTTGGGAAGGTCGTGGGGCAGGCGGAAGAAGCCGCCGTTGAGCATCATGACGCCCTGGATGCCAGCGCCGGTGATGATGCCCATGAGGAAGTCAGGCACGGCGCTGGCCACGATCATCATCAGGCCCTCCACGAGCATCATTGTCATGAAGAGCACCAGCGCGAAGTAGGCGAAGTGGTCGAAACTCCTCTGCAGGCCGACCAGGTAGTAGGCCATCGCACCCGGCACCAGGGAAATCAGGAGTAGATACGGCGTCGCCGAGACTGTGTTGGCGATCACGAAGGACGAGACGCCGTAGTGCCCGTTCAGCCTCTCCCTTCCAAATATCTGCGTTGTGCATACATAAAGCACATCAGATCAACGTATCGTGAGTATCGTTTTTCAATTTCATTTTAGAAAAATTTCAGCACCAACCGAAAATCAGTGAATTTCAGTGAATTATGTTTTCATTTCGGTCAAAGGGCCGAAATCTCCACTTGATTTCAATTAAGATTTTGAATTTTTTGAAAAATATTTGAATTTCTGTTTACTACTGAAATTGCCTAAATATTTTGGCGAAACGTAGATATTTCAGTGTCTGCTAAAGTTAATGAAATTCAGCGGATTTCATCGAAATCTCACTGAAAGTGAAAACCATGATCGTGAGACGTGAGATGAGATGGAACTCGATCAGAAACTTCACCTTCATGTCCTCGACGAAAGACGGGAAGCCTCCGATGGCCATGAAGGTGAGGAAGGCGCCTACGAACATGAGCATGGAGCCACGAGCCTGCATGCAAAGTTTTCAATCACACGAGTTAACACAACAGTGATCAGTGGCATGGCAACTACAACGAGAGGCTTCTTGCTACGCACCTGTATGGATCCATAGCTATGGCCGATGTCATAGAAGATGGTGCCGCAGCAGAGGCAGAGGGCGATGTAGATAGCGAAGCGGAGCCAGTAGTAGCCGAGGTCCCTGTACATGTTGATGAAGGACCTCTTGGTTAGCACCAAGGACTGCATCAGGAAGCTCGGCTGCTGCCCTTCCATCTTCACCACCTCCCCTACCTGAAACCACACGACAAACCACATACACGCTTATAATTAGCAAAATTCAGCACTCCAACTGAAAGTTTCAAAATGTATGTGGAGTCCGGCCGGGCTACTCACAGTGCCGCGTATGTCAGCGATCTGCCGAGTCACCTTGTCCATGTACACGGAGGATTTGTAGGAGACCACCAGCGCGTTGATGTTCTCGGCGGTGGTCGTCTTCTTCCCGCCGAGGCCTTCCTCGATGTCCTGAGGAATCAATTGATGAAGCGCATGGTTAGGAATACTATTCACCAAGAAGATTTCAGATATAGAGTAGATAATTAAGGTCCTTTGATTGAACGGTGGCGATGTGCTCACATTGTCGAAGTCCTTGTTGATGGTCCTCAGGAAGTGGTCGGAAGGGTTCATCAGTGACGGGCAAGGAAACCCGCTCAAAGCGAAGAACTGAAACAAACAAACAAACAAACAAATTATTAGGTAACAAAAAACTCAGTGGCTTCAAGAGTTTCTTGTGCACTTTGACTATAGTAATCCAGGTCCAGCAAGTGAGGAAGATAGGAACACATGGCATGTTTTGTCAAAGGATTAGCAGTATCATTTTCTTCAGTTATCCATCTACCGTACCTACGGACCGACCGACCGAGGCACATTTTTCTCCTCCGTGACCGGCACACCGTCAGCTAGGAAAACACGCGTGTTTGTCAAACCGTGTGGTCAATTTAATCACCCCATGAAATTACTATCACCTAATACTTCCTAAAAAATACACCGATTAATTCGTTGTATCAGGAGACTTGCTTGGCACAGTGGATTACCTATAATACGAGTACTAGACGATCTCTCCACAGTCGTCTACAGCTAAACCGAGCTTTCAGCCTCAGCTGTCACCACTCAAAAAACAGTCCTGAATGCAAGCACATCTTCGCCACTGTGCTATGAACGCGATGCCGCAGTTGAGTTAGGCGGCACTGATCGATCAATGCATGTGGCCAGCCAAACGTGTGTGATTTTTTATTCTTTTTGGGAGTAAGCTTCCCTGCCAAAACGAATGTTCCCAGTGCGTGGCGCAGTCCATATATATGTTCCCCGGCGGTTTGGATCGATCGTGTGCAGTGCTCCTAGTCCCTACCAGTGACTCGAGCACAGTTCCAACTGTGCATATATACAGTGATTAATATCGTGATCTATCTTTCCACAGTACGTACGTGATGTTGCTTCTGCAAGTTAAAACTGTTCCTCTTGTTCTCCGGGCGAACTCTAGTCATTTTCTAATACTCCCTCCGTTATTAAAAAAAATCTAATGATAAGTGCCACACGTCAGGTTCGTGACACTCTTGTCCTAACGTTTTTCGATGACAATTTCAGTCACGCAAGGATGAAAAATTCCAGTGACACACGGCAAGTTTTTGTATAAAAAAACTAAACCACCAAAGTTGTCATGCTTGCTAACTGAAGTGATGTTATAATCCTTTTTCTTTATATTAGATGTATACATACATTTTTCATTGTATTTGTTTACTCATTTCATTTCGTATATAGTTTATATTAAAATATTCAAATTGAACTTTGTTATCTTTCTGTTGAGTAATTAATGGAAAGGGATTCCCGGTTGAAAAAAAATTGAAATATTTAAAATATCTTATTTTGTTACTGAAGGGAGCGCATAATTACTGCCGTCGTACGGTACTTCTTTGGCAATTGTGATCTCTTTGAAAGTTAATAATGTATTTTTCTGAAATATTTTAGTGCAATTCTGTTGTGGGTGGATAACTAAGTTAAATAAGCTATGAATGGTGTACCCAATTACCCAACCAAAGGTGATATTACTTACAGAAGATTTTTTATTTATTTCTCTAGATTTAGATCAAAATTTTGGCTGAAATATTTTGGACTTGCAGATATACACCCATAGGTATGTGCTAAAAAATCAGTATATGTTTTATAGATTGATCATATGATCTCACCAACAGATCCAAGCCTAAAGATCAAATAATTTGTATTACCACCGTCCAGTGTGAAACTGTGAATACGCCTACTAGGGTCGCGATCATGTCCAAAGTCCAAACACGTACATACGATAGCAACAGCAACATGCAACAATCAACAGCACTGTGCACGTATTCATACGTACATACGTACGCACGCATACAACAGTATGTACAGACGTACCTGGTTGGTCTCGGCGGCGGGACCGAAGAAGACGGTCTTGCCGTAGGCGAGGAGGCAGAGCCCGTGGAAGAGGCCGTAGACCTCAGTGCTGGGCTGGTGCACGGCGGCGACGACGGTCATGCCCTCCCGGCGGGCGAGCCTGGCGATCCGGCTGACGACGTGGAAGGAGGCGGCGCTGTCGAGGCCGCTGGTGGGCTCGTCCAGGAACAGCAGCGCCGGCCGGGTGAGGATCTCCATGCAGATGCTGACCCGGCGCCGCTGGCCGCCGCTGATCCCCTTGTGCATCCACCCGCCGATGCGCGTGTCCGCCGCGCCCTCCAGCCCCATCTCCCGCAGCGTCTCTTCCGCCCGCTCCCGCTTCGCCGCCGCCGACATGCCGCTCGGCAGCTGCAGCGACGCCGAGTAGCGCACGGCCTCCCGCACCGTCAACGTCGTCATCAGCACGTCGTCCTGCGTCACGTACGCCTGCAACACGCAAAGGATGCGTTGATTAACTAAAATAATTGATAGAGTGCGTTCGTTCACGATCAACCCGAATGAAAATGAGATTCTCCGAATTGAAATAGCTCATCCGTGCATGCACTAGGCTTACCGATGTTCCGTAGGATAGCTTCTGCCTCCGGCCATTGATCAAGATGTCTCCCTTCTGGCTGACACCAGAGCCTAGCCTTCCTGTAATTTTGTACCACGGAAGCTCGTCGTAATTAATTCTTTAATCTTCTCACCGCAAAAATTATAATATCTAGATACTAATTGTACGAGTCGCTACGACGCTAGCTGGCGAACAAAATCTTTCGAGTAGTTTATCAGGAAGGCTGGCTGTCTGACTAGCGAAGGCCAGCCCGCATACGATATTGTATAGGAGTAGTATTATTCACGAGCATGTATACGGCTGTACCAACCTGCTAGAGCGTCCAGAAGGGTGGATTTGCCGCAGCCGGAGGGGCCCATGATGGCGAGGACCTCGCCGGGGCGCGCATAGCCGTTGAGGCCGCGCAGGATGGGGACGCGGCCGGCCTTGCCGCCGGCCGCCGACACCCACAAGTCCTCCCAGGAAAGCACGACGCCCTGATCAACTCGGCGCAACGACGTCTCGCGAAGCACGGCGGGCACGGCGCCGGCGCCGTTCTCCACGCTGATCTCGAGCGACGAGGAGGTCCGCGACCGCGGCAGGGTCACCGGCATCGGAGCGAACGGCGGCGGCGGGAACGAGCTCCCGCTGCCGAAAGGGAAGCCGTCGGTGCTGCGCAGGGAGCCGCCGAGGACGTCAGAGGCCGTGTCGGACGGGCCCTCGTCGTCTGCGGCGTGGCCGGGACGGCTCTGCTCCCGCGGCGGGCTCGGCCTCCACCTCGGCACGGCGGGCAGCAGCTGCTCGGACGCCATAGAGGAAGGCTTAGCCGGCTCGATCGTCGGAGACGTGCGTGGAAGCTAGCAATCAGCTGGCCGGGTGGTGGTATGGGTTTCTTCTTTTGCTCGTGATGACTCTGCGGAATGGTGGTATGGGCTGAGAGCCCGAGACTGCTTAAATAGAGGGAAGATATGAGGTGGTTGAGTGCAGGATTTATACTTAATCCTAATTCAAATCACAACTTGGTTTAGATTTTGAACAAAGGAGCGGGTCAAGAGGGGAACGGGGTGCTTAGTTCCTTCTGCCTGTGTATACTATACGTAGAGTACGTGCGTGTGGCATTCAACTTCGTTTTTCTATGACAAGGTGTCCAATGTTTTGCAGACAAATACTAATATTGTCGTGACAAGTACGAGGCTGACACCATTAGGCAATTTTACGGCCGAAGCAGTGGTTCTGCTCTACTAAAATGATTACGTTTGTGTGCTTTCATTGCTTGGTACGAGGTTCTTCAGAGCAAATTATTACTCTGCTTCCTTAGGGTTACGGTGCACTGGAAATGCCCATTTAAAGAAATTTCGTACCAACAGCAAATTCCATCATAGTTGCTGACGTCCTCACCCTCCTGCCTCATGGTACGATTCGCCGAGGACACCCTAATCCTAGCTGGGGCAACACCACAAACCGTGATAACTCTGAAAACTCTTGATGACTTTGCCAATGCCACTGAACTCCACATTAATTTCAAGAAACTACTATGTATCTCCGCCGACCAAACGTGAATTCCCCTCCCCTCTACCTGCCACTCTGCCGGCTGGTGGCACGGAGGGCAACACTGGTACCTCGGCTTTAGCTAGTAGTTTAGGTTAGACTTTTTAGCCTTTGCAGTGGTGGCGCTTCATCTTCAAGTCGTCTTCTCAGCTTCGATCCTCTTCGAATCTATCCCTCGGGATGGAGTTGGCGAAGTTGCAATGTAGATTCTTGTCATCTCCTTTGGACGACGAGGTTAGGGTTTCTCGTCATGCATGTGCAGTGGCGAGATCTGGTGTCAACCGCATTTGATCGATTCAAGGGCTCAACAACGACAATTGTGGCTGTAGGGCGCTGGTCCGTAGGGACACATGAACAGAGACTTCCCGACTCTTATTGAGAAAGTCAGGCCAACTCTGGCATGGGAGGGATGACATTGGCACGCCGCCAGCTCATTCTGGCATTAGTAGTTGTCATTCGGTTGTCTAGCAACATTGATATAATTTTTTATTATGTTTGGGTTTGCTTTGTGCTTTTGGTGAACTTTTATAATAGTCTCAGGTTTTCACAAAATGATATAATTCAAGAAACTACTTCCTACCGCAACAACGTTTCACAGGAACTAGTATCCTGCTAGCAAATGGCCATGGCATTGTCATTGCCTCTTCCCCAAACATACCTAAGCCTACCCCAATCCCCAACTAATCTATCGTAGCCTTTCAACCACCTGCGAAAATTTCCTCTTCGACTGGTGAGCTCTTCTTCTCAACAAAGGGGGTTGGCTTGTCCTACCCTCCGCGGTTTTGGATAGTCAATACATATTTCCTGGGCTCCTTCCTTGAAAAATATATCATAGGATGACTTGATCAACGTAGGCGGTGTTTAAATTTTAAAGGACTTGTCACAAGAAACTTCTGGTATAGGGGGAGTTGGACCAAAAAATCTTGCTCCAGTAGACCCCTTCCTGCCCTCCCCCCACAAAAAAAAATCATGATCGCAGAAAAATACCTCAACTCCCCTTTATAGAGGGAGTTGATCTATAATCACACCCACATTGGTGGAAATCAATTGACACGGACTTACGCCTCGGGCTTGGCCTGACATTCGATGCCGCCCTCCACCATCGGCGCCCACTAGGTCGCCGCTGCGGACCCCCTGCTAGACCGCATGCGCCTTCTTGGCTCGACGTTCACCCGCTCACGCTCCGGCGTGCCTCCTCACCGTCCAACGCCTCTCGTGCCTCCCCACTGTCCATGCCGCTCGCGGCTCCGATGCTCACCGGGTCGTTGTTGTAGACACACTGCCCGCACGCCCGCGCTTCCCCAACTCCCATTCAGACATGCCAGCAAGCACGGTGCACGATGCCTCCTCTACCCGTGCCTCCCCGGGTCCCTGATAGGGGCCGCTGCTCTATGGTGCCTCCCTGTCTACCCATTGGTTTACGCTACCGTCACTAGCGGGTCGAAGAGTTACACATGTGGCCGCACACCGAAAAGAGAGATAGAGGGGCGGGGTAAAAATAAATAAAAAGTGGCCACTAACTGGTGTAGCCCATTTGTTAGATTTGGGTATCAGGGATGGATTTATTGGCGGTATTCAAAATTAGCACAGATGAAAAACTCAAATAATTTATTGGTCAAACGGAAATTGCTAATGGAGCTCGAGCTCCATGGAGCCCAAAATTTGAAAAATTCAGAAATCAAATTGCTTTCAAAAAATCCTGAAAAAAAATACACACATACATATGGATGTATACTACTTGTATGTAAAGTTTTATGGTGGAATATATTTTTAGGCGAGTTACACAGAAATTACAAATTTGTCTATTTCTAGTACATGTACTATCCATTACAAAAGAAATGTTCTTTTTTTGTATAGCTCACATCAAAATATTGTTGGGGAACGTAGTAATTTCAAAAAAATTCCTACGCACACGCAAGATCATGGTGATGTATAGCAACGAGGGGAGAGTGTGATCTACGTACCCTTGTAGACCGACAGCGGAAGCGTTATGACAACGCGGTTGATGTAGTCGTACGTCTTCACGATCCGACCGATCCAAGCACCGAAACTACGGCACCTCCGAGTTTCAGCCCACGTTCAGCTCGATGACGATCCCTGGACTCCGATCCAGCAAAGTGTCGGGGAAGAGTTCCGTCGGCACGATGGCGTGGTGACGATCTTGATGTTTAACTGTCGCAGGGCTTCGCCTAAGCACTACTACAATATTATCGAGGATTATGGTGGAAGCGGGCACCGCACACGGCTAAGAAAATGATCACGTGGATCAACTTGTGTGTCTAGGGGTGCCCCCTGCCCCTGTATATAAAGGAGCAAGGGGAGGAGGTCGGCCGGCCCTATGGCGCGCCAAGGAGGAGTCCTCCTCCTAGTAGGAGTAGGACTCCTACTAGGAGGGGGAAGGAAGTGGGGAGGGAGAAGGAAAGGGGGGCGCCCCCCCCCCCCCCTCTCCTAATCCAATTCGGACCAGGGGGGAGGAGGCACATGGCCCATCCTGGCTGCCCTTCTCTCTCTCCACTAAGGCCCATATGTCCCATTACTTCTCCCGGGGGGTTCCGGTTGAAGGAAATATGCCCTAGAGGCAATAATAAAGTTATTATTTATTTCCTTATAATCATGATAAATGTTTATTATTCATGCTAGAATTGTATTAACCGGAAACATAATACATGTGTGAATACATAGACAAACAAAATGTCACTAGTATGCCTCTACTTGACTAGCTCGTTAATCAAAGATGGTTATGTTTCCTAACCATGAACAATGAGTTGTTATTTGATTAACGAGGTCACATCATTAGTTGAATGATCTGATTGACATGACCCATTCCATTAGCTTAGCACCCGATCGTTTAGTATGTTGCTATTGCTTTCTTCATGACTTATACATGTTCCTATGACTATGAGATTATGCAACTCCCGTTTACCGGAGGAACACTTTGGGTGCTACCAAACGTCACAACATAACTGCGTGATTATAAAGGAGCATTATAGGTGTCTCCAAAGGTAGATGTTGGGTTGGCGTATTTCGAGATTAGGATTTGTCACTCCAATTGTCGGAGAGGGTATCTCTGGGCCCTCTCGGTAATACACATCACATAAGCCTTGCAAGCATTACAACTAATATGTTAGTTGTGAGATGATGTATTACGGAACGAGTAAAGAGACTTGCCGGTAACGAGATTGAACTAGGTATTGGATACTGATGGGGTTATGTACCTAGGGTAGGGTCATGGACCTGATCCAAGTAACTTACCCCAGGACATCCTTAGAAGAGGTCGCCTTCCAGTCGACCAACGAGGATTCACTCGACTGGCCTGAAGGACTCGACCACGAAGACTCACTCGACCACCAGGAGGTCAAGAGGCATTCTGCACTGCAGCGGCCTGTAATCAAGTAGACTTTATGATAGTAAAGGCACTTTATGTGGGGCGTTACCAGTAACGCCCCAGACTTAACTCACCTTAAACCCTCTCCTGCGTGGGCTGGCTGGGGTCCTGGCGCACTCTATATAAGCCACCCCCCTCCACAGGCAGAAGGGTTCGGCACCTTGTAGTTCATACACTCATAATCCACTCGACCGCCTCCGGGCTCCGAGACGTAGGGTTGTTACTTCTTCCGAGAAGGGCCTGAACTCGTACATCCTTTGTGCTTACAACCTCTCCATAGCTAGGACCTTGCCTCTCCATACCTACCCCCACTCTACTGTCAGGCTTAGAACCACGACAGTTGGCGCCCACCGTGGGGCAGGTGTTTTAGCGATTTTGTGGAGAAGTTGCGATTCTTCCGAGTACTTTCATCATGGTGTCTGCTGGAGTTTTGGTCGAGGGTCAAGAGATCCGTCTCGGCACTCTCACCTTCATCGCCGACGACTCCGCATGGCTCCAGGAGGCTCCACTCGACGTAGATGCACTCCCCGTCCGCGGTGCGACGCATTTTCGCGCATGTGTCCGCGGCGTTCTGCTGCGGCAACCGTCGACCCAGTATCGGTCGGCTCCTCCATCGTCCACCCTCCCGGTCTCCCGCCAGCGCAAGCGCTCAGGCCGGTCGAGGCTTCAGCGATGGGTGAGTCACGCGGTGGTTCGCCAATCGGCCACTACCCAAGTTGCGGCAATCGAGCCCAACGAATCTCTCTACGGCTTGTTCGATCAGTCGACTGGCTCCGCAGAGACTGCATCCGAGTTCGGAAGCAGTGATCCAGCGGCGGAAATCTTGATGGTCGACGGGCCTCACAGCCCTCCTGGCTTCGCCCGTGGTGGTGGAGCAGGTGACGGCGGCGACCCTGCACGAGGCTACGAAGAGTACCAGCCCGAGCCACTCGACTCTCTGCAAAGGGAGGAACTTCGTCGCAGGAACGAGGATCCCCTGCGTATTCCCATCGCAGGAGAAACCCCCGAGGCTCGTGCCTTGGAGGAGGCGCGTCTGGCCAATTTGGCCGAGCGCACTCGACTGGAGAACCTTCAGCGAGCACTCGACGAGCGCGCGCGGCAACGAGTTCCCGACACCAGTCGACGTCAACTCTTCCCGCCGACTCAGGTATATCGAACCCCAATTCAGAATTTAGCAGCTGCGACCCGTATAGCAGAGTCCATCCAGCCTTCGCAGTCGGAAGCTGGCAGAGGTTTGCTGCAGATCAGGGATCTGCTCCGGGCAGCAGGAGATCAGAATTCAGCCGTGTCTCAGTCGCGCAACAGAATTCACAGTCGATCCGTCACTGTGAATACGGTTCAGTCGGCTCACAGCCCCAGATCGCCTCCGCGGCGCGAAGGGCGTGAGAATCGGCGAGATCAATATGGCGACAGACTCGACCGAGATGATAGGCGTCGAGTTCCCTATTCCCCTCCGAGGGGTGGGTCTTACGCTCCTCGGCAGCCAGATGATAGGCGTCAGTACAGTACAGGGCGTAGGGTTCCAGTTGACCCCAGAGAGCCAGGCTTCGACGCGCGATCCATTATCGTGCAAGGGTTGGTCGACCGGAACAGAGCCCATCGAGGCGCACTCGACAGAGATGTACCCACAAGCAGTCGAGTGCATGTTTCTGGTCCTGAATGTTTCAGCAGAGCTATCAGAGCCGCAGTTATTCCCCCCAATTTCAGGTTGGCAACAGGAGTCAGCAAGTTCACTGGTGAGTCTAAGCCTGAAACTTGGCTTGAAGACTACCGAGTGGCAGTTCAGATTGGTGGTGGGAACGACGAGGTGGCCATGAAGCATTTACCCCTCATGTTGGAAGGTTCTGCCAGGGCATGGTTGACTCAATTACCTCCTAGCAGCATTTACACTTGGGAAGATCTGTCCCGAGTGTTCGTCAGAACGTTTGAAGGGACTTGCAAGCGACCAGCTGGATTGACAGAGTTGCAAGTCTGCGTGCAGAAAGCTAATGAGACTCTCAGAGAGTATATTCAAAGGTGGATCACTTTGCACCACACTGTGGAAAATGTCTCTGATCATCAGGCAGTATGCGCCTTCAAAGACGGCGTCAAGAACAGAGAACTGAGTTTGAAATTTGGTCGAACCGGTGACATGACCTTGAGTCGGATGATGGAGATTGCTACCAAGTACGCCAATGGCGAAGAAGAAGACCGACTCCGAAGCGGCAAGCACAAGCCGAGTCAGTCGGAAAAGGGAAACACCAGTCGGAAACAGAAGCGGAAGGCTGAACCGGCAGCTCCTGGAGAGGCTCTGGCCGTGACTCAAGGAAAGTTTAAGGGGAAACCAAAAGGATCCTGGAACCCCAAGAAGGTAAAGGATAAAGAAGGGAACGACGTGATGGACATGCCATGTCACATTCACACGAAGAAAGACGAAGAGGGGAATATCATTTACCCAAAGCACACCACTCGCCAATGTCGACTCCTGATCCAGCAGTTTCAGGGAAAACAGTCTAAGGACAAGGAGAAGGAGTCGGACAAGGCCGAAGATAAAGAGGACAGTGAGGGAGGATATCCGCATATCAACTCCACTCTGATGATCTTTGCAGATGTGGAAAGCAGAAGTCGACTGAAAGTGATTAACCGAGAGGTGAACATGGTTGCCCCAGCAAAGGCAAATTATCTGAAGTGGTCTCAAACACCCATCACATTCGACCAATCTGATCACCCGACTCATATTGCCACCCCTGGGAGGCAAGCTTTGGTGGTCGATCCAGTTGTCGAAGGCATTCGACTGACAAAGGTGCTGATGGATGGTGGAAGTGGGCTGAACTTATTGTATGCTGACACATTGAAAGGTATGGGCATTCCGATGTCCCGACTGAGCACTAGTAACATGAGCTTCCATGGAGTTATACCAGGGAAGAAGGCCGAGTCACTCGGCCAGATAGCTTTGGACGTGGTGTTTGGTGATTCGAAGCATTTTCGCAAAGAAAAGTTGACGTTTGAGGTCGTGGATTTTCAGAGTGCATATCATGCCATTTTGGGGAGACCAGCTTATGCACGGTTCATGGCTCGACCATGTTACGTATACCTCAAATTGAAGATGCCCGGTCCCAAAGGTGTGATCACTGTCACCGGTGATAGGAAAAAGGCAGAAGAGTGCTTTCAGAAGGGCTCCAAGATTGCCGATTCCCAGGTGACAGCAGTCGAGTTCGAAGAATACAAGCAAAACGCAGATCCGAGTGACTTGCTGCGATCCAAGAAGCCCGCCACAGAGTCTGCATTCCAGTCGTCCGGTGAGACGAAACCTGTTCACATTCACCCGACCGACCCCGAAGCAGCTCCGACCCGCATCTCCACGACACTCGACCCAAAATAGGAAGAAGCGCTCATCCAGTTCCTCCGTGAGAACTGGGACATTTTTGCATGGAAGCCCGCTGACATGCCAGGTGTTCCCAGGGGACTGGCTGAGCATCGCCTAAGAGTCGACTCGTCTGCAAAACCAGTCAAAGAGCATCTTCGGCGGTCCGCCGTCCAGAAGAGAAAGGCCATCAGTGAAGAAGTGGCTCGACTGTTGGCGGCAGGATTTATCCGAGAGATATACCACTCCGAGTGGCTCGCTAATGTCGTCATGGTTCCTAAGAAGGACAAGTCGCTCCGAATGTGCATTGATTTCAAGCACATCAACCGGGCCTGCCCGAAAGATCACTTTCCTCTCCCTCGCATAGATCAAATTGTTGACTCCACCGCGGGATGCGAGAGGTTGTCTTTTTTAGATGCTTACTCCGGATACCACCAGATCCGTCTGTACGGGCCCGATGAGGTAAAAACAGCTTTCATCACTCCATTCGGGTGCTTCTGCTATATCACCATGCCATTCGGCCTCAAGAATGCCGGAGCCACATTTATGCGAATGATTCAGAAGTGTCTACTCACTCAAATCAGTCGGAATGTGGAAGCTTATATGGATGATATTGTTGTCAAGTCACGAAAAGGTTCCGACCTGCTCGCTGACCTCGCCGAAACATTTGCCAACCTCAGAAGGTATGATATCAAGCTCAATCCATCAAAGTGCACATTTGGAGTTCCTGGTGGCAAGTTACTCGGTTTTCTCGTTTCCGAACGGGGAATCGACGCTAACCCAGAGAAGATTGGCACTATTCTCCGAATGAAACGCCCTGCGCGAGTGCACGATGTCCAGAAGCTTACTGGATGCTTGGCCGCATTAAGTCGATTCATCTCACGACTCGGTGAAAAGGCACTGCCTCTTTACCGACTGATGAAGAAGGCTGACAAGTTCGAGTGGACTCCAGAAGCTGATGCAGCGTTTGCCGAGCTAAAAGCTCTGCTCTCCACCCAGCCGGTGCTTGCTGCTCCAATCAGCAAAGAGCCTCTGTTGCTCTACATCGCAGCCACAGGACAAGTCGTCAGTACTGTGCTAACGGTCGAGCGGGAAGAAGAAGGAAAAGCTCTCAAAGTTCAGCGCCCAGTGTATTATTTGTCTGAAGTCTTGACTCCATCCAAGCAGAGATATCCTCATTATCAGAAGCTTGTGTATGGAATATACATGACCACAAAGAAGGTTGCTCATTATTTCTCTGACCATTCCATCACAGTCGTCAGCGACGCTCCACTATCAGAGATTTTGCACAACAGAGATGCAACTGGTCGAGTGGCCAAATGGGCGATTAAACTTCTTCCCCTTGATATCAAGTTTGAGGCAAAGAAAGCCATTAAGTCCCAGGCGATAGCAGATTTCCTCGCCGAGTGGATTGAACAACAGCAGCCGACTGAAGTTCACTCGGAGCATTGGACCATGTTTTTTGATGGCTCTAAGATGTTGAATGGTTCCGGTGCTGGGGTTGTCCTGGTTTCCCCCAGAGGAGATAAGCTCAGATATGTGCTCCAGATTCACTTTGATTCCTCCAACAATGAGGCAGAATATGAGGCCCTCCTATATGGGTTGCGCATGGCCATTTCACTCGGCGTCCGTCGCCTAATGGTCTATGGCGACTCGGATTTAGTGGTCAATCAGGTGATGAAAGAGTGGGACGTGAGAAGCCCAGCCATGACTGGATACTGCAGTGCAGTGAGGAAGCTGGAAAAGAAGTTCGAGGGGTTGGAGCTCCATCATATACCCCGACTGAAAAATCAAGCAGCTGATGATCTAGCAAAGATAGGTTCCAAGAGAGAAGCCATTCCGAGTGGTGTGTTCTTGGAGCATATACACACTCCGTCAGTCAAAGAAGATCCTTTCACCGAAGAAACTCCGCAGCCCAAGAGCGCCACATATCCGACTGAAGTTGAAGTCCCAGCGGTGGTCGACTTGATCATTGAGGTTTTGGTGGTCATTCCTGACTGGACGATTCCGTATGTCGCATATATCTTGAGGAAAGAGCTTCCGGAGGATGAGGAAGAGGCTCGACAGATCGTCCGTCGATCTAAGGCCTTTACCGTAATCAAAGGACAATTATACAGAGAAAGCGCGACTGGAGTCGGTCAGAAGTGCATAACACCAGAAGAAGGTCGACTCATCCTCAATGATATTCACTCGGGGACCTGTGGTCATCATGCGTCCTCTCGGACCATCGTGGCCAAAGCATACCGAGCCGGATTTTACTGGCCCAAGGCGAATGAGATGGCAAAAGAGATAGTGGATAAGTGCGAGGGATGTCAGTTCTACTCAAATATGTCGCACAAGCCTGCGTCAGCTTTGAAGACCATCCCACTCGTCTGGCCTTTTGCAGTTTGGGGGCTGGACATGGTCGGTCCTTTGAGAACAGGACGAAGCGGTTTCACGCATGTACTGGTGGCAGTCGACAAGTTCACCAAGTGGATCGAGGCTAAACCAATCAAGAGCCTTGACACCGGTACTGCTGTTAGCTTCATCAGGGAACTAATATTCAGATATGGAGTCCCGCACAGCATCATTACGGATAATGGGTCGAACTTTGACTCAGAGGAATTCAGAGCTTTCTGCAACTCCCAGGGCACACGGGTCGACTACGCTTCAGTCGCCCATCCGCAGTCGAATGGACAAGCAGAACGAGCTAATGGACTGATTCTTAAGGGATTGAAGCCTCGACTGATGCGTGATCTCAAACACGCGGCTGGAGCTTGGGTCGATGAACTTCCCTCTGTACTCTGGGGACTGCGGACTACACCTAATCGGTCGACCGGAAGAACTCCATTCTTCTTGGTCTACGGAGCCGAAGCGGTCCTACCAAGTGATCTTCTGCATAATGCTCCCCGAGTCGAAATCTACAATGAAGCAGAAGCTGAACAAGCGCGGCAGGACGCAGTCGACCTTTTAGAGGAAGAAAGGGAGATGGCTCTGATCCGGTCGACCATCTACCAACAAGATCTGCGCCGTTTCCACGCCCGAAATGTGAGAGGTCGAGCCTTCCAGGAAGGAGATTTGGTTCTCCGAGTGGATCAACACAAACCACACAAGCTTGCTCCTTCTTGGGAAGGCCCCTTCATAGTCACCAAGGTCCTCCACAATGGGGTGTACCGTCTTTACAACGTCGAGCATAATTTCGACGAGCCCCGAGCTTGGAACGCGGAGCTACTCCGCCCATTCTACACTTAAGTTTTATCATTCGGATGAGTTGCAATAAAGTACTTTTGTAGTTCATGGACTTCAAAATAATAGTGTCATAGTTCCTCCATAATATCTGTCACTTTTTATTTTTGTCCAATGAAATTCCCCTCAGTGGGTGACTTAGCTGCGAATCCGTTTCGCCTAAGTTTGTAAAAATCCTACCGAGTGGTGAGCCAGACTCCCACTCGGAGGCTTAGTTGCGAATCCGTTTCGCCTAAGTTATCAAAATCCTACCGAGTGGTAAGCCAGCCTTCCACTCGGAGGCTTAGCTGCAGCCTCGTGCTCGCCTAAGTTATAAAAATCCTACCGAGTGAAGAGCAACCCTCTCACTCGGGGGCTTAGCTGCAGTCCAAGGACTCGCCTAAGTTATAAAAATCCTACCGAGTGAAGAGCAACCCTCTCACTCGGGGGCTTAGCTGCAGTCCAAGGACTCGCCTAAGTTATAAAAATCCTACCGAGTGAAGAGAAACCCTCTCACTCGGGGGCTTAGCTGCAGTCCAAGGACTCGCCTAAGTTATAAAAATTCCACCGAGTGAAGAGCAACCCTCTCACTCGGGGGCTTAGCTGCAGCCATGCGCTCGCCTAAGTTATAAAAATCCTAC
>NC_041388.1:411851573-411880844 GCF_002162155.2 Triticum dicoccoides | reverse complement strand
GAAGAGCAACCCTCTCACTCAGGGGCTTAGCTGCAGCCTCGTGCTCGCCTAAGTTATAAAAATCCTACCGAGTGAAGAGCAACCCTCTCACTCGGGGGCTTAGCTGCAGTCCAAGCACTCGCCTAAGTTGTAAAAATCCTACCGAGTGAAGAGCAACCCTCTCACTCGGGGGCTTAGCTGCAGTCCAAGCACTCGCCTAAGTTGTAAAAATACTACCGAGTGAAGAGCAACCCTCTCACTCGGAGGCTTAGCTGCAGTCCAAGCACTCGCCTAAGTTATAAAAATTCCACCGAGTGAAGAGCAACCCTCTCACTCGGGAGCTTAGCTGCAGCCATGTGCTCGCCCAAGTTATAAAAATCCTACCGAGTGGTAAGCCTGACTTCCACTCGGAGGTTTAGCTGCGGCCCAGTGCTCGCCTAAGTGGACCGCAGGATAAGTCGATTGCAATAAAGGCGCCTTGCTCTGAACCTGCAAAAGACATTTCGAGCCGAAGGCAATCGTATTCAAGCACCAAATTCAAGTTTGAATCGGCATCTAAAGGAACCGAAAGTGCTCAGGCATCAAGCCCGTTAAGGTTTGTCGGTTACAATTCCACTCGGCATACCGAGGCAAATTTAAAAGTATCGAGCCAGAAGAAGTTTTTTACCCCTCCTGTGGAGGGCTGGAAGGTGCAACGAATTCATCAAGGTCAATTCCGTCGGCGATCCGAGTGGCAGCTGCAAGGAAAGTCTCCATAAAGGACCTGAAGTCGTGCTTCTTGGTATTGGCCACCCGAAGGGCCGCCAGCTTCTCTTCTCACGCATCTTTGCAGTGGACTCGGGCCAGACACAGAGCGACATCTGCTCCACACCGAGCCGAGGACTTCTTCCACTCCTGCACTCGACCAGGGATTGTGTTCAAGCGGGCCATCAGCGACTCAAGGTCATTCTGAAGTGTCTCCTCAGGCCAGAGCGTCGAGTCGATGCGAGATGTGGCGGCCTTCAGCCTTGCGAGATAGTCCACGACAGCTGCAACACGAGACTCCAGTCGGAAAACATCCATGGCAACTTCGTCGTTCACCGGAGAATTGACGGGGTCGAGGTTTGGCTCCAGTCGGCTGGTTTCTTCTTCAAAGTTTTGACAAAATTCTGTAAGGATGATCACTAAGTCAAAGGGATAGTCGAACGGAAAAAGCCACAATTGGAAATATTTGCCAAACATGGAGGTTTACCTTCAAGCATAAGAAACAGCTTCTTGGCAAGGCCACTCAGGAAGGCCTCCAGTTCAGTTTTCTTCTCAGTCAATTTGCTGACTTGGTCGGTCAGGGCAGCTTTATCAGTTTTCAGTCGACTGACCTCCTTGTTGGCAATCCCAAGAGCAGCTTTCAGATTGGTATTGTCTTGTTCGAGCTTGGTGACTGAAGCTAACTTCTCGTCAGCAAGCTTGATCTTCTCAGCTAGCTCAAGGTCTTTCTTCTGCTGGGCCTCCCTTACCTTACCTGCAAGTTACAGCAAGATTAGATTTTGAAATAAGCAAGGGGAAAAGCAGTCGTCAGGGTCTCACCAAACATACCTTCAGTCTCCTCCTTTGCCTTTGTCAGCTTCTCCTGAACCAGCTTCAAGCTCAGCTCGACTTGAGTATGTTTTTGTTCCAGCTCTGAGTAGCGAGCCACAAGATCACAGGAGTTCTGCGAAGAACCAATCGACTAAATGTCAAATATAATTCACTTCCTGGTGAAAAAGGGAAAAACACACGTTTCTAAGACTACAGCCAAATACAAGTATTCGACCGTAGTCTCGGGGACTACACCCAGTGGGTGCACTCAGCGTGCCCCCACTAATCCCGATGAAGACAAAGTCGACCAGTCGACCTCAAAAAAAAAAGAGCATTTTCTAAGACTGTGATCAACTGCAAGCAGTCGACCACAGTCTCGGGGACTACACCCAGTGGGTGCACTCAGCGTGCCCCCACCGGTTTGTGAAATCCAGTCGACCAGTCGACTGACAGAAAAATTGACATCATAAAGCCTAAGGCCGACTGCCAGCAGTCGACCTTAGCCTTGGGGACTACACCCAGCGGGTGCACTCAGCGTGCCCCCGCTAACACGGAGTTTATTCGACACACCCAGTGGGTGACTACTATAAATTCCGGAAAAGAAAAGTTTTTGGTAGCATATCCAACAGAACAAACAGTGGTCGACTGACCTGGACATTGCTTTGGAGGGCAGAACTGGCGTCATAAGCTGCCTGGCTCGCATCCCGGATGGTCTTCAGCTGCTCCATCATGAGTCCTGCCTGGCGTATTGCCTCCTTCGCTGCGCCAGCTTGGTCCTCTGGGACGTGGTGCGTCGTGAAGAGGGAGGGCTGCTGAGCACTCGTCAGCGGATTTGCGAAGGACACCGTGTGTCGAGTGGTGTTCTCTTCCTCCACAGTCAGAATCTCAGGCGCCGTCACATCCTGAGGCACCTTACTGGCGGACGCTTTCCGACTCCTCCTGCGTGTCAGTGGTTCTTCATCCTCGTCGTCGTCAGGGAGATTGATAACAGTGTTGGGTGGAGCTGCGGAGAAGAATCAGGATCAGAGATCGCGAGTCAGTCGACTAAGAACGGTGTTAAGAATACAGTACCTGGGTTCGAAGTTGCTGCATCCTCCATCTCGTGGTCGTCGGCCCGAGCTGAGGTTTCAGAAGTAGCAGCACTACAACTCCAAAGGATCAGTCGACTAACTTCAGCGTCGACCAGAGATAAAGTTCACACAAAATGAGAAGACTCAAATGACACAATTACCCTGATATGGTGGGGATGGACACCTTCATCTTCGGCAGGAGCTTGGTCGGCTTTGGCGGAGCCCCCCTAGGCTGCTTCGGCGCCTTTTCAGTCGGCGCTGGAGAAGTGGTCCTAGGGCGCTTGGTCGACTGCGTCGCAACCCCCTTGCCACGTTCAGTCGAAGGGTCGTGGACGAGCTTCGACCGCCTTTCCGAGCGCGGTGGCACGACCTCCTCCTCTTCCTCCTCGTCTTCGGCGTCATCATCATCGCCGTCGTCATCGTCATCGTCGTCGTCGTCCCCTGCAACGTCCGAGTCCCATTCCTCCTCGTCCTGGCTCTCGCCCCCACTCGCCTCACCCTCCTCAGTCGGAGTTTGTGCCCCATTGGGCATCGAGTACAGCTCGGTGAGGGCCTAGCAGATATCAAGACAATGATCAGTCGACCAGTCGGCAGAGTAGACAGAGATGAATGCGACAAGAATGCAGTGGAGAGCAGGGCAAGTTTACCTTATTTGGATCACTGTTGTGGTCAAGTGGAGGAATCCTTCTGGCTCCGCGTGGGTTGTCCTTGTTTCCGGTGACGGCTACCATCCATCTTTCTAGAGTGACATCGTCGACTGCTTCTGGATGGACTCTAGTCTCGTCTTCGGTCCCACAGTACAACCACATGCAGTGGCTCCGGAACTGGAGGGGCTGGATGCGACGCCTGAGGAAGACCTCCAGGAGATCCATGCCCGTCACTCCCTCCCGAACCAACTGCACCACGCGCTCCATCAACATCTTCACATCAGCTTTCTCCTCCGGGATCAACTTCAGAGAGGAGGGCTTGTTCACTCGGTCCATGGTAAACTGTGGGAGTCCACTCGACTGTCCCGGCGTCGACTGGTCCCGGCAGTAGAACCAGGTCGACTGCCAGCCTCTGACTGACTCGGGAAAGGTCATGGGCAGAAAGGTGCTCTTGTTCCTCACCTGGATGCCCAAACCCCCACACATTTGGACGACTCGGGTCTTTTCGTCGCCTGGACTCGCCTTCTTCACGGTCTGAGAGCGACACGTGAATATATGCTTGAACAAACCCCAGTGCGGTCGACAGCCCAAGAAACCCTCACACATGGACACGAACGCAGCAAGATAGGCAATGGAGTTTGGGGTAAAATGGTGGAGCTGCGCTCCGAAGAAATTCAAGAAGCCACGAAAGAAAACACTCGGCGGCAAGGAAAACCCGCGATCCACATGGGTGGCCAAAAGCACACACTCACCCTCTTCTGGCTGAGGCTGCCACTCCTTCCCCGGAAGCCTCGCAGCTCCGTGGGGGATCAAGCCCTCGTTGGCCATGTCGAGAATGTCATTCTCAGTGATGGTCGACTGGATCCAGTCTCCTTGGACCCAGCCTTTCGGCAGACGGGATCTGGACGAGGACCCTCCGCGGCTGGTGGATCTCCCCTTCGCCTTCTCCGGCGCAGACGCCTTCTTTGCACGCTCCAACGCCGCCGTCTTCTCCTTGGCCATGGTCGTCGGCGAGATGCGCGAAGGGAAGTGGTGCGGGGGCGAGAGCGAGCACGCTGAGCAGGGAGGAAGGAAGCAGAGAGAGGGGGAGAATGCTAAGGCGCAGCACAGAAATCCTCGCCGGGCACATTTATAAGGTCCCTTCCGAGTGGATGACAGGTGGGCCCGGTCGATCTAATCATATCTGGAACAGTTATGCAGACAGGATACGTGGCGAAAAAGGCGGCGCGGAGATCGAGGCGTCCATGCCCCGTCCCATCCGAACGCCGCGGTCCGCCCCGCTTCGCGCGCGCCCCCAAATTTCGCATCCCGCGGAATCCGCGAGCAACAAATCAGTCTGTCAGGCGCGGTGTTTCCGGCGATCCGTCGCTCGGAGATCGTCGGAGCCTGAAAGATCACTCGACGTAAAAACAGAATGGATCAAGTCGACTGAAGACAAGTTGTTTCCTGTCGACGAAGGGATTCTTTGGTCCAGAACGGCGCACAACCGGAGTGCAAAGGTTAATCGGAAACGACATCAACTCCTTCTTCACTCGAAGCCTCAATCCATTCGGGGGCTAATGATGGGGTTATGTACCTAGGGTAGGGTCATGGACCTGATCCAAGTAACTTACCCCAGGACATCCTTAGAAGAGGTCGCCTTCCAGTCGACCAACGAGGATTCACTCGACTGGCCTGAAGGACTCGACCACGAAGACTCACTCGACCACCAGGAGGTCAAGAGGCATTCTGCACTGCAGCGGCCTGTAATCAAGTAGACTTTATGATAGTAAAGGCACTTTATGTGGGGCGTTACCAGTAATGCCCCAGACTTAACTCACCTTAAACCCTCTCCTGCGTGGGCTGGCTGGGGTCCTGGCGCACTCTATATAAGCCACCCCCCTCCACAGGCAGAAGGGTTCGGCACCTTGTAGTTCATACACTCATAATCCACTCGACCGCCTCCGGGCTCCGAGACGTAGGGCTGTTACTTCTTCCGAGAAGGGCCTGAACTCGTACATCCTTTGTGCTTACAACCTCTCCATAGCTAGGACCTTGCCTCTCCATACCTACCCCCCACTCTACTGTCAGGCTTAGAACCACGACAGATACCGACGATCGAATCTCGGGCAAGTAACATACCGATGACAAAGGGAACAACGTATGTTGTTATGCGGTCTGACCGATAAAGATCTTCGTAGAATATGTAGGAGCCAATATGGGCATCCAGGTCCCGCTATTGGTTATTGACCGGAGACATGTCTCGGTCATGTCTACATTGTTCTCGAACCCGTAAGGTCCGCACGCTTAAGGTTACGATGACAGTTACATTATGAGTTTATGCATTTTGATGTACCGAAGGTTGTTCGGAGTCCCGGATGTGATCACGGACATGACGAGGAGTCTCGAAATGGTCGAGACATAAAGATTGATATATTGGAAGCCTATATTTGGATATCGGAAGTGTTCCGGGTGAAATCGGGATTTTACCGGGTTACCGGGAGGTTACCGGAACCCCCCGGGAGCCATATGGGCCTTCATGGGCCTTAGTGGAAAGGTGAAAGGGCTGCCCACAAGGGCTGCGCGCCTCCCCCCTTCCCCTAGTCCTATTAGGACTAGGAGAGGTGGCCGGCCACCCCTCTCCCTCTTTCCCCCTTGGGAATCCTAGTTGGAATAGGATTGGGGGGGGGGGGGAGTCCTACTCTCGGAAGGAGTAGGACTCCTCCTGCGCCCTCTCCCTGGACGGTGCCCCCCTCCCCTTTGGCTCCTTTATATACTGAGGCAGAGGCACCCCAGAAACACACAAGTTGATCCACGTGATCTATTCCTTAGCCGTGTGCGGTGCCCCCTGCCACCATATTCCTCGATAATATTGTAGCGGAGTTTAGGCGAAGCCCTGCTGCTGTAGTTCATCAAGATCGTCACCACGCCGTCGTGCTGACGGAACTCTTCCCCGACACTTTGCTGGATCGGAGTCCGGGGATCGTCATCGAGCTGAACGTGTGCTCGAACTCGGAGGTGCCGTAGTTTCGGTGCTTGATCGGTTGGATCGTGAAGACGTACGACTACTTCCTCTACGTCGTGTCATCGCTTCCGCAGTCGGTCTGCGTTGGGTACGTAGACAACACTCTCCCCCTCGTTGCTATGCATCACATGATCTTGCGTGTGCCTAGGAAATTTTTTGAAATTACTACGAAACCCAACAGTGGTATCCGAGCCAGGTTATTTATGTCGATGTTATATGCACGAGTAGAACACAAGTGAGTTGTGGACGATACAAGTCATACTGCCTACCAGCATGTCATACTTTGGTTCGGCGGTATTGTTGGACGAGACGAACCGGACCAACATTACGCGTACGCTTACGCGAGACCGGTTCTCCCGACGTGCTTTGCACACAGGTGGCTTGCGGGCGACTGTCTCTCCGGCTTTAGTTGAACCAAGTGTGGCTACGCCCGGTCCTTGCGAAGGTTAAAACGGAGTCTATTTGACAAACTATCGTTGTGGTTTTGATGCGTAGGTGAGATTGGTTCTTACTTAAGCCCGTAGCAGCCACGTAAAACATGCAACAACAAAGTAGAGGACGTCTAACTTGTTTTTGCAGGGCATGTTGTGATGTGATATGGTCAAGGCATGATGCTGAATTTTATTGTATGAGATGATCATGTTTTGTAACCAAGTTATCGGCAACTGGCAGGAGCCATATGGTTGTCGCTTTATTGTATGCAATGCAATCGCGATGTAATGCTTTACTTTATTACTAAACGGTAGTGATAGTCGTGGAAGCATAAGATTGGCGAGACGACAACGATGCTACGATGGAGATCAAGGTGTCGCGCCGGTGACGATGGTGATCATGACGGTGCTTCGAAGATGGAGATCACAAGCACAAGATGATGATGGCCATATCATATCACTTAAATTGATTGCATGTGATGTTTATCCTTTTTATGCATCTTATCTTGCTTTGTTTGACGGTAGCATTATAAGATGATCTCTCACTAAAATTATCAAGAAGTGTTCTCCTTGAGTATGCACCGTTGCCAAAGTTCGTCGTGCCCAGACACCACGTGATGATCGGGTGTGATAAGCTCTACATCCATCCACAACGGGTGTAAGCCAGTTTTGCACACGCGGAATACTCAGGTTAAACTTGACGAGCCTAGCATATGCAGATATGGCCTCGGAACACGGAGACCGAAAGGTCGAGCGTGAATCATATAGTAGATATGATCAACATAACAATGTTCACCATTGAAAACTACTCCATCTCACGTGATGATCGGTCATGGTTCAGTTGATTTGGATCACGTAATCACTTAGAGGATTAGAGGGATGTCTATCTAAGTGGGAGTTCTTAAGTAATATGATTAATTTGAACTTAAATTTATCATGAACTTAGTACCTGATAGTATCTTGCTTGTTTATGTTGATTGTAGATAGATGGTTCGTGCTGTTGTTCCGTTGAATTTTAATGCGTTCCTTGAGAAAGCAAAGTTGAAAGATGATGGTAGCAATTACACGGACTAGGTCCGTAACTTGAGGATTATCCTCATTGCTGCTTAGAAGAATTACGTCCTGGAAGCACCGCTGGGTGCCAGGCCTGCTGCTGGAGCAACACCAGATGTTATGAACGTCTGGCAGAGCAAAGCTGATGACTACTCGATAGTTCAGTGTGCCATGCTTTACGGCTTAGAATCGGGACTTCAACGATGTTTTGAACGTCATGGAGCATATGAGATGTTCCAGGAGTTGAAGTTAATATTTCAAGCAAATGCCCGGATTGATAGATATGAAGTCTCCAATAAGTTCTATAGCTGCAAGATGGAGGAGAACAGTTCTGTCAGTGAGCATATACTCAAAATGTCTGGGTATAATAATCACTTGATTCAATTGGGAGTTAATCTTCCGGATGATTGCGTCATTGACAGAATTCTCCAATCACTGCCACCAAGCTACAAGAGCTTCGTGATGAACTATAATATGCAAGGGATGAACAAGACTATTCCCGAGCTCTTCGCAATGCTGAAAGCTGCGGAGGTAGAAATCAAGAAGGAGCATCAAGTGTTGATGGTTAAAAAGACCACTAGTTTCAAGAAAAAGGGCAAAGGGAAGAAGAAGGGGAACTTCAAGAAGAACGACAAGCAAGTTGCTGCTCAAGAGAAGAAACCCAAGTCTGGACCTAAGCCTGAAACTGAGTGCTTCTACTGCAAGCAGACTGGTCACTGGAAGCGGAACTGCCCCAAGTATTTGGCGGATAAGAAGGATGGCAAGGTGAACAAAGGTATATGTGATATACATGTTATTGATGTGTACCTTACTAGAGCTCGCAGTAGCACCTGGGTATTTGATACTGGTTCTGTTGCTAATATTTGAAACTCGAAACAGGGACTACGGAATAAGCGGGCACTGGCAAAGGACGAGGTGACGATGCGCGTGGGAAATGGTTCCAAAGTCGATGTGATCGCGGTCGGCACGCTACCTCTACATCTACCTTCGGGATTAATATTAGACCTAAATAATTGTTATTTGGTGCCAGCGTTGAGCATGAACATTATATCTGGATCTTGTTTAATGCGAGACGGTTATTCATTTAAATCAGAGAATAATGGTTGTTCTATTTATATGAGTAATATCTTTTATGGTCATGCACCCTTGAAGAGTGGTCTATTCTTATTGAATCTCGATAGTAGTAATACACATATTCATAATGTTGAAACCAAAAGATGCAGAGTTGATAATGAAAGTGCAACTTATTTATGGCACTGTCGTTTAGGTCATATCGGTATAAAGCGCATGAAGAAACTCCATACTGATGGACTTTTGGAACCACTTGATTATGAATCACTTGGTACTTGCGAACCGTGCCTCATGGGCAAGATGACTAAAACACCGTTCTCCGGTACTATGGAGAGAGCAACAGATTTGTTGGAAATCATACATACCGATGTATGTGGTCCGATGAATATTGAGGCTCGTGGCGGATATCGCTATTTTCTCACCTTCACAGATGATTTAAGCAGATATGGGTATATTTACTTAATGAAACATAAGTCTAAAACATTTGAAAAGTTCAAAGAATTTCAGAGTGAAGTTGAAAATCATCGTAACAAGAAAATAAAGTTTCTACGATCTGATCGTGGAGGAGAATATTTAAGTTACGAGTTTGGTGTACATTTGAAAAACTGTGGAATAGTTTCGCAACTCACGCCACCCGGAACTCCACACCGTAATGGTGTGTCCGAACGTCGTAATCGTACTTTACTAGATATGGTACGATCTATGATGTCTCTTACTGATTTACCGCTATCATTTTGGGGTTATGCTCTAGAGACGGCTGCATTCACGTTAAATAGGGCACCATCAAAATCCATTGAGACGACGCCTTATGAACTGTGGTTTGGCAAGAAACCAAAGTTGTCGTTTCTTAAAGTTTGGGGCTGCGATGCTTATGTGAAAAAGCTTCAACCTGATAAGCTCGAACCCAAATCGGAGAAATGTGTCTTCATAGGATACCCAAAGGAAACTGTTGGGTACACCTTCTATCACAGATCCGAAGGCAATACATTCGTTGCTAAGAATGGATCCTTTCTAGAGAAGGAGTTTCTCTCGAAAGAAGTGAGTGGGAGGAAAGTAGAACTTGACGAGGTAACTATACCTGCTCCCTTACTAGAAAGTAGTTCATCACAGAAAATTGTTTCAGTGACACCTACACCAGTTAGTGAGGAAGCCAATGATAATGATCATGAAACTTCAGATCAAGATACTACTGAACCTCGTAGATCAACCAGAGTAAGATCCGCGCCAGAGTGGTACGGTAATCCTGTTCTGGAAGTCATGCTACTAGATCATGATGAACCTACGAACTATGAAGAAGCGATGGTGAGCCCAGATTCCGCAAAGTGGCTTGAAGCCATGAAATATGAGATGGGATCCATGTGTGAGAACAAAGTATGGACTTTGGTTGACTTGCCCGATGATCGGCAAGCAATTGAGAATAAATGGATCTTTAAGAAGAAGACTGACGCTGATGGTAATGTTACTGTCTACAAAGCTCGACTTGTCGCAAAAGGTTTTCGGCAAGTTCAAGGGATTGACTACGATGAGACCTTCTCACCTGTAGCGATGCTTAAGTCCGTCCGAATCATGTTAGCGATTGCCGCATTTTATGATTATGAAATTTGGCGGATGGATGTCAAAACTGCATTCCTGAATGGATTTCTGGAAGAAGAGTTGTATATGATGCAACCGGAAGGTTTTGTCGATCCAAAGGGGGCTAACAAAGTGTGCAAGCTCCAGCGATCCATTTATGGACTGGTGCAAGCCTCTCGGAGTTGGAATAAACGTTTTGATAGTGTGATCAAAGCATTTGGTTTTATACAGACTTTCGGAGAAGCCTGTATTTACAAGAAAGTGAGTGGGAGCTCTGTAGCATTTCTGATATTATATGTGGATGACATATTGCTGATTGGAAATGATATAGAATTTTTGGATAGCATAAAGGGATACTTGAATAAAAGTTTTTCAATGAAAGACCTCGGTGAAGCTGCTTACATATTAGGCATTAAGATCTATAGAGATAGATCAAGACGCTTAATTGGACTTTCACAAAGCACATACCTTGACAAAATTTTGAAGAAGTTCAAAATGGATCAAGCAAAGAAAGGGTTCTTGCCTGTGTTACAAGGTGTGAAGTTGAGTAAGACTCAATGCCCGACCACTGCAGAAGATAGAGAGAATATGAAAGATGTTCCCTATGCATCAGCCATAGGATCTATCATGTATGCAATGTTGTGTACCAGACCTGATGTGTGCCTTGCTATAAGTTTAGCAGGGAGGTACCAAAGTAATCCAGGAGTGGATCACTGGACAGCGGTCAAGAACATCCTTAGATACCTGAAAAGGACTAAGGATATGTTTCTCGTATATGGAGGTGAGAAAGAGCTCACCGTAAAAGGTTACGTTGATGCAAGCTTTGACACTGATCCGGACGATTCTAAATCGCAAACCGGATACGTGTTTACATTAAACGGTGGAGCTGTCAGTTGGTGCAGTTCTAAACAAAGCGTCGTAGCGGGATCTACATGTGAAGCGGAGTACATAGCTGCTTCGGAAGCAGCGAACGAAGGAGTCTGGATGAAGGAGTTCATATCCGATCTAGGTGTCATACCTAGTGCATCGGGTCCAATGAAAATCTTTTGTGACAATACTGGTGCAATTGCCTTGGCAAAGGAATCCAGATTTCACAAAAGGACCAAACACATCAAGAGACGCTTCAATTCCGATCTAGTCCAGGTGGGAGACATAGAGATTTGCAAGATACATACGGATCTGAATGTTGCAGACCCGTTGACTAAGCCTCTTCCACGAGCAAAACATGATCAGCACCAAGGCTCCATGGGTGTTAGAATCATTACAGTGTAATCTAGATTATTGACTCTAGTGCAAGTGGGAGACTGAAGGAAATATGCCCTAGAGGCAATAATAAAGTTATTATTTATTTCCTTATAATCGTGATAAATGTTTATTATTCATGCTAGAATTGTATTAACCGGAAACATAATACATGTGTGAATACATAGACAAACAAAATGTCACTAGTATGCCTCTACTTGACTAGCTCGTTAATCAAAGATGGTTATGTTTCCTAACCATGAACAATGAGTTGTTATTTGATTAACGAGGTCACATCATTAGTTGAATGATCTAATTGACATGACCCATTCCATTAGCTTAGCACCCGATCGTTTAGTATGTTGCTATTGCTTTCTTCATGACTTATACATGTTCCTATGACTATGAGATTATGCAACTCCCGTTTACCGGAGGAACACTTTGGGTGCTACCAAACGTCACAACATAATTGGGTGATTATAAAGGAGCATTACAGGTGTCTCCAAAGGTAGATGTTGGGTTGGCGTATTTCGAGATTAGGATTTGTCACTCTAATTGTCGGAGAGGTATCTCTGGGCCCTCTCGGTAATACACATCACATAAGCCTTGCAAGCATTACAACTAATATGTTAGTTGTGAGATGATGTATTACGGAACGAGTAAAGAGACTTGCCGGTAACGAGATTGAACTAGGTATTGGATACCGGCGATCGAATCTCGGGCAAGTAACATACCGATGACAAAGGGAACAACGTATGTTGTTATGCGGTCTGACCGATAAAGATCTTCGTAGAATATGTAGGAGCCAATATGGGCATCCAGGTCCCGCTATTGGTTATTGACCGGAGACATGTCTCGGTCATGTCTACATTGTTCTCGAACCCGTAGGGTCCGCACGCTTAAGGTTACGATGACAATTACATTATGAGTTTATGCATTTTGATGTACCGAAGGTTGTTCGGAGTCCCGGATGTGATCACGGACATGACGAGGAGTCTCGAAATGGTCGAGACGTAAAGATTGATATATTGGAAGCCTATATTTGGATATCGGAAGTGTTCCGGGTGAAATCAGGATTTTACCGGGTTACCGGGAGGTTACCGGAACCCCCCGGGAGCCATATGGGCCTTCATGGGCCTTAGTGGAAAGGTGAAAGGGCTGCCCACAAGGGCTGCGCGCCTCCCCCCTTCCCCTAGTCCTATTAGGACTAGGAGAGGTGGCCGGCCACCCCTCTCCCTCTTTCCCCCTTGGGAATCCTAGTTGGAATAGGATTGGGGGGGGGAGTCCTACTCCCGGAAGGAGTAGGACTCCTCCTGCGCCCTCTCCCTGGACGGCGCCCCCCCCTCCCCTTTGGCTCCTTTATATACTGAGGCAGAGGCACCCCAGAAACACACAAGTTGATCCACGTGATCTATTCCTTAGCCGTGTGCGGTGCCCCCTGCCACCATATTCCTCGATAATATTGTAGCGGAGTTTAGGCGAAGCCCTGCTGCTGTAGTTCATCAAGATCGTCACCACGCCGTCGTGCTGACGGAACTCTTCCCCGACACTTTGCTGGATCGGAGTCCGGGGATCGTCATCGAGCTGAACATGTGCTCGAACTCGGAGGTGCCGTAGTTTCGGTGCTTGATCGGTTGGATCGTGAAGACGTACGACTACTTCCTCTACGTCGTGTCATCGCTTCCCCAGTCGGTCTGCGTTGGGTATGTAGACAACACTCTCCCCCTCGTTGCTATGCATCACATGATCTTGCGTGTGCGTAGGAAATTTTTTGAAATTACTACGGAACCCAACACCGGTAACCCTCCGGCACTCCGGTTTTCTCCGAAATCATCCGAAACACTTCCCGTGTCCGAATATAGTCGTCCAATATACAAATCTTTATGTCTCGACCATTTCAAGACTCCACGTTATGTCCGTGATCAAATCCGGGACTCCGAACTAACTTTGGTACATCAAAACTAATAAACTCATAATATATCTGTCATCAAAACCTTAAGCGTGCGGACCCTACGGGTTCGAGAACAATGTAGACATGACCGAGACACGTCTCCGGTCAATAACCAATAGCGGAACCTGGATGCTCATATTGGCTCCCACATATTCTACGAAGATCTTTTATCGGTCAGACCGCATAACAACATACATTGTTCCCTTTGTCATCGGTATGTTACTTGCCCGAGATTTGATCGTCGGTATCTCAATACCTAGTTCAATCTCGTTACCGGCAAGTCTCTTTACTCGTTTCGTAATACATCATCTCGCAACTAACTCATTAGTTGCATTGCTTGCAAGGCTTAGGTGATGTGCATTACCGAGAGGGCCCAGAGATACCTCTCCGACAATCGGAGTGACAAATCCTAATCTCAAAATACGCCAACCCAACATGTACCTTTGGAGACACCTATAGAGCACCTTTATAATCACCCAGTTACGTTGTGACGTTTGGTAGCACACAAAGTGTTCCTCCGGCAAATGGGAGTTGCATAATCTCATAGTCATAGGAACATGTATAAGTCATGAAGAAAGCAATAGCAACATACTAAACGATCGGGTGCTAAGCTAATGGAATGGGTCATGTCAATCACATCATTCTTCTAATGATGTGATCTCATTAATCAAATAACAACTCTTTTGTTCATGGTTAGGAAACATAACCATCTTTGATTAATGAGCTAGTCAAGTGGTGGCATACTAGTGACACTCTGTTTGTCTATGTATTCACACATGTATTATGTTTCCGGTTAATACAATTCTAGCATGAATAATAAACATTTATCATGAAATAAGGAAATAAATAATAACTTTATTATTGCCTCTAGGTCATATTTCCTTCAGTCTCCCACTTGCACTAGAGTCAATAATCTAGATTACACAGTAATGATTCTAACACCCATAGAGCTTTGGTGCTGATCATGTTTTGCTCGTGGAAGAGGCTTCGTCAATGGGTCTGCAACATTCAGATCCGTATGTATCTTGCAAATCTCTATGTCTCCCACCTGGACTAGATCCCGGGTGGAATTGAAGCGTCTCTTGATGTGCTAGGTTCTCTTGTGAAATCTGGATTCCTTTGCCAAGGCAATTGCATCAGTATTGTCACAAAAGATTTTCATTGGACCCGATGCACTAGGTATGACACCTAGATCGGATATGAACTCCTTCATCCAGACTCCTTCGTTTGCTGCTTCCGAAGCAGCTATGTACTCCGCTTCACATGTAGATCCCGCCACAACGCTTTGTTTAGAACTGCACCAACTGACAGCTCCACCATTTAATGTAAACACATATCCGGTTTGCGATTTAGAATTGTCCGGATCAGTGTCAAAGCTTGCATCAACGTAACCATTTACGATGAGCTCTTTTTCACCTCCATATATGAGAAACATATCCTTAGTCCTTTTCAGGTATTTCAGGATGTTCTTGACCGCTGTCTAGTGATCCACTCCTGGATTACTTTGGTACCTCCCTGCTAGACTTATAGCAGGACACACATCAGGTCTGGTACACAACATTGCATACATGATAGAGCCTATGGCTGAAGCATAGGGAACATCTTTCATTTTCTCTCTATCTTCTGCATTGGTCGGGCATTGAGTCTTACTCAATTTCACACCTTGTAACACAGGCAAGAATCCTTTCTTTGCTTGATCCATTTTGAACTTTTTCAAAATTTTGTCAAGGTATGTTCTTTGTGAAAGTCCAATTAAGCGTCTTGATCTATCTCTATAGATCTTAATGCCTAATATGTAAGCAGCTTCACCGAGGTCTTTCATCGAAAAACTCTTATTGAAGTATATGCTATCCAGAAATTCTATATCATTTCCGATTAGTAATATGTCATCTACATATAATATCAGAAATGCTACAGAGCTTCCACTCACTTTCTTGTAAATACAGGCTTCTCCAAAAGTCTGTACAAAACCAAATGCTTTGATCACACTATCAAAGCGTTTATTCCAACTCCGAGAGGCTTGCACCAGTCCATAAATGGATCGCTGGAGCTTGCACACTTTGTTAGCTTCCTTTGGATCGACAAAACCTTCCGGCTGCATCATATACAACTCTTCTTCCAGAAATCCATTCAGGAATGCAGTTTTGACATCCATCTGCCAAATTTCATAATCATAAAATGCGGCAATTGCTAACATGATTCGGACAGACTTAAGCATCGCTACGGGTGAGAATGTCTCATCGTAGTCAATCCCTTGAACTTGTCGAAAACCTTTTGCGACAAGTCGAGCTTTGTAGACAGTAACATTACCGTCAGCGTCAGTCTTCTTCTTGAAGATCCATTTATTCTCAATTGCTTGCCGATCATTGGGCAAGTCAACCAAAGTCCATACTTTGTTTTCATACATGGATCCGATCTCAGATTTCATGGCTTCGAGCCATTTTGCGGAATCTGGGCTCACCATTGCTTCTTCATAGTTCGCAGGTTCATCATGATCTAATAGCATGACTTCCAGAACAGGATTACCGTACCACTCTAGTGCGGATCTTACTCTGGTTGATCTACGAGTTCAGTAGTAACTTGTTCTGAAGTTTCATGATCATTATCATTAGCTTCCTCACTAATTGGTGTAGGTGTCACAGAAACCTGTTTCTGCGATGTACTACTATCCAATAAGGGAGCAGGTATAGTTACCTCATCAAGTTCTACTTTCCTCCCACTCACTTCTTTCGAGAGAAACTCCTTCTCTAGAAAGGATCCATTCTTAGCGACAAATGTCTTGCCTTCGGATCTGTGATAGAAGGTGTACCCAACAGTCTCTTTTGGGTATCCTATAAAGACACATTTCTCCGATTTGGGTTCGAGCTTATCAGGTTGAAGTTTCTTCACATAAGCATCGCAGCCCCAAACTTTTAGAAACGATAACTTTGGTTTCTTGCCAAACCACAGTTCATAAGGCGTCGTCTCAACGGATTTTGATGGTGCCCTATTTAACGTGAATGCGGCTGTCTCTAGAGAATAACCCCAAAACGATAGCGGTAAATCTGTAAGAGACATCATAGATCGCACCATATCAAGTAAAGTATGATTACGACGTTCGGACACACCATTACGCTGTGGTGTTCCAGGTGGCGTGAGTTGCGAAACTATTCCGCATTGTTTCAAATGTAGACCAAACTCGTAACTCAAATATTCTCCTCCACGATCAGATCGTAGAAACTTTATTTTCTTGTTACGATGATTTTCAACTTCACTCTGAAATTCTTTGAACTTTTCAAATGTTTCAGACTTATGTTTCATTAAGTAGATATACCCATATCTGCTTAAATCATCTGTGAAGGTGAGAAAATAACGATATCCGCCACGAGCTTCAACATTCATTGGACCACATACATCTGTATGTATGATTTCCAACAAATCTGTTGCTCTCTCCATAGTACCGGAGAACGGTGTTTTAGTCATCTTGCCCATGAGGTACGGTTCGCAAGTACCAAGTGATTCATAATCAAGTGGTTCCAAAAGTCCATCAGTATGGAGTTTCTTCATGCGTTTTACACCGATATGACCTAAACGGCAGTGCCACAAATAAGTTGCACTATCATTATCAACTCTGCATCTTTTGGCTTCAACATTATGAATATGTGTATCACTACTATCGAGATTCATCAAAAATAGACCACTCTTCAAGGGTGCATGGCCATAAAAGATATTACTCATATAAATAGAACAACCATTATTCTCTGATTTAAATGAATAACCGTCTCGCATCAAACAAGATCCAGATATAATGTTCATGCTCAACGCTGGCACCAAATAACAATTATTTAGGTCTAATACTAATCCCGATGGTAGATGTAGAGGTAGCGTGCCGACCGCGATCACATCGACTTTGGAACCATTTCCCACGCGCATCGTCACCTCATCCTTCGCCAGTGTTCGCTTAATCCGTAGTCCCTGTTTCGAGTTGCAAATATTAGCAACAAAACCAATATCAAATACCCAGGTGCTACTGTGAGCTCTAGTAAGGTACACATCAATAACATGTATATCACATATACCTTTGTTCACCTTGCCATCCTTCTTATCTGCCAAATACTTCGGGCAGTTCCGCTTCCAGTGACCAGTCTGCTTGCAGTAGAAGCACTCAGTTTCAGGCTTAGGTCCAGATTTGGGTTTCTTCTCTTGAGCAGCAACTTGCTTGATGTTCTTTTTGAAGTTCCCCTTCTTCTTCCCTTTGCCCCTTTTCTTGAAACCAGTGGTTTTGTTAACCATCAACACTTGATGCTCCTTCTTGATTTCTACCTCCGCAGCTTTCAGCATTGCGAAGAGCTCGGGAATAGTCTTATTCATCCCTTGCATATTATAGTTCATCATGAAGCTCTTGTAGCTAGGTGGCAGTGATTGCAGAATTCTGTCAATGACGCAATCATATGGAAGATTAACTCCCAATTGAATCAAGTGATTATTATACCCAGACATTTTGAGTATATGCTCACTGACAGAACTATTCTCCTCCATCTTGCAGCTATAGAACTTATTGGAGACTTCATATCTCTCAATCCGGGCATTTTCTTGAAATATTAACTTCAACTCCTGGAACATCTCATATGCTCCATGACGTTCAAAACGTCGTTGAAGTCCCGATTCTAAGCCGTAAAGCATGGCACACTGAACTATCGAGAAGTCATCAGCTTTGCTCTGCCAGACGTTCATAACATCTGGTGTTGCTCCAGCAGCAGGCCTGGCACCCAGTGGTGCTTCCAGGACGTAATTCTTCTGTGCAGCAATGAGGATAATCCTCAAGTTACGGACCTAGTCCGTGTAATTGCTACCATCATCTTTCAACTTTGCTTTCTCAAGGAACGCATTAAAATTCAACGGAACAACAACATGGGCCATCTATCTACAATCAAACATAAACAAGCAAGATACTATCAGGTACTAAGTTCATGATAAATTTAAGTTCAATTAATCATATTACTTAAGAACTCCCACTTAGAAAGACATCCCTCTAATCTTCTAAGTGATTACGTGATCCAAATCAACTAAACCATAACCGATCATCACGTGAAATGGAGTAGTTTTCAATGGTGAACATTGCTATGTTGATCATATCTACTATATGATTCACGCTCGACCTTTCGGTCTCAGTGTTCCGAGGCCATATCTGCATATGCTAGGCTCGTCAAGTTTAACCTGAGTATTCTGCATGTGCAAAACTGGCTTGCACCCATTGTAGATGGACGTAGAGCTTATCACACCCGATCATCACATGGTGTCTGGGCACGACGAACTTTGGCAACGGTGCATACTCAGGGAGAACACTTTTATCTTGAAATTTAGTGAGAGATCATCTTATAATGCTACCATCAATCAAAGCAAGATAAGATGCATAAAAGATAAACATCATATGCAATCAATATAAGTGATATGATATGGCCATCATCTTCTTGTACTTGTGATCTCCATCTCCGAAGTACCGTCATGATCACCATCGTCACCGGCGCGACACCTTGATCACCATCATAGCATCGTTGTCGTATCGCCAATCTTATGCTTCCACGACTATCGCTACCGCTTAGTGATAAAGTAAAGCATTACAGCGTAGTTGCATTGCATACAATAAAGCGACAATCATATGGCTCCTGCCAATTGTCGATAACTCGGTTACAAAACATGATCATCTCATACAATAAAATTTAGCATCATGTCTTGACAATATCACATCACAATATGCCCTGCAAAAACAAGTTAGACGTCCTCTACTTTGTAGTCGTAAGTTTTACGTGGCTGCTACGGGCTTAAGTAAGAACCAATCTTACCTACGCATCAAAACCATAACGATAGTTTGTCAAGTTGGTGCTATTTTAACCTTCGCAAGGACCGGGCGTAGCCACACTAGGTTCAACTAAAGTTGGAGAAACTGACACCCGCTAGCCACCTTTGTGCAAAGCACGTCGGGAGAACCGGTCTCACGTAAGCGTACGCGTAATGTTGGTCCGGGCCACTTCGTCCAACAATACCGCCGAACCAAAGTATGACATGCTGATAAGCAGTATGACTTATATCGCCCACGACTCACTTGTGTTCTACTCGTGCATATAACATCAACACATAAAGCCTAGGCTCGGATGCCACTGTTGGGGAACGTAGTAATTTCAAAATTTTCCTACGCACACGCAAGATCATGGTGATGTATAGCAACAAGGGGAGAGTGTGATCTACGTACCCTTGTAGACTGACAGCGGAAGCGTTATGACAACGCGGTTGATGTAGTCGTACGTCTTCACGATCCGACCGATCCAAGCACCGAAACTATGGCACCTCCGAGTTTCAGCACACGTTCAGCTCGATGATGATCCCCGGACTCCGATCCAGCAAAGTGTCGGGGAAGAGTTCCGTCAGCACGATGGCGTGGTGACGATCTTGATGTTTAATTGTCGCAGGACTTCGCCTAAGCACTACTACAATATTATCGAGGATTATGGTGGAAGGGGGCACCGCACACGGCTAAGAAAACGATCACGTGGATCAACTTGTGTGTCTAGGGGTGCCCCCTGCCCCCGTATATAAAGGAGCAAGGGGAGGAGGCCGGCCGGCCCTATGGCATGCCAAGGAGGAGTCCTCCTCCTAGTAGGAGTAGGACTCCTACTAGGAGGGGGAAGGAAGTGGGGAGGGAGAAGGAAAGAGGGGTGTCGCCCCCCCTCTCCTAGTCCAATTCGGACCAGGGGGAGGAGGCGCGCGGTCCACCCTGGCTGCCCTTCTCTCTCTCCACTAAGGCCCATATGGCCCATTACTTCTCCCAGGGGGGGTTCCGGTAACCCTCCGGCACTCCGGTTTTCTCCGAAATCACCCGGAACACTTCCGGTGTCCGAATATAGTCGTCCAATATATCAATATTTATGTCTCGACCATTTCGAGACTCCTCGTTATGTCCGTGATTACATCCGGGACTCCGAACTAACTTCGGTACATCAAAACTAATAAACTCATAATATAACAGTCATCGAAACCTTAAGCGTGCGGACCCTACGGGTTCGAGAACAATGTAGACATGACCGAGACACATCTCCGGTCAATAACCAATAGCGGAACCTGGATGCTCATATTGGCTCCCACATATTCTACGAAGATCTTTTATCGGTCATACCACATAACAACATACGTTGTTCCCTTTGTCATCGGTATGTTACTTTCCCGAGATTCAATCGTCGGTATCTCAATACCTAGTTCAATCCCGTTACCAGCAAGTCTCTTTACTCGTTTCGTAATACATCATCTCGCAACTAACTCATTAGTTGCATTGCTTGCAAGGCTTAGGTGATGTGCATTACCGAGAGGGCCCAGAGATACCTCTCCGACAATCGGAGTGAAAAATCCTAATCTCGAAATACGACAACCCAACATGTACCTTTGGAGACACCTGTAGAGCACCTTTATAATCACCCAGTTACGTTGTGACGTTTGGTAGCACAGAAAGTGTTCCTCCGGCAAACGGGAGTTGCATAATCTCATAGTCATAGGAACATGTATAAGTCATGAAGAAAGCAATAACAACATACTAAACGATCGGGTGCTAAGCTAATGGAATGGGTCATGTCAATCACATCATTCTTCTAATGATGTGATCTCGTTAATCAAATAACAACTCATTTGTTCATGGTTAGGAAACATAACCATCTTTGATTAATGAGCTAGTCAAGTAAAGGCATACTAGTGACACTCTGTTTGTCTATGTATTCACACATGTATTATGTTTCCGGTTAATACAATTCTAGCATGAATAATAAACATTTATCATGAAATAAGGAAATAAATAATAACTTTATTATTGCCTCTAGGGCATATTTCCTTCAAACATATCTCATAATGAAATTTTACACACTACATCTAGTATACATCTATAAGAGCATCACTAGCAGACCCCTTAAAAGGCCGAACCCATATAATTCCGGCGAGTATAAGGATTCGGCCTGTTTTTCTGGCCAGAATAGACACCGTATTCGTGGCCCAGCCCGTAAAAAATTTACCACGGCCCGCAAAAACTCTCTCCCCACCGCTATATATGCGATTTCACCGCTCGGATACGGGTCAAACCCTATCCGCCTTCATCGCCGCTCCGCCGCGATTCCCCTCCTCCTCCATCCAATTTCTCGCCGCTGGCGAGCATGAAAAAGGCATCGATGGCTACGGGAGCTCTGGAGATGACGCGGAGCGCCACCGCCGCGCCAGGTCCGACACCGCATGCAAGCGGGGCGCGCGGAGGTGGCTCAACCGCGAAAGCCGGCCGCCGCCGGTGTTCGAACGCCGCGAGCTGGACGAGTCCGAGCGTGAGCTCGCCCGCCGCCGCCACGCCTCCTCCGACTCCTCTGCCGCAAGGAGCTCATCGGCGGGCGCCTCGAGCTCGCGGCTCACTCCTGTGAAGAGAGAGCCGGAGGATCTCGGGCCGCTCGCCGTCAAGCTCGAGGCCGCCGCGCCCCCGCGTCAAGGAGTGCTCTGCCCCGAGGATTACCTCCCCCCGGGGTTGGAGGAGCACCTAGAGCGCATCGTCATGGAGCGGTCGTCGAGGGAGCAGGAGAAGGCTGAAGCGCGCCACCGCCGCGAGCTCGAGTACCAGCGGATGTTCCTCCAAACGGGCTTCGCAGGCGCACGCGTCCAAGGAGGGGGGGGCTGCGTGTCATGAAGGCGGAGCATGCCAAGTTCTTCATCTACCTCGACTCCTCCGACGAGGACTGAGCTCCTCCGGCTCCTCCGCCGCGAGCTCGTCGATTTTTGGTAGCTTGGCTCGGGCTCGCAGATTCCCCCACTAGTATGATCAATGTATATGAACTATGTATGATCAATGTAGTATGTAGAAAAACTAATGTATGATCAATGTCGTTGCAAGTTTCTTCCATGAATGCTTTTTTAAAATTTTACAGTTTCATACACAGGGTCTGATTGCAGCGAACGAATTCGACCCGCAAATCTAACCTGCAGCGAACTGTAAACGCAGTTTGCGGGTCGGCATTATACGAGATCTGCTAGAGATGCTCTAAGTACTTGTGTATTTTTTTAAAGATTTTTTGGAAACTAAAAAGTTGATTGTTGATTTTTTTTAAAAAAATTGTGCTCCAAGCCAAAAGGCTCACACTTGGCAGAACCCCGATAATAATTTATAGGTGAAGTTTTTTCTCATCTGCGGGAGATGTTCTAACATTATTTAGGAGACTAGAGACGATCTAACATGGCCCTTTACTGGCCAACTTACGTGCTTCCATGATTTAAATGTGTGGCAATCAATTGAATATTTAAATTCAACTATCTTGGTACAATTAGCTTTTCTTGTGCTGTTGGCGGATCAAAAGATCAACCATAGGATTCGCAATTAGCCGGCTGTCAAACGGAAAGGAAGGACCGTGACCACCGGCCGGCAAACTTCCCTTTACCTTCGTTTTGGGTTGGATATAGGGCGTTGTTGGGGTTTACCAGCAAGATAGTGGCCTCTACGAAAAAATAAAATCAAGCTGATAGTCGTTGACCACTACTACTCCACGTCACAACATGGGTCGTAACCGTACGATTCTTGATTGTTTCTGTGCAGCCAAGTGGCGTGAAGTTACTACTTTTTTATTCTTTCCTCTGTGATTTCGAGACTGATGACTTGTCAAAACATAAATGTAAGACTAGACACAATGGAGAGTAACATACACTAGTAACATACACATGTTTCTAGACTATGTTATTATCTTCATAGTGGGTAGTAAGTTAAGGGGGTGTTTGGTTCAGGGACTTTTTAGTCCCAGAGACTAGAAAAAGTCTCTAAAAAGTCCCTAGAAACCAAATAGGAGGGACTTTTTCTACAGGGACTAGAAAAAGACTCTACTAGAGAGTCTTTTTTGATTAGTCCCTGGGACTAGAAAAAGTCTTAGGACTTCTAAACCAAACACCACCTAAGTATGGTAACATGCAAAGATTCATTTATTAGATTATAGACTCATATTGCATTGGGACATGTGATATTACAATAACTAGCTAAGTTATTACAACTACCTCTCTCCTCATTAACTCATTGTCACATAAGCAAATTTGCTGAGTTGGACTCGGTGTTACTACTTTAGTTACTCCCACTGTGGCTAGTCTAAGAGAGTGATGAACTCAATCTGTAAGTGTAAGCGGAGGATTAATTTTGGCTACGTCAAAATAAATGCAAGGGTAATTAACCCAGTCCTTGCGCTGTCTGCGATGGATTAATTTTTACATGTTGTGCAAACAACTCAATTACTCTATGTGCTCTCTGTCGTGGTTCTAAGTATGACAGTAGAATGGGGGGTAGGAATGTAGAGGCAAGATTCTAGCTATGAAGGAGGTGTACACACAAGTTTTACGAGTTCAGGCCCTTCTCGGAGGAAGTAACAGCCCTACGTCTCGGAGCCCGGAGGCGGTCGACTGGATATATGCGTGTGAGTTACAGAGGGTGCGAACCCTTGCCCCAGAGGAGGGGGTGGCTTATATAGAGTGCGCCAGGACCCCAGCTCCCCTCCGTTACACATGGTTCAATGTTCATAAAGGAGGAGCGTTACTGGTAACGTCCGAAGTAAAGTGCTATAAATGATGATTAAAGCTATGACTTAAATCCCGACCGTTGCGGAGTGAGTGGCTTCACATCTTCTGGTGGTCGAGTGGTTGTTCGTATGGTCGAGTGTCTTCAAGACTGTCGAGTGGAACATAGCTTTTGGGTCGAGTGGATGATGATTTCTCTTCGACTGCTTCTGGTTCTTTTAGAGATGTCCTTGGGGAGGGTATCTTGGACAGATCCATGACCCTACCCTAGGTACATAGCTTTGTCATTAGCCCCCGAATGGATCAGGGTTTGAGTGGGGAAGGAGTTGGGAACACTTCCGACTCATTCTTCGTGTTGTGAGTATAACTTGTTCTGGAGCCATGAACTGAGGAGACAACGTCAACTTCTTTTTTAGTCGCCTTGCTCCATTCTTGGTTTTTGTCGAGTGAACTTTCACGGTAGAATTCCGAATGATAATGCGGAGGACGTTTTCAGTCTGACAAGCTGCTCTGCTCTCCGTGGATTTCGCGGGATTCGAATTTTTGGAAGCGCGCCGGACGGGTGAGGCCGTGGTAATCGGGACAGATTAGGCAGGTCGCCTCGATCTCCGTGCCACCTTTTTCGCCACGTATTGCGCGCGCGACTGTTGCGAGATTTGTTTAGATCGTCTGGGCCTACCAGTCAGTCACTCGGGAAATGACCTTATAAAAGGTAACGGACTGGGTCTTCGCACCGCGTGCTCCCATTCTCTTTCTTCTTCCTCAGACCTCTCCGCCGCGCATGCTTCTGCTCTCTGCATCGAAATCTCGCTCGAACTCGATCCGCCGCCATGGGAAAAGAGAAGATGGTGGTGCTGGAGCGCGCAAAGAAGGCGACTGCGAAGGCGAAGGGCAACAGGACTAGTCGGGGCGGATCCTCGTCAAGATCCGGCCTGCCGCCGGGCTGGATCCAGGGCGATTGGATCCACTCGATGATCAGCCAGGACGACCTCGACGACCTGGTGGACTGATCCCCCACAAATCGGCGCGGCTCCCGGGGAACGAGACCGAGCCGCAGCCGCGGGAGGGTGAGTGTGTTCTCCTCGCCACCCATGTCGATCGCGGGTTTTCTCTGCCTCCTCGTCCTTTCTTTCGTGGCTTTCTGAACTTCTTCGGGGCTCAACTTCACCACTTCACTCCAAACATCATAGTTTATCTGGCTGCCTTTGTGTCAATGTGTGAAAATTTCTTGGGCTGTCGACCGCACTGGGTCTCTTCAAACACATCTTCACATGCCGCTCCCAGTCGGTCAAAAAGGCCAATCCGAGTGATGAGAGGACGCACGTGATCTAGATGTGCGGGGGTCTGGGGATCCAGATGAGGAACAAGAGCACCTTCCCAGCGATGATCCTTCCCGACTCAGTCCGGGGCTGGCAGTCGACTTGGTTTTACTGTAAGGACCAACCGACCCCGGGCCAGTCGATTGGACTTCCTCCCTTTTCCCTAGCTCGAGTGGAGAAGCCCTCCTCCTTGAAGGTGGTCCCAGAAGAGAAGGCGCAGGTTAAGGTGTTGGTCGAGCGGGTCGTCCAACTTGTCCGCGACGGGGTGACTGGGATGGACCTGCTGGAGGTCTTTCTCAGTCGACGCATCCAACCGCTTCAAGCCCGTGACCATTCGATGTGGATGTACTCGGGGCTTGAGGACTCCACTCGGATCCACCCGGAGGACGTCAGCGAGGACACGTTGGAGAAGTGGCTGAAGGGAATCACCAGCAACAAAGACAATCCCCGGGGGTCTAGGAGGGTGATTCCATTCGACCACTCGCGCCAGCCGGAACAAGCATGACTCTGCTTTGTCGAGTATCTTCTTGATTCTTTGTGTGACACCTTGTTGATGGTCGACTGAATTTCTTTCGATCGTTGTCCTTTCAGGCCCTCGTTGACATGTACTCGATGCCCAATGGAGTGCAGGGGCAAGACGTCGAGGAAGGAGCGAGCGGGGGCGAGAGCGGCGAGTGGCACTCAGATGCCGAGGAGGACGAGGAGAGTGACGACTCGACTGATGACGAAGAGGTCGACTTGCCTCCTCGCAGAGAGAGGAGATCCAAGCACGCTCATGACCCGGCGAGCACCCCGGACCTGGCGACCGCGCCGACTGGGCAGTCTTCGAAGCGCCACCGGACGTCTTCCCCAGCGCCGATTGAGAAGGCCCCGAAGCAGCCCAAGGTTGTGCCGCCTCCAGCGCCAAAAGCACCGAAAGCCACCTCCTCCAAACTGCCAAAGGCTTTGCCCAGGATCAAAGTGACCGTCCCTACCATCTCCGGGTAATCATCTGACTTGTTCTTTTCATCGACTCGAGCAACAGAACGTAACCGACTAGGTGTGGGCCTTTGCAGTGCTGCTACATCAGGAACCTCTTCTTACCAGTACCGAGACGAGGACATGGAAGATGCGGTCACCTCCAACCCAGGTAAAAACTCTTATGATCTTGCTCTTGACTACTCGGTCGATTGAATTCTTGCGGTTCACTTTGGGGTCGATTGATCTTCTCCGCAGCTCCACCCAACGTCATCGACCTCCCAGATGACGATGAAGATGTGGCTCCTAGGCCCAGGAAGAATAAAAAGGTGGTGGCTGGTAAGGCGTCTCAGCAGGGACCAACGACCACACCAACCGTCCATCAATCTGAAGACGCGGGCGGGGCCTCTATAACCTTCGTTGTACCCTTGTCGAGTGAGCGCCCCGCACCGTCGACTGTACCGGTGATTCCTTCAGTCGTCCCATCTCACACCCCGGAGGTCCAAGCTGCTGCACCTGGGTCTCCTGCTCTCTTCTTCGTCAGCTACCCTGTCCCGGAAAACCAGTCGGATGCGGCTGCAGAAGCCATCCGTCAGGCTAACATGATGATGGAGCGGATGAAGACGGTGCACGAGAATAGCCAGGCTGCTTACGACGCCAGCACGGCTCTCCGGGCCAATGTCCAGGTACGTAAACTTTCGACTGACCTTGTTCTGTCAGGATATGCTATCTGAAATATTTTTCTTCCATACAATCTCTTGTTGTTTGCGTCGAATCTGTGTACCCACTGGGTGTTTTGTTGTCTTTGGTAGTTGCATTCTTCCACTCGGTCTGGGCGAGTAGGATCTGAACCGGTGGGGGCACGCTAAGTGCACCCACTGGGTGTAGTCCCCGAGACCGCAGTCGACTGCTGGGGTCTGAATAGTTTTTTTGACTTGACCCGGGCGGACCGGTCGAGTTGGGTCTTAATCAGCGGGGGCACGCCAAGTGCACCCGCTGGGTGTAGTCCCCGAGACCGCAGTCGGCTGGGGTCTAAGCGAACTTCTTTAAGTTTTATCCACTCGGAAGTAAACAACCTTTGATCTTGTCGATTGACATGTATTTTGCCTTCTGTAGAAGTCTTGTACTCTCATTTCCAAGTTTGCTGAACTTGAGGAGAAGCAGAGGCAACTCAACCTCGACTTGGAGTTGGCCCAGCAGGATCTGAAGAAAGCTCAAGATGAAGCTGCTGGTATGGAAGGTAACTGCCTGTCGACTGTATTTTTAAAACATTTCTTTGATCTCTTGTCTGATCCGGTTGCTTCTTTTGCAGAGAAAATGAAGTTGGCTCTGGAGAAGAAGGACTCGGACCTCGCCGCTGCGCAGAAGGAAGCCCAAGATAAAACTGCTCTTGCAGACCAGAAACTGGCTTCAGTCGAAGCACTAGAAGGGGAGGTGACCAAGCCGAAGTCATGTCTCAACGAGTCTAACCGAGAGGCGAGTCGTCCGAAGAAGGACAAAATTGCCTGAATGAAAAGCTGGAGTCTGCGGTCCACAAGAGGAATGACACGGAAGCTTATTTGAGAACTCTCGCCAAGAAGCTCTATCTGATGCTGGAAGGTACTCCTTTCAACCCGATTGTGTTGATGCTTGCAAACGAACCCTGTCCAGTCGACTCACTAATTTTTTGACTGCAGAATTCTGCCAAGACTTTGACGAGGAAACTGGAAAGGTTGAGACGGGTCTGGACCCTATCACTTCTCCAGTTTGCGACGAAACTGCAATGAACGTGCTTCGACTGGAGTCTCATGTCGTCGGTGTCACAAGCTACCTCACGCCTCTGAAGGAAGCAGTCTCACGAGTCGACTCATTGCTCTGGCCAAGGGCGACGCTTCAAAATGACCTGGAATCCCTGATGGCTAGACTCAACGAGATCCCTGATCGAGTGCAAGAATGGAAGAAGTCCTCCACCCGGTGTGGTGCTGACGTGGCGTTGTCCTTGGTGTGAGTCCACTGCAAGGAAGCTCCTAAAGACAAGCTGGCGGCGATCAAGGTCGCTAACACCAAAAAGCATGACTTCCAGTCCCTCATGGAGACTTTCATCGCTGCTGCCATTCGGACCGCGGATGGGATCGACTTGGACGAATTCGTCGAGCCTGCCAGCCCTCCTCCTGCTGAGTGAACAAACTTATGAGATTTGAATCTGCCTTAAATTTGCCTCGGAATGCCGAGTAATTGTTGTAACCATTAAACTCCTTCGGGCTTGATGCTCGAATAATTTTGGTTTGCTGCTTGGAATTTTAGGATTTATCCGAATTTGGTTTATTTTTGAATATGCTTGCGTTTTGCCTTCAAGTGGACTTTGTTCTCTGCTCGGAATAGTCTTTGCGCTGGAGATGCAGCTCTGAGGTGGTGACTCCAGTCGACCTGCGCTTCGTCGTCCTTGCGAATAAGCATGGAGCGCACATTGTACTTGTGGCGTAGTCCCGAAGGAGAAGGTTGCAGTCGACCTGCACCTCGTCGTCCTTGTGGATAGGGATGGAGCGCATGTTGTACTTGTGGCGTAGCTCCGAAGGAGAAGGTTGCAGTCGACCTGCACCTCGTCGTCCTTGCGGATAGAGATGGAGCGCATGTTGTACTTGTGGCGTAGCTCCGAACTTAGGCGAGTAATAGACTGCAGCTAAGCCTCCGAGTGGGAGGGTTGCTCTCCACTCGGTAGGATTTTTTAAACTTAGGCGAGTACAAGACTGCAGCTAAGCCCCCGAGTGGGAGGGTTGCTCTCCACTCGGTAGGATTTTACAAACTTAGGCGAGTACTGGACTGCAGCTAAGCCTTCGAGTGGGAGAACTTAGGCGAGTACTAGACTGCAGCTAAGCCCCCAGTGGGAGGATTGCTCTCCA
>NC_041388.1:411815900-411850756 GCF_002162155.2 Triticum dicoccoides | reverse complement strand
ACTTAGGCGAGTGTCGGACTGCAGCTAAGCCCCCGAGTGGGAGGATTGCTCACCACTCGGTAGGATTTTACAAACTTAGGCGAGTACTGGACTGCAGCTAAGCCTCCGAGTGGGAGAACTTAGGCGAGTGCCGGACTGCAGCTAAGCCCCCGAGTGGGAGGATCGCTCACCACTCAGTAGGATTTTACAAACTTAGGCAAAACGGATTTGTGGCTAAGCCCCGAGTGGGAGGATCTCTCACCACTCGGTAGGATTTTACAAACTTAGGTGAAACAGATGCGCGGCTAAGCCTCCCGGGTGAGAGGCTTGCTCATCACTCGGTAGGATTTTCTTTCGAACTTAGGAGAAACGGGTTCGCGACCAAGCCCACCCACTGGGGGATTTCGGAGGTAAATGAAAACAACAACAATCATGCGAGAAGACTGAAAAGCTCTTGTCTTAGACAGACAAATTATGAAGGTACTTCTTATTACATTTTATTCGAACGAGTGCTTAAGTATAAAAAGGGCGGAGCAGCTCCGCGTTCCAGGCCCGTGGCTCGTCCTTCTGATGCTCAATACTGTAAAGATGGTATGCTCCATTGTGGAGAACTTTGGTGATGATGAAGGGGCCTTTCCAAGCCGGGGCGAGCTTGTGTGGTTTCTGTTGATCCACTCGAAGAACCAGGTCCCCCTCTTGAAAGGTTCGGCCCCTCACGTTCCTGGCGTGGAATCGATGCAAGTCTTGCTGATAAATGGTCGACCGGATCAAGGCCATCTCTCTTTCCTCCTCTAAGAGATCGACTGAATCCTACCGGGTCTGCTCTGCTTCTTCTTCGGAGAAGAGCTCGACTCGGGGTGCATTATGGAGCAGGTCACTCGGCAAAATAGCTTCGGCTCCATAGACCAAGAAGAAAGGAATTCGCCCAGTCGACCGATTGGGAGTTGTCCTCAAACCCCACAGAACTGACGGAAGTTCATCGACCCAAGCGCCTGCTGCGTGTTTGAGGTCACGGATCATGCGGGGTTTCAATCCTTTGAGAATTAGGCCATTGGCTCTTTTTGCTTGTCCGTTCGACTGCGGGTGAGCGACTGAAGCATAGTTGACTCGTGTGCCTTGAGAAGTGCAGAAAGCTCTAAACTCATCAAAATCGAAGTTCGACCCGTTGTCCATGATGATGTTGTGTGGAACTCCATATCTGAATGTCAATTCTCTGATAAAACTGACAGCGGTGCTGGCTTCAAAACTCTTGATAGGTTTAGCTTCGATCCATTTGGTAAACTTGTCGACTGCCACAAGCACATGAGTGAAGCCGCTCCTACCAGTTCTCAGTGGTCCAACCATATCCAAACCCCAAACAGCAAAGGGCCAGACGAGGGGAATGGTCTTCAGGGCTGACGCTGGCTTGTGAGACATGTCCGAGTAAAACTGGCAGCCTTCACATCTGTCGACTATATCTTTCGTCATTTCATTTGCTCGCGGCCAATAGAATCCGGCTCGGTATGCTTTAGCCACGATGGCCCGAGAGGACACATGGTGGCCACAGGTCCCCGAGTGGATGTCGTTGAGGATCATTCGACCTTCTTCTGGTGTTATGCATCTCTGACCGACTCCAGTCATGCTTTCCCTGAATAATTGTCCTCTTATCACAGTAAAGGCCTTGGATCGACGAACGATCTGCCGAGCCTCTTCTTCGTCTTCTGGGAGTTCCTTTCTGAGGATGTACGCAATGTACGGCACTGTACAGTCGGGAGTGATGACCAGAACCTCCATGATTAGGTCGACCACGGCTGGGACGTCGACTTCAGTCGGATCTGTGGTGCTCTTTGGCTGCGGGGGCTCTTCAGTAAAAGGATCTTCTTGAACGGTCGGTGTGTGAATATGCTCCAAAAACACATTGCTGGGAATGGCTTCTCTTTTGGAACCTATCTTTGCCAAGTCATCGGCTGCTTGATTTTTCAGTCGGGGTATGTGATGGAGCTCTAACCCCTCAAACTTCTTTTCCAGCTTCCTCACCGCGTTGCAGTAACCAGTCATGGCTGGGCTTCTGACGTCCCACTCCTTCATCACTTGATTGACTACCAGATCTGAGTCGCCGTAAACCATGAGGCAACGGACGCCGAGTGAGATGGTCATACGCAACCCATACAGGAGTGCTTCATATTCAGCTTCATTATTGGAGGAATCAAAGTGAATCTGAAGGACATACCTGAGCTTGTCTCCTCGGGGGATACCAGAACCACCCCAGCACCAGAACCATTCAGCATTTTGGATCCGTCAAAGAACATGGCCCAGTGCTCCGAGTGAATTTGAGTCGGCAGTTGTTGTTCAATCCACTCGGCGAGGAAACCTGCTATTGCTTGGGACTTAATAGCCTTATTTGCCTCAAACTTGATATCTAAGGGAAGGAGTTCAATCGCCCATTTTGCCACTCGACCAGTTGCATCTCTGTTGTGTAGAATCTCTGACAATGGAGCGTCGCTGACGACTGTAATAGAGTGATCAGAGAAATAGTGTGCAACCTTCTTCGTGGTCATGTAAATCCCATAAACGAGCTTCTGATGGTGCGGATATCTCTGCTTTGATGGAGTCAGAACTTCAGAAATATAATAAACTGGGCGCTGAACTTTATAGGCTTTTCCCTCTTCTTCCGCTCGACCGTGAGTACTGTACTGACAACTTGTCCAGTGGCTGCTATATAAAGCAGTAAAGGCTCTTTGCTGATTGGGGCAGCAAGCACCGGCTGGGTGGAAAGCAGGGCTTTTAGCTCTGCAAATGATGCGTCAGCTTCAGGAGTCCACTCGAACTTATCTGATTTCTTCATCAGTCGGTAAAGACGCAGTGCCTTTTCACCAAGGCGAGAAATGAATCGACTTAGGGCGGCCAAGCAACCAGTAAGCTTCTGTACATCATGCATACGCACAGGGCGTTTCATCTAGAGTATAGCACACACTTTCTCTGGGTTAGCATCGATCCCTCGTTCGAAAACGAGAAAACCGAGTAATTTTCCGCCCGGAACTCCAAACGTGCACTTTGATGGATTAAGCTTGATATCATACCTTCTGAGGTTGGCAAAGGTTTCAGCAAGGTCAGTCAATAGGTCGGAACCTTTACATGACTTGACCACAATGTCATCCATGTATGCTTCCACATTCCGACTGATCTGAGTGAGCAGGCACTTCTGAATCATCCGCATGAATGTGGCTCCAGCGTTTTTCAAACTGAATAGCATAGTGACATAACAGAAGCACCCAAATGGGGTGATGAAAACTGTTTTTATCTCGCCGGGTCCATACATACGGATCTGGTCATACCCATAGTAGGCGTCCAAAAAGGACAAATGCTCGCACCCTGCAGTCGAGTCGACTATCTGGTCGATGCGAGGGAGGGGAAAGTGATCTTTCGGGCAGGCCCGATTGATATGCTTGAAGTCAATGCACATGCGAAGTGAGTCGTCCTTCTTTGGGACCATGACAACATTAGGTAACCACTCGAAGTGGTAAATCTCACAGATAAACTCAGCTGCCAAAAGCCGAGCCACCTCTTCACTGATTGCCTTCCTCTTCTGTAAGGCGGACCGTCGAAGATGTTCTTTGACTGATTTCACTTTTGGGTCGACTCGCAAACGATGCTTAGCCAGTCCCCTGGGAACACCTGTCATGTCCGAAGGTTTCCATGCAAAGATGTCCCAGTTCTCATGGAGGAACTGGATGAGTGCTTCTTCCTATTTGGAGTCGAGTGTGGTTGAAATGTGAGTCGGAGCAGCATTGGGGTCTGTCGGGTGAATGTGAATCGACTTTGTTTCGCCAGACGACTGGAATGCTGAATCTATGGCGGGCTTCTTGGCTCGCAACAAATCACTCGGATCTGCATTTTTCTGATATTCTTGCAATTCTACCACGGCCATCTGTGCATCGGCGATCTTTGAACCCTTCTGGAAGCACTCTTCTGCCTTCTTCCGATTACATGTGATAGTGATCACCCCTTTGGGACCAGGCATCTTCAATTTGAGGTACACGTAACATGGTCGAGCCATAAAACGTGCATACACTGGCCTGCCCAGAATAGCATGATAGGCACTCAGAAAATCTACAACTTCAAATGTAAACTTTTCTTTGCGGTAATTCTTGGAATCACCGAAAACCACGTCGAGAGCAATCTGGCCGAGTGATGCAGCCTTCTTGCCTGGAATGACTCCATGGAAACTCATATTACTCTCACTGAGTCTGGACATCGAAATGCCCATTCCTTTCAATGTCTCTACATACAATATATTCAGGCCACTGCCACCATCCATCAGAACTTTTGTTAGTCGGGTGCCTTCAACTACTGGGTCGACCACCAACGCTTGCCTCCCTGGGGTGGCTATGTGCGCTGGGTGATCGGACTGGTCGAATGTAATGGCAGTCTGGGACAACTTCAAATAACTGGGTGTCACCGGAGCGACCATATTCACTTCTCTGTTGATGACTTTCAACCGACTTTTACTCTCAATGTCAGCAAAAATCATCAAGGTGGAATTCACGTGGGGATAACCATCATCATCCTCTTCCTCATCCTCAACCTTGTCTGCTTCCTTCTCCTTTTCCTTGGGCTGTTTCTCTCGGAACTGTTGGATTAGGAGTCGACACTGTCGAGTGGTATGCTTCAGGTAAATGAAATTACCCTCTTCATCTTTTTTAGTGTGGATGTGGCATGGCAAATCCAGCACATCATTTCCATCTTGATCTTTTACTTTCTTGGGGTTCCACGGTCCCTTGGGCTTCCCCTTGAACTTTCCTTGAGTCACAGCTAAGGCTTCACCAGGGGCGGCTGGCTCGGCCTTGCGCTTCTGTTTCCGACTGGAGTTACCTTCTCCGGTTTTATGGGCGACTGTTTTGTGCTTGCCACTCTGGAGTCGGTCTTCTTCTTCACCGTTGGCATACTTGGTGGCAATTTCCATCATCCGAGTCAGAGTCATATCTCCTGACCGACCGAACTTCATATTCAATTCCCGATAGTTGACACCTTCTTTAAAGGCACAAATTGCCTGGTGATCAGACACATTCTCCACCATGTGATGCAATGTGATCCATCTCTGGATATAATCCCTCAAATACTCATTCGGTTTCTGCACGCAACACTGTAATTCGGTCAGCCCTGCCAGCCGTTTGCAAGTCCCTTCGAATGTTCTGACAAATACTCGGGCAAGATCTTCCCAAGTATAAATACTGCTTGGTGCTAACTGATTCAGCCATGCTCTAGCCGAGCCCTCCAGCATCAGAGGAAGGTGTTTCATGGCCACTTCATCATTGCCGCCACCAATCTGGACAGCCACTCGGTAGTCTTCAAGCCAAGTATCAGGCTTGGACTCACCAGTGAACTTACTGACTCCAGTCGCCAACCTAAAGTTGGGAGGGATCACTACAGCCCTGATGGCCCTGCTGAAGCACTCCGGACCTGAGACATGCACCCCGTTGCTGGTTGGTACATCTCTGTCACGACCCTCTCGGTGAGCTCTGTTTCTGTCGACCAAGCCCTGAACGAGAATAGATCTCGCATCAAAGCCTGGCTCTCTAGGGTCGATTGGAACCCCTCGCCCCATACTGTGAGGGCATCTGTCATCATGTTGCCGAGACACGTACGACCCACTCCTTGGGGAAGGTGTGGGCACTCGACGACGATCATCGTGATCGACTCGGTGATCATACTGCTCACGGTTTCTATACTGATCTCGTCGGTCTCCACGTCCCTCACGCCTCGGGGGCGATCTTGGGCTGTGAGCCGACAGAACTGTGTCTGCAACCATGGACCTGCTATGGATCCTATTTCACGACTGAGATACTGCTGTATTCTGCTCTCCTGCTGCACGGAGCAAAGCTCGGATCTGCACCAGACCTCGACCAGCTTCTGATTGGGAAGGTTGGATCGACTCCTCTATCCGGGCTGTAGCTGCGAGATTCTGGATCGGAGTTTGGTATACCTGAGTCGGAGGCAGAAAGAGTTGACGTCGACTGGATTCAGGAGCACGCTGTCGAGCACGCTCGTCGAGTGCGCGCTGGAGATTCTCCAGTCGAGTGCGCTCAGCCAAGTTGGCCAGGCGCGCCTCCTCCAAGGCCTGGGCCTCAGGGGTTTCTCCAACGGTAGGAGTGTGAAGTGCATCCATGTTCCGGCGGCGAAGTTCTTCTCTCCTCTGCGAGGAGAGGGGTTCGGGGCGGTACTCTTCATGAACGCGCGACGGATCGCTGTTCCCATCGCCTCCATCTTCACGGCTGAAGCCAGGAGGACTGCGTGGTCCATTGACCATCAAAACTTCTGCCATGGGGTCGCTGCTATCACACTCGGATGCGGTCTCTACGGAGCCAGTTGATAGATTGAACAAGCCGTAGAGGGTTTCGTCGGGCTCGATTGCCGCGACTTGAGGGGTGGCCGACTGACGAGCCACCGCATGCTTCACCCACCGCTGAAGCCTCGACCGACCGGAACGTTTGCTCTGGCGGGCCGCAGGGAGGGGGAAGCCATAGGAGCCAATCAATACTGGGTCGACGGCTGCCGCTCGCGGACGCACGCGCGAAAGTGCGTCGCCCCGCGGACGGGGAGTACGTCGACGTCGAGTGGAGCCTCCTGAAGCCAAGCGGAGTCGTCGGCGACAAACACGAGCGCGCCGAGACGGATCTCGCGGCCCTCAGCCAAACCTCTGCCTGAAACCATGATGAAGGGGATCGGAAAAATTGCAGCTTCTCCAAAAAGTCGCTAAGACACCTGCCCCACGGTGGGCGCCAACTGTCGTGGTTCTAAGTCTGACAGTAGAATGGGGGTAGGAATGTAGAGGCAAGATCCTAGCTATGGAGGAGTTATACACACGAGTTTTACGAGTTCGGGCCCTTCTCGGAGGAAGTAACAGCCCTACGTCTCGGAGCCCAGAGGCGGTCGACTGGATATATGCGTGTGAGTTACAGGGGGTACGAACCCTTGCCCCAGAGGAGGGGTTGACTTATATAGAGTGCGCCAGGACCGCATCTCCCCTCCGTTACACAGGGTTCAATGTTCATAAAGGAGGAACGTTACTGGTAACGTCCGAAGTAAAGTGCTATAAATGATGATTAAAGCTATGACTTAAATCCCGACCGTTGCGGAGTGAGTGGCTTCACATCTTCTGGTGGTCGAGTGGTTGTTCGTATGGTCGAGTGTCTTCAAGACTGTCGAGTGGAACATAGCTTTTGGGTTGAGTGGATGATGATTTCTCTTCGACTGCTTCTGGTTCTTTTAGAGATGTCCTTGGGGAGGGTATTTTGGACAGATCCATGACCCTACCCTAGGTACATAGCTTCGTCACTTCCGTGATTACAAAAACAAGCACCGTCAACCTCATATTAGTTTTGCACCCAAATATGCATTACATACGGCAATTATTGCTTTTGGCTCCCATACCCCAATTTTAGAGCACCCCCCAACACACACACACACACACACACACACACACACACACACACCTCCCCTCCCATCTCTTTCTCCATCACCTCGTTCTCCCTCCTCTCCTATCCTCGCCACCGACTACCCATATTTTGGCACTGCCAATCACTCTTTCTCTTCTGACATCCGCCACCATGATTTGGTCATCCATCGTTGATGGCGGCCGCTGACGTCAAAATGGAGTGTCGACTCGCTGATAAGCTTTCAACTAGGACTGGTGGGTCCTCACTCATGCCCAACACCGCTAGCCAAGTCCATTGTATTTATCACATTTTCTTCACCTCACTAATATCGTTGGCCCATCTTCACTTTCCCCTCACAGTCGTCCCGACAAATCTGGGCATCCGTCATCGGCCTTGAGGCTAGACTTCACCACAATCACATGCTCCTCTAAACCTAGGGGGCGCCAATACATGTTATCTATCTTGCATCGATGAGTTCCCATCCGTGCCATTCCCCAGTGCCATCATGCTTGGAGTAGCTTTGCCACTCGTCGTCACCTCGTCAATCTATTGGCATGCTATTCTTACTTGTCGATATCCCCTCTCCTTCATCCGCCTCTATTTATCTTCTCCGAATTGGCGACATCGAACATTCCACCCCATAAGGTAGCAGCAATTCAGTTCCCGGGCTCCATGATAATATTTATTTATCTATTAAAAGTTGTAAGACCATTTCCACTGGTACATATGTAGACATGTTCTACATATATGCAACATTTTGTAAAATAATACCTTAATTTGTATGCTACACAAAAAGGACAACATATTAGCATGTGCATGTGTATTTTGCATGCTTTTTCTAAAAGAAGATGGCCCCATTTAGCCCAGGCTCCATCATTTTTTTTTTGCTGGCTCCGGAAGCCATATAAGGAACGTTAGTCAAATATTATCTACATTTCATGTGTTATGTACATAGCTCAACGAAAACGTGGCCCCTCGATCGTGCTCTCCAAAGTCCCTGTAGTTTGAACACCATGTGCATGTACCATACCGATGTACGTATACACGCATCAACTCCGAAACAACGAGAGGTCCATCAAGTTTCAAGGATGGATAGCTGCGTCCATCTGCACGCTCGTCCGTACCACACGCATATGGGTGCACCTTTCGAGCTCTACAGGCCAGCACCATGCTGCCGCCATGCATTCCATCATTGCATTTTTCGGCCGCCCAACTTGTCCCTAATAATAACTTCGGATATGCTTGTCAGTTTGATCATATACAGCGAGGACTGGCCGACCGCTGGCTGCTGGTAGTGCGTTCCGTTGGAGTAGTAGTTTATCTCGCGCGCGAGATTCACGGATCGATGGTCGTGCGGTCACGTCAAAAATAAACCTGCGACTACGTATGTAACTTCGTACCTGGTCTGATCTTCCGTCCAACTTGTTCGTAGGACTGACTTCCTTTTTTCTTTTGCGTGGGGGGTTGACTTCTTATTTGACCAGGTTAATTAATTAACACCTCTGATTGGTCCTAGATTATATTACTGCGACTTGAGCAAGTAGCCGTCGATTATGTATTCACGCGTTTGAATTTTTTTGGCTACTGGCCCGGCTGCATCAGCACCACGATTTTTTATATGAATAAACTTTGGATTTATATTCAAAGACTTTCAATGAATCATATGTCCTTTAAGGAAATTACAACCAGGTTCTCAGAGTTCTGAGCGGTCAAGGCAAACAAAAACCCACACTATGTATGTAACTCCGGACGTGGTCTGCTCTTGTATTGAACTAATTCGTCGGGTTGACTTCTTAATTGATTCTTTGGTCTGAACATAGAACTATCGTTCTACGGTTAATATATTAAGTATCTTTTTTTTTGCGAGGGGAACGAGAATTCATTAATTAAGCGGCAGCCAAGTCTGCAATACATAGGTCAGGTACCTCCTCAGGTCCTGAGCGAAGCCACACCGCAGTGCGCTTCTTTATTCTACCATAGTTCGCTAGGTAATGACTAACAATGTTTTGCTCTCGCTTAATATGCTTGACTAAGAATTCCCTATTCTCCTGAAGAAGTTGCTTAATTTCTTGCACCATCATCATATGTGCCGATCTATCCTCTCCCGTTTCAGTGATTAGCTTGACGACTTCTAAGCAGTCAGTTTGAATAACAATGGGCAGGGCTGACCACTGAATGGCAAGGGAAATGCCTTCCCAACATGCATGTAGTTCAGACTCCAATGGAGACATACACCGTCTCAGTTCGCGGCAAGACGAGTAGATGATCGCTCCCCTATCATCCCGAAGGACCATCCTAGCCCTTGCTGTATCATCTTTCTCTGAAAATGAGCCATCAATACTTAATGCCGCCCAGCCCGCCGGCGGCGCGTCCCGTCCCTGCCTTTTCTTTACTACCTCACCTGCATGTGATAATGCACGCCTCTCGTACTGAGGTACAGTCACCATCTTGCCTTTAACATGGTCACCATTGGGATTGGCCTGCAAAGCAAGTAAGGAGCATATGTAGCTGGAGAGAAACCGGGCCGATGCCTCCACTGGTGGCGGCCGTTTGTGATGGACGATCTCATTTCTCACGTGCCAGCATCGCCAAATCGTCATGAGCGTGTACAAACGCTCCTCCTCCAGCAACTCCGCTAGCACTTGAAGCAACCACTCCGGCCATGTATTCACCAGTCGTCGGACGTCCGGAATACTTCATTGATGCGCCATTGCCTGCCACAGCGCGACTGCTCGAGGGCATCTGCAAAGAGCATGAAATGTGTCCTCCGGTTCGGTGGCACACACAGGACAAAGATTAGAAACTTCAAGTGTACGATGCTGCTTATTAACCCATGTACGTAAGCAGTCTGTAGCCACTCACCACGCGAACACACGCACCTTAGGAGGAGCAGGGCACCTCCATAAAAAAGCCCAGACGGCTCGTCGCCCGTCTGGTGCCCTGCTCGCCGTGACTGATGATGGACGAAGACGATCGCCGAGCGCCAGCCGATATGCGCTCCGAACCGAGAAGACACCATTGCGCTCCGGTTCCCATGCCAGGACGTCCTCTCCTAGTCGAGGTGAAGTGCGAATTTTTACAATCTGTTCCACGTCCACAGGGTAGAAATATTGCTGCAGGAGGTCTACACGCCAAGCTCCTCGGTCATCCAACAGTTCAGAAACTCTCCGCAGTCGGCATCTTCCTTGCCTAGTGATAGGTTTGCTTGAGCCCATGTTCGGTATCCAGCGATCCCTCCAGATGCGAATGGACCGGCTGTTGCCTACCCTCCAAATTATGCCACGTTTTAGAAGATCAAGTCCATGCACTATAGCTTGCCATGTTGGTGACGCTCCATTTGAAAACACTGTATCCTCCATATTACCAGTAGGGAAGTACTTAGCCTTTAACAATTGTGCGCACAAACTATCCAGGAAGTTGAGGATGCGCCAAGCCTGTCGTGCCAACAGTGCTTGGTTGAATAAGCGAAATTCCCAAAACCCCATACCACCATGTGATTTGGGCTGCAATAATTTATCCCATGCTCGCCAATGCGTTTTCCGCCGGCCCTTCTCAGCTCCCCACCAAAAATTCCTCACCATACGATTGAGGTCGTCGCATGTAGACACCGGTAACCTGAACACACTCATCAAGTATGTTGGCAATGCTCGAGCAATAGATTTAATTAGAACTTCTTTTCCACTCTGCGCCATTGACTCACACCATGTCACAAATCGCTTGGTAAACTTTTCCTGGATATTCTTGAACCTCCCCTTAGACATGCGGCCATTAGGTGTTGGGAGTCCAAGGTACTTCTCCTCAAAACTCACATTGTGCACACCCAACACTCTAACCACATCATCTTTGTCTCCCTGATTACAGTTTTCACCAAACAGTATCGAACATTTCTGGGGCTTAATAAGTTGCCCTGTAGCTCGAGCGTACTCATCCAGGACACCTTTAATATGTACTGCCTCTCCTTCTGTTGCACGGAAAAACAAAAGTGTGTCGTCAGCAAATAGGAGATGGGAGATCCCTGGCGCCCTTGGGCACACTCTCAGTGGTGATATATGTGCATTTCTCCCCTCTTTTCTAAGAAGTGCCGCAAGACCATCCGCCACAAACAAAAATAAGAATGGTGATAGCGGATCTCCCTGCCATAGCCCACGCGACGGTGCAAATGAATCCGAGCGGGCTCCATTGATTTTTATAGTGTATCGCACCGAGGTGACACATGACATTATCCCTCTCACCCATCGATGCTCAAAGCCCAACTGTTGCATCACTCGCTCCAGGAAAATCCAATCCACCCGATCATATGCCTTTGACAGGTCTAGCTTGTACGCACAAAAACTTCTATCTGAGTTCTTCTCATGTCAGATATAGTGAGTACACTCGAATGCCATAAACGCATTATCTGTAATAAGCCTACCGGGCACGAAGGCACTTTGTTCCGGTGAGATGATTCCACCTAGTAGAGGCCTAAGCCTGTTTACCAGGCATTTGGCAATAACCTTATAAATCACGTTGCAGAGGCTAATTGGACGGAAATCAGACAACTTGATCGGTTCATCGATCTTTGGGATAAGCACAATAGTTGTCATATTAACTCCCTCTGGCATGTGTCCCGACTCAAAGAATAGTCGCACTGCTGAAATTATATCATCTTTCATAATGGCCCAACGCTTCTGAAAAAATCTCGCCGGAAAGCCATCCGGCCCTGGTGCCTTTAGTGGCCCAATCTGAAACATCGCATCGGCTATCTCCTTATCAGAGAAAGGCGAAACCAACTTATCATTCATGTCATCTGTAACTACCCGCTCGAACAAGGGCACCACATTATCTGCATTCAGGGAGGCGTCAGCAGTAAAGAGATTTTGAAAAAAGTCCATTGCCATACCTTCCATCGCTCTCTGATCTGTGTGCACCACCCCTGAATTATCAGCAAGGCCTTTAATTCTATTTTTCCTAGCTCTCCATACAGCCTGCCGGTGGAAGAACTGGGTATTACGGTCGCCGTCCTTGAGCTAGTCAATGCGAGACCGCTGCCGCCACAACATCTCTTCCCTGTACAGCAGTTCCTCCAAGTGATCAGACTCCCTTCTTATTTCTTTACGATTTGCATTCATGTGCATTAGTCCTTCAAGGCGGGATCTAGATTTTTCAACTTCCTTGATCACGTTTCCAAATTTGTTGTGGCTCCACTTATGAAGTTTCTCCATTACAACGTCCAGTGAAACTTTGATGTCATGCAGACCATGTTTTGCACCTCCATCATTCCATGCTTGTGCCACAACCTCCTCTAGGGCGGCCTCTCTCCCCACATAAACTCGTAGCGACGAACACATCTCTCCCTACCTCCGGACTCAGGGATGCATCGCATCAGTAGGGGAAGATGGTCCGAACAGGAAGACACCAAGTGTTTTACTGATGCTTCAGGGAACTTATACCTCCACCTGTTATCCGCAACCACTCTATCAAGTCTGACTTGTACATTCGCTCTTCCGCTGCGCTTATTATCATAAGTGAAGGGGTAGCCAGAGAACCCCAAATCAGCTAAGTTGCAAGCTTCAAGCACATCCCTAAAAGCAATCATCTGTCCAAGCGATCTCGGTGTCTCTGACAGATGTTCGTAGTCCCACATAACTTCATTAAAATCTCCTGCCAAGAGCCAAGGCAAATCATCCTGGGCTTTTAGTCTTTTCAATCCCTCCCACATTAAGTGTCTATTTTCCACTCGCGGTTCACCATAGACAAAAGTAACTCTCCAAACTTGATCATCAGCGGGCAACCGAATATTCGCATCAATCCACCTTTTATTGCAGTCACGAATATCGACGTGCAAAGATTCATCCCAAAATAAGGCTAGACCACCGCTATTACCCTCACTGCTTATTCCTTCAAAGCCACGAAGACCGAGTCTATTACGAAGACGATACATCTTATCTTTCTGTTGTCTAGTTTCACATAAGAATATCATACTTGGGGAATGGGCGAGAGAGAGAGCCACGAGATCCTGAACCGTCGAAGCATTCCCCACACCTCGACAGTTCCACACGATGCAATTCATTGCTCTTGACGGGGCGCCACATCTGGCCCCGTCAGTTTACCGGCGGACCCTGGGCCGGTTGCCTCCAATTCCACCTCGCCTTCCATGCTGGTTGCTCCATCCTCCCTCTGCTGGCCCTTAGTCCTTCCCTTCTTTTGTATGCCTCCAGCTGGAGCCTCAACATATGGTACCAGGTCTTTGCCTTCACTAGCAGCCTTTCCATGCCCAAACAAACCAGCCACCTGTCGTTTGCCAAGGATGAAAACATTGTACTCCAGAGAGTTCACAACGTTACCCAGGGAGACCTCCCGCTCCATGTTCCTAACATCATGCACCAATGGTAGTTCTATTACATTTGTTTGTTGGATGTCCAGATATTTCTGCTGCACCTCCACTTCCCCTATTTCCTTCTCTTTTTTCGCTGAAACCTCTGCCAGATCGTTCTTCACTGGAGCTGCATGTATCTTCTTCCTAATTCTGGCCTGGTGACCTACATCTGCAGGGCTCGGGCCTTCATCAACAGTTGGCTTCGGGCGGGAAACACCCTCACCGGGTGTCCCATGATCGCCCCCACCAGCCGTTGAGTTCACCACCGGTGCCTTCATGAGCAAGGCCATGATGGGTGCAATTCCTGTCATAGTTGTCGTTCGGGTTTGCATATTCCCGCTAGAGAGACCTAGTGAGTCTCGATCAGGCGGTTCCCTCGTGCGTAGATCGGTTTGTGCTTGTTGAGGAACCCTAGGATCCTTCTCTTCTTCCGCTCTTGAACCAAGACTCTTGTGGATCAGGGGACTGCCAACACCTTCAGATCCCGCTTCCCGTTGCGCCATGCCTAGTACCTTCCAACCTGGACTAATCTTGCCTTGCCGAGGAACTGCTCGAGAGTCACGCTTCTGCGTTCCTCCGAGTTGCGGGCGGACGGAGCCGCAACAAGTCCAACATGCAGACCTGGGTTGCATGTGGAGACGGTGCCTGCCTGCCTTCCGGCCGACCGACCGAGCGATGACGGCGGCGAGGGGGCGAACGCCCCAAAGTCGCCTGACCCTAATGAAACGGTATCCATCTTTGTTCCCTGTCAATCTCTTTGAACTGAACCGCACAACCGGCTCTTCCAATATATTAAGTATCTGTTCTCAAAAAAAAAAAAATATATTAAGTATCTTCACCAAAGTATCTTCGATGCTCTAAAATATACAAGTACAAATGGAAAAAAAACTTAGGCTTCACGGATGGGTGTTAGTCCAGTTCGTGAATTCGTTGGATCGACTTCTTACTTCTCTAACTGATTTCAAATTATATTACTGCAACTTGAGCAAGTAGGGTTCTAATTAAGCAAATGGTGTTGTACATATGCACGCGTTTGCCATTTTGGCTCTTGCCCGGATGAATCCCCGCCACTATCTTTGCATGCCTTGCTAGATTTCCGGCTACCAAAAATCAAGCTTCCGGATTTGAATTGTTTTTACACTTGGTCGTACTAATGTTCATTCAAGGCAACCAAAACCCATGTCAAAACATCATTGTTTTGGTATTGTTCACCATCCACGCATAGGTATGTGGCGCAATCGGAGGTCTTATCGATTGCAAAGAAAACGGTGGGCTTATCCCCCCCCCCCTGCCCCGAGCTCACAAAGATGAAAAAAGATTGATAGGAAAAACAAAAAAATGTAAGAAACACAGTAAGATATAAACACTTACACCTATAAAAGCATACACGTGGAACCTATCCTTATGAGCACAAGCACCTCGTAGTCAATGGATACATTGCATCCACTAAAAACAACATCGAAGAGGCTAATACTAAATCTAGAAAAATACGAGCAGTCATGCCAATTTTAGAACTTGAACTCGGATGGGCAGGTTTGACCACAATGAACCAACCCAACCTAATTAACAAAATCTAGTTTATTTGGCGACATAGAAACACAATACATATGTCATACATCATGTCAAAAAGGTTGGAATCCTAATTTTAAGCACAACCGAGGAACAGAAATAACAAATTCAACTGTGATGGTTTTAATGAACCTAGTTTAAGGTCCTATTGGCCTGAATTACCACGAAATTTCCGAGCCTGGAAAATGTCGAGTACTTCTGAAACTATTTTTTAGGAAAAAAAATGGTCTAGTGCTATATACATGTGTGTAATGTTTCGCGACAAATTTCATTCTATGGAAACCCTAGCAAAAAGACAAAATTGCAGGTAAAGAAAATATGAATAGTACTCCCTCCGTTCACAAATATAAGATGCTTTAGTTTCTTTTTTCTGAATCGGATGTATATAGACAAGTTTTGGTGTATTTTTCGCTCACTTCAGTCCGTACGTAGTCCATACTGAAATATCCAAAACATATTATATTTGTGAATGGAGGGAGTAACTTTATTATTGTATTGTTTTTGTTTTAATTCGCCTAGAATACGACGTGAGTCATTTTGTCGTGAAAGTTTAAACACATGCATAACACTAGACCATGTTTGTTTTAGTAAAAAAAATGTGCACCCATGTACACAGTTGTATTTTCAAAAAATAATTTTTATAAACTGTATTTGGTGAAAATCTTGTTAATGCTGAATTGCTTTTGAATTTATGTGTTCTAATCCATATAGTATGTGTTCAACTCTTTATCATAATTTTTTATTCATATTCTAAGACCAGAAATTCTTTGGTCTCTCGAAATCTAAATGTGTGCCGTGATGTCATGTTTCTGTTTGTTTATAGAGTGATGTTTATGCTCTTTTCTTTTCTTTTGCGATGGATGTCATGCTCATGCTCATTGCAGGTAACGTACGTGGATTGAGCTCCCTCTTTTCGTACGGGGAGCCGACTTATTGCATGGCCAAATGATTAACAATTGACTTGCTACGGATGGTCTATCTTGCCCCAATACGTTCTACGGCTAGTTGACATGTGAAACATGAGGGTCAAATCATGCATCGTACACACCCAAATCTAGAGAGGAACGCGCCTTCAATGCTTGTATCTTTGAAGAATCCTTATCTGAAAGAGAAAAATATATTTGAAATGGACTGAAGAACGGGACAATTTAGTAGTAGAAGGCCAACTGAAGTGGGCAGATTCCTCTGGCAGTGGTCATTTCCGCCCCCCTCGTGCCAATCAATCAATTTTCCAAGGTTGCGTGAGATCCTGCAAACCATACGTAGCCAGGTAAATTCGTACGTTGTACCATTTCCTAGTTATTGAGCAACTGTAAACTTCAGCCACATCATACATGCGTGCATCGCCAAGGAAAAGTATGTGAAATTGAGGTAAGGGTCGTGACGAAAATACGTAGAGCGTTTCGTTCTGCTCGCATGGTCACACTCTTGGATGTATTCGGACCATGTGTTGCTGGAAATTGCCGTGTGCGCGTGTGCAAATAGGCTACTTTTTCGCCTAAAGATACGTAGCCGCGATTTGAAGCGAGATTCTTTAGCTTGACACCGTGTTTAGTTAGCATGATGACACATAACATACACATACGTACTCGCGTATCTAATAGATCTAACAATGGACAGCGAGATGAGTAGACTAATCGCAGCCCGATTTGTCCTTGCATGCATGCATAAATGCTAATGAAGACAACGATCTCACAACTAATTGCAGTGTCGTACTACAATGATTAACAGGAAAGAGCGTGGAACATATGTCATATATGGTAGCGTATCAGCTCGACTCAACTCAATATTGTTCAACCAAAACGTATATGGACCTCCACACATCCACTGGAAACTAGTAGAAACTACTGTTTTGGTACAGTACTACACTTGGTTAGAATTGGACTGACGCGTTCCAGTTCCAGCTAGTTCGTACATAATACACCATCTTTCTTGTTTTGTTTTTTGCGTGAAGTACATAATACACGGTTAATTCTTGTATAACTACATGTAATTTCAGTTTTATACACCATCCTTCTTCAATCAAATTACCACAATGGAAGATCAAGCCAAGTAAAAACATTTATAAAACTGAAATTACATGTTTGAACTGGATTAATTACACAAGTACTCCCTCGTAAAGAAATATAAGAGCATTTAGGTCACTAATGCTCTTCTATTTTTCTTTACGGAGGGAGTATATATTAATTTAATAAAAAATCAAGTAAAAAGATTAAAAAATCTTATCAAAGATTCGGGTAAAACAATTGTCAACAGGTTTGAACTGGATTCAAGGAAAAAGCTGAGCATACCACCTTCACATGTTTGAACTGGATTCAGGTAAAGCTTCTAGAGCGAATAGCAAATGAGATTTTTCATGAGGAATGCTACACGCATGGGCAGATTTTTACTGAAGTTGACGGGGATGCTTAGCTGGGATAACTTGATTGGAAGGAAAGGGGGTGAGGGGCCCACACCCCCTGAAAATCAGGGGGTGGTGAAGATTAGTTAACGAAGCAATCATATAAAACACCCGTGTAACTCCGTTAGTCTAGAATTTTCGGGTTTTTCATGCTTCGGGTTTGAGAGGATGGCGTCCTGGTGTGCTACGGCTCACTAGTAGCCGAGGCAGCTTTCATCTTATTCCCTGATGGCGCTTTCTTATTCAACATGGAGGATGACCTTGACCTTCTCATTCTGGAGATGGCTTAGTTTTACTTCCTAGTTTCCTTTCTATTTCCCCTAATAAGCTGCTAAAACTTTGCAATGCTGGTTCTAGTTCATATTCCCCTGGATAAGTTGGAGAAACACTCGGGGGCACGCACGGACAAGAGCACGCATGCATGCATGCAGTCGTCCAATTGCTTTAAGATTCATGAACGGGTTGGTTTTGAGGCATTTGATTACTGTAGACTGAGGTCTATCCACGCATGCTTTTGGCAGCTTTTGCCAGAGTTGCATGTGTCATCCACCCCCTCCTATGCCTTTTTCATTTCAGCTTTAAATTTTAATCTACTACTCCCTTCATTCCGAATTACTTGTCACGGGTATGAATGTATCTAGGTGTATTTTAGTTCTAGATATATCCATTTCTGCGACGAGTAATTTGGAACAGAGGGAGTATATCTTTTGAATCGAACGCCTTTGAGGGACTTTGGGTAGAGGCGCTGACACACTCCCCTAGCGTCGCCCCCGCTCAGGTTGACTCAGGCAGGGACGAAACCCTAGCCGCCGAGGGCTCTCCTTCCTTCCTTTCCTCTGCCGCCGGCGGCCTATAGCCCGGGGGCCGATGGCGGGGGCCTCCCTCTCTCCTATGCCATGGGGATGGTGCGGAGCCCCGTGGCGTGAGGAGGCGCGGCCGATCTGGCCTTGGCGGCGCGCCGAGCGTCCCTGCCTTAACTGACGGCGGCGCGACGGTCGGCTTTGCCTCGGGCGGCGAAAGCTGTGGGCGCGGAGGTCGGCCTTGCTTCGGGCAATGGAGTTGGTTGCGTTCGGCGGCGGTGATTGGATCTGCGGCGACGGGCCATTTGACCTCGGATCGGCGGCAGCGGCTGATACGTCCATTTTGCATCATGCTTTTATATCGATATTTATTGCATTATGGGTTGTTATTACACATTATGTCACAATACTTATGTCTATTCTCTCTTATTTTACAAGGTTTACATGAAGAGGGAGAGTGCCGGCGGCTGGAATTCTGGGCTGGAAAAAGAGCAAATATTAGAGACCTATTATGCACAGCTCCAAAAGTCCTGAAACTCCAGGGGAACTTCATAATATATAAAAAATATTGGGCGAAAGAAGTACCAGAGGGGGGCATCCACCGTCCATGAGGATGGGGGGCGCGCCCTACCCCCTGGGTGCGCCCCCTACCTCGTGGGCCCCCTGGTGGCCCTCTGATACCCATCTTTGGCTATATGGAGTCTTTTGTCGAGAAAAAAAATCATAAGCAAGCTTTCGGGAAGAAACTCCGCCGCCACGAGGCGGAACCAATCTAAGTGTGACGCCCCGAGACCGATGCTCGAGAAGACTTCCATGTGTTCCAGGTTTCGCCGTGTGTTTCATTTGTGCCCGCCCTTTTATTTGTGCATTGCATCATGTCATCATGTCATTTCTTTTCTTAACTCAACTAAATAAATTGCATGGATCTTCGGTCCATTTAAATCGAGGGATATTCACTATGGTGATTACTCTTTAAAACATATCCACCCGATAATAGGGAGCTATATTAAATATTTCTTTAATTTGCAATTCACCATAACACACTTGCAAAATCCCAATGCTTTAGTCATCACGTCTCTTGGCCTTTAACTTTGCCCATAAATTCTTTCGTCATTTTCCGGAGCTCCATCAAAAATCTGAACATTTTTTGGACCTTCCTAACCCTCACTTCCTATTCGAACCATTTGAATTTAAATCAAATGAGTTTGAATTTAAACTTTCAAAAATGCCCACTCCATTTTTCTTGGAACATGCGCATTTATGCGAGTCCGGGAAATTTATTCCCGTGCTCAAATTCTTCCTCTAACATTCTCTTTTCTCTTTTCCTTTCTCTTATTGTTCTCTGTTCTTGTAAAGAGAAGAATTAAGAGGGAAGAGAGAAGCCTAGCCAGCCTGGCCATTTGCGCCTGCAGCAGCCCCGTCCCACCAGTGGCCCAAGGCCCAGCCGGCCTCTGTCTAACTAACCCTAACCTAGCGAGCCCCGATCCTCTCTTCCCCTTCGTTTCCTCCTAGCGCCGCCAGGAGAGCCCCACGCTCGATCTCCCCGTTCTTTCCCCTCCCGCAGCGCCACACGCACACACGCACAGGGCTGCGCCCGATCCCCATCTCTCCCTCCTCACGCTCTCTTCCTCGCGCCGCCCGACACCGAACGCCTCCTCCTTGCTGCCTCGCATGCCCCGTGCAGGAACTCCGCCGGCCGCTCCTTCCCGGCCTCGGCCTCATCCCCAACTGCCCAGGCCGGAGTTTCCACCCCTGCGCCTTGGACAAGAGGTCCCCCTCGGCCGCCCGCCTTCGTCCTTGTCCGCGCGCAGAGGAGCACGCCCACCGAGCTCCATCGCGCCCCCGCACCCTCAAGTGCCTCGCGCCCCTGGCCGTCCTTGTTCGTTCATCGCGACACCAAGCCAGCAGGACTCCCGGCATCGCTGCACCCCGCTCATCGTCGTCTTGCTTCGCTGGAGGAGAGGGCCAGCGTCGTCCCCATGCCCCTCGCTCGCGCCAGGACTCGTCATTGCCGTCGATCGAGTTCCTCGCTGAACCCCGCTCGCCGGTGTCCCGTTCCCGTCCGGATCCAGAGGATCCCGTCGCCTGTTGCCGGCTCCTCACAGGGTTTCGAGAGCTGCTGCTCGCTTGGACCGCTGCCCTGCCAAGACGAAGACTACCCTGTACCGTTGCCTCGCTGGATCGTCGAGATCGTCTCGGATTGCGCCAAGTACACGGGAGGCCTGTGCGTTTTTTGTTGCTTCATACCCGTTGAATCGTCAAGGCCTCTGCTCGACTCCGTGTTCAACTACACGGTGAGACGCCAAGTACCACGACTATAGTCGTTGCCCCGAGGACACCGAGTATGACTACATACAACGATGCGCCAAGTACCTCTACCCATGACCCGAGAACGTCTATGACCCGTGTACAACTACCGTCGCCAAGACCCGGACCGACAAGCACCACCCCCGTCAAGTACTACTACAAACCCAGAGAATTCGGATGCATCAAGTCCCCGAGGAGACCCGCTTTTTCGTCAAGTTCGACTACCGTAGCGCCGAAGACCTTGGATGCTCGAACGAGTACCGAACGAAACGCCAAGTACCACTATCGCCGAGTACGACTACTTCCGCGATGATACGAGAACAACTACCGTCGACCCTCGAAGCCTCCATGGACGTCAAGTCCCTTGTCGTGATCCCGAACATCTACGGAAAATTGTGCAACTAAGAACATGAACGACTACCGCCGCCAAGATCACGAGTACCTCTACCGTCGTCATGTACCCCTACTTCCACTATGAATGTCCCGAGAACGTCTACTTCCTCTACTTGGCACCGAACGAGAACCGTCTCGTTTACACACGCTTCGAAGGTATAACCATCGAGACGACATCCGTGATCGAATGCTTGCGATGTTTGAGATGCTCATGTTCGAACAGTGTTCGAATTGTCGATGCACGTTGCCCCTCTTTTGCCTTGTTACCATCGTCTCATGGGACACCCGGAATCCGGGAGCGCCCCACCATCTTTTGCACGCATCCGCACATTTCTCCTTTGCATCGGTATCTCACTCGAGTTACCGGAACCGGAACATTGCCGTGGCACCGTTTTGTTATCATTGCTGTGGCACCCCTTTTGTTTCCACCACGATGACAAATGCTTCTTAATGCTCTTGTCAACTTTTAATAAAATTGCATAAACTTGAACATGCCATCCGCATCATGTTAACAACTTTATGTTTAAAATTGTTGTTGCACCAAATTGATAAATGCATATGGGGATTTACCGGATTTGTTGTTGGTTATATCCGGCCTCATTTAAATTGTTAGATGGTATAGTTTTGTTATACTTCACCTCTTGCCATATTAACCAACATTTAATATTGTTGGGTACCTAACCGGGAGAGAACTAAATAATTAATGTGGTGTTCCGTCAATATGCAACTCGTTGCATATTGAGCTCCACTTAATTTGTAGAATTTGCTTGTGCACTTTGCCATGCCATGCTTCATTAAACCGGACATGCATCATACTTGATTGTGCATCATGCCATGCTTATGTGGTGGTTGTTTACTATGTTGTTTGCTTCTTTCCGGTGTTGCTTCTTCGGGTTAGTTCCGATAACGTCGCGTTTGTGAGGATCCATTCGACTACGTCCGTTTGTCTTCTTCATGGACTCGTTCTTCTTCCTTGCGGGATCTCAGGCAAGATGACCATACCCTCGAAATCACTTCTATCTTTGCTTGCTAGATGCTCGCTCTTTTGCTATGCCTATGCTGCGATACCTACCACTTGCTTATCATGCCTCCCATGTGGTTAAGCCAAGCCTCTAACCCACCTTGTCCTAGCAAACCGTTGTTTGGCTATGTTACCGCTTTGTTCAGCCCCTCTTATAGCGTTGTTAGTTGCAGGTGAAGATGAAGTTTGTATCTTGTTGGTACATGGATATGTTGTTCCTTGTTGGAACATGTTTACTTGTTGGGATATCACAATATATCTTATTTAATTAATGCATCTATATACTTGGTAAAGGGTGGAAGGCTCGGCCTTATGCCTGGTGTTTTGTTCCACTCTTGCCGCCCTAGTTTCCGTCATATCGGTGTTATGTTCTCGGATTTTGCGTTCCTTATGCGGTTGGGTATAATGGGAACCCCTTGACAGTTCGCTTTGGATAAAACTCCTCCAGCAAGGCCCAACCTTGGTTTTACCATTCGCCACCTAGCCTTTTTCCCTTGGGAGTCGCACATCCCGAGGGTCATCTTTATTTTAACCCCCCAGGCCAGTGCTTGTCTAAGTGTTGGTCCAAACTAGAGCCCCTTGCAGCGCCACCTCGGGGAAACTCGAGTGCTGGTTTTAGTTGTACGGATTGCTTATCCGGTGTTGCCCTGAGAACGAGATATGTGCAGCTCCTATCGGGATGTCGGTGCATCGGGTGGTTTTGCTGGACTTGTTTTACCATTGTCGAGGATGTCTTGTAACCGGGATTCTGAGCCTCATCAGGTCTTCCTGCTAGAAGGAATATCCTTCGTTGACCGTGAGAGCTTGTGATGGGCTAGGTTGGGACACCCCTGCAGGGATTTGGACTTTCGAAAGCCGTGCCCGTGGTTATGGGCAGATGGGAATTTGTTAACGTCCGGTTGTAGAAAACCAGAAGTTGACCTTAATTAAAATGCATCAACCGCGTGTGTAACCGTGATGGTCTCTTTCCGGCGGAGTCCGGGAAGTGAACACGGTGTTGGAGTAATGCTTGACGTAGGTAGTCCAGGATCACTTCTTGATCATAGTTTCTCGATCGCGCTTTGCCTTGTCTTCTCGCTCTCTTTTGCGTATGTTAGCCACCATATATGCTAGTCGCTTGCTGCAGCTCCACCTCATATCTTTACCTTACCCGTAAGCTTAAATAGTCTTGATCGCGAGGGTGTGAGATTGCTGAGTCTCCGTGACTCACAGATACTTCCAAAACCAGTTTGCAGGTGCCGATGAGTCCGCGCAGATGATGCAACCCAGCTCAGGAGGAGCTTGTTGAAGATCTTGTCCTTTGTGTTGTTTCGTTCTAGTTGATCAGTAGTGGAGCCCAGTTGGGGTCGATCGGGGACCTTGTCACATTTGGGGTAGTCTTCTTTTATTTTGGTTATGTAGTCGGACCTTGATTGTATCTGGATGATGTAATGCTTTATTCATGTAATTGTGTGAAGTGGCAATTGTAAGCCAACTATGTATCTCTTTCCCTTATGTATTACATGGGTTGTGTGAAGATTACCTCACTTGCGACATTGCTTTCAATGCGGTTATGGCTCTAAGTCGTGCTTCGACACGTGGAGATATAGCCGCATCGAGGGCGTTACACTAAGGCTCCGACAGAGTTGTTCTGCCGGGGAAACTTTCCTCCGGAAGGGGGAAATCATCACCACCGTCATCACCAACGATCCTCTCATCGGGAGGGGGTCAATCTCCATCAACATCTTCACCAGCACCATCTCATCTCAAACCCTAGTTCATCTCTTGTACCCAATCTTTGTATCCAAACCTCAGATTGGTACCTGTGGGTTGCTAGTAGTGTTGATTACTCCTTGTAGTTGATGCTAGTTGGTTTACTTGGTGGAAGATCATATGTTCAGATCCATTATGCATATTAATATTCCTCTGATCATGAATATGAATATGCTTTGTGAGTAGTTACGTTTGTTCCTGAGGACATGGGAGAAGTCTTGCTATAAGTAGTCATGTGAATTTGGTATTCGTTCGATATTTTGATGAGGTGTATGTTGTCATCCCTCTAGTGGTGTCATGTGAACGTCGACTACATGACACTTCACCATTGTTTGGGCCTAGAGGGAGGCATTGGTAAGTAATAAGTAGATGATGGGTTGCTAGAGTGACAGAAGCTTAAACCCTAGTTTATGTGTTGCTTTGTAAGGGGCTGATTTAGATCCATATGTTTCATGCTATGGTTAGGTTTACCTTAATACTTCTGTTGTAGTTGCGGATGCTTGCAATGGGGGTTAATCATAAGTGGGATGCTTGTCCAAGTAAGGACAGTACCCAAACACTGGTCCACCCACATATCAAATTATCAAAGTACCGAACGCGAATCATACGAAAGTGATGAAAACTAGCTTGACGATAATTCCCATGTGTCCTCGGAAGCGCTTTCCTTAATATAAGAGTTTGTCCAGGCTTGTCATTTGCTACAAAAAGGATTGGGCCATCTTGCTGCACCTTATTTACTTTTACTACTTGCTACTTGTTACGAATTACCTTATCACAAAACCATCTGTTACCGATAATTTCAGTGCTTGCAAAGAATACCTTACTGAAAACTGCTTATCATTTCCTTCTGCTCCTCGTTGGGTTCGATACTCTTACTTATCAAAAAGGCTACGATAGATCCCCTATACTTGTGGGTCATCAAGACTTTTTTCTGGTGCCGTTGCCGGGGAGTGAAGCGCCTTTGGTTGGTGGAATTTGGTAAGGAAAAATTTATATTGTGTACTGAAATTTACTGTCACTTCTTACTATGGAACATAATCCTTTGAGGGGCTTGTTCGGGGCATCTTCACCCCGACCAGTAGAGCAAAGAGTTGCTCCTCAACCTACTGAACCTACTGAAAATGTTTACTTTGAAATTCCTTCGGGTATGTGATGACCCACAAGTATAGGGGATCTATCGTAGTCCTTTCGATAAGTAAGAGTGTCGAACCCAACGAGGAGCAGAAGGAAATGATAAGCGGTTTTCAGCAAGGTATTCTCTGCAAGTACTGAAATAAGTGGTAACAGATAGTTTTTTGATAAGATAAATTGTAACGAGCAACAAGTAACAAAAGTAAATAAAGTGCAGCAAGGTGGCCCAATCCTTTTTGTAGCAAAGGACAAGCCGGAACAAACTCTTATAATAGGAAAAGCGCTCCCGAGGACACATGGGAATATCGTCAAGCTAGTTTTCATCACGTTCATATGATTCACGTTCGATACTTTGATAATTGGATATGTGGGTGGACCAGTGCTTGGGTGCTGTTCTTACTTGAACAAGCATCCCACTTATGATTAACCTCTATTGCAAGCATCCGCAACTACAACAAAAGTATTAAGGTAAACCTAACCATAGCATGAAACATGTGGATCCAAATCAGCCCCTTACGAAGCAACGCATAAACTAGGGTTTAAGTTTCTGTCACTCTAGCAACCCATCATCTACTTATTACTTCCCAATGCCTTCCTCTAGGCCCAAATAATGGTGAAGTGTTATGTAGTCGACGTTTACATAACACCAGTAGAGGCTAGACAACATACATCTTATCAAAATATCAAACGAAAACCAAATTCACATGACTACTAATAGCAAGACTTCTCCCTTGTCCTCAGGAACAAACGTAGTTACTCTCAAAGCATATTCATGTTCATAATAAGAGGGGTAATAATATGCATATAGGATCTGAACATATGATCTTCCACCAAATAAACCAACTAGCATCAACTACAAGGAGTAATCAACACTACTAGCAACCTACTAGCACCAATCCCGGACTTTGAGACAAGAATTGGATACAAGAGATGAACTAGGGTTTGGAGATGAGATGGTGCTGGTGAAGATGTTGATGGAGATTGCCTTCTCCCGATGAGAGGAGCATTGGTGATGACGATGATGATGATTTCCCCCTCCCGGAGGGAAGTATCCCCGGCAGAGTTCTCTGCCGGAGCTCTAGATTGGTTCCGCCAAGGTTCTGCCTCGTGGCGGCAGAGTCTCGTCCCAAAAGGTTCCTCCTGATTTTTTTCTCATAGAAAGACTTCATATAGCAGAAGATGGACGTCGGAGACCCACCAAGGGGCCCACGAGGTAGGGGGCGCGCCCTAGGGGGGCGTTCCCCCCACCCTCATGAGCAGGGTGTGGGCCCCCTGGCCTTCATCTTTGGCGAGGATTTTTCTTTATTTATTTTAAGAGGTTCCGTGGAGTTTCAGGAGTTTTGGCGTTGCGCAGAATAGGTCTCTAATATTTGCTCCTTTTCTAGCCCAGAATTCCAGCTGCCGGCATTCTCCCTCCTTATGTAAACCTTATAAAATAAGAGATAATAGCCATAAGTATTGTGACATAAAGTGAAATAACAGTCCATAATGCAATAAATATTGATATAAAAGCATGATGCAAAATGGACGTATCAACTCCCCCAAGCTTAGACCTCGCTTGTCCTCAAGCGAAAAGCCGATAACAATAAATATGTCCTCATGTTTAGAGGTAGAGGCGTCGATAAAAAAATAAAATACGGATATGAAGGCATCATGATTATTCTCATAACAGCAACATATATAGATTTTGTCATATGATTACTTATGTTCAAGTGATGATCTATTCACAATGCAAAAGTATAAATCATAAACCTTATTGGGCTCCGACAAACTATAATCTCAGTCATTGAAGCAATTGCAATTTATCGTAACATCGGAAAGAGTCAATGTCAGAGCTAAAAAGCAAGTCCACATACTCAACTATCATTTAGTCCTCCATAATTGCTAACACCCACGCAATACTTGTGGTTACGGAGTTTTAGTCGGACACACAGAAAGATATGGGCTTATAGTTTTGCCCCACAACCTTTTACCTTAAGGGTAATGTCAACGATAATGGTTCATGCTCCCCTACATCCAATTAGATATATATATCATGTTCTTTCCAACATGCTGAGCTTGCCAAAGGATAAAATGAAAAAGAAAAGGTGAAGATCACCATGACTCTTGCATAAGGTAGAAGATAATAATAAAAGATAGGCCCTTCGCAAAGGGAAGCAGAGGTTGTCATGCGCTTTTATGGTTGGATGCACAAAATCTCAATGCGAAAGAACGTCACTTTATATTGCCCCTTGTGATATGAACCTTTATTATGCAGTCCGTCGCTTTTATTACTTCCACATCACAAGATCGTATAAAGCTTATTTCTCCCACACCAATCAATCATACATATTTAGAGCATTTTTATTGCTTTGCACCGATGACAACTTACTTGAAGGATCTTACTCAATCCATAGGTAGATATGGTGGACTCTCATGGCAAAACTGGTTTAAGGGTATTTGGAAGCACAAGTAGTATTTCTACTTGGTGCTGAGAATTTGGCTAGCATGAGGGGAAAGGCAAGCTCAACAAGTTAGAGGATCCATGACAACATACTTTATCTCAGATATAAGAAAGACATAACTCACACTACAGGAATCAACTACTTTGCCGTCAGCCATGGCGGATGGCAAAGGCATGGATGGCTGACGGCAAAGGTCTTTGCCGTCCGCCGCGGACGGCAAAAGGTGACGGCAAAGTAAGGTTCGGCAAAGAGGTACTTTGCCGTCTGCTTCGGGCGGCTGACGGCAAAGGAGCCTTTGCCATCAACAGCGGACGGCAAAGAGTGCAGACGGCAATAAGTGCGCTGTTACTCCGTTAGGTGGCTAACGGCAGGCCTTTGCCGTCCGCCATGTGATGTCAGCCGACGTCACTATACGGCAGGCCTTTGCCGTCCGCCGCTGTAGGCAAAGTTTTTGCTCTTTGCCGTCCGCCGCGGACGGCAAAGCCTTTGCCGTCATTCACTGTAGGCAAACTGACCAAATTGGTCAGCCTCCCAGGAAGCATAGCTGCCTGCCACGTGGCCTCTTTGCTGTCCGCTGCTGATGGCAAAGAGCTCTTTGCCGTCGGTGGCAGACGGCAAAGAGCCTGCATATTGGCCCTTTTTTCTGTTTTTTTGAATCCAACAATTTTCAGAGCAAATATATATGACATATATAGATATATTTCCATATCAGATATCCAGCACATAAGTTTCATATCACATATCACATAAGTTTCATCCATACACATTGCTCATACCTAAGCAAGTTCCATCCATATACATATTACAATAGGAAGTTCCATCATAGCAAGCTAGATACAATGCAAAGTTTCATGAAAGGAAAAGCAAGCACTCCATCATAGCAAGCTAGGTTCCATGAAGTGAATGAAATCTGCAAAATGGTAAATAAGAAAGTTAGAAATAGGTGACTAGAACAAGAAGAAGACTAGAACAAGAAGTATATGTCATTTATGAGCTAACTTAGTTGAAATGGATCATATATGAGCTAACTAAGTTGAAATGGGTTGTTTATGAGCTAACTTAGTTGAAATGGATCATTTATGAGCTAACTTAGTTGAAACAGGTCATTTATGAGCTAACTAAGGTGAAGGGCATCGTTTTTGAGCTAACTAAGGTGAAATGAATAGTTTTTGAGCTAACTAAGGTGAAATGGATCATTTATGAGCTAACTTAGGTGAAATGGATCATTTATGAGCTAACTTACTTGAAATGGGTCGTTTATGAGCTAACTAAGGTGAAATGGATCTTTTTGAGCTAACTAAGGTGAAATGAATAGTTTTTGAGCTAACTAAGGTGAAATGGATCATTTATGAGCTAACTTAGGTGAAATGGATCATTTATGAGCTAACTAAGGTGCTTTTGAGCTAACTAAGGTGAAATGGATCTTTTTTGAGCAAACTTAGGTGAAATGGATCATTTAAGAGCTAATTTAGGTGAAATGGATCGTTTTTAGCTAACTTAGGTGAAATGGATCGTTTAGGAGCTACTGTAGGTAAATTGGGTCATTTTAGAGCTAACTTGGATAAACTGGATCATTTATAAGCTAACCTAGGTAAGATGGGTCATTTTGGAGCTAACCTACGTAAAATGGATCGTTTATGAGCTAACTAAGTTAATTATGCAATTTTTGACATAAGTAAGCTAAGTACATATCATTTTAGAGCTAACTTAGGTAGAATGGATGGTTTATGAGGTCAGTAAGCTTATTAAGTCATTTTGGAGGAAAAGAAGCTAACTCTAGGTCATTATGGTAAGCATATTGGAGGAAATAAAGCTAAGTCTAGGTCTTTATGCATTTGTTAAGCAAAACACTAGAGAAACTTACCGTGATCACGGAGGTGTAGGACCGGGCTGGCTCGCGCCGGTAGCTGGAGAAGGAGCGGGCTGGCTCTCGCCGGTAGCTGGAGAAGGATCGTGCGATGTGTTTCTGGAGTCAAGCTGCACCAAAGATCATTTCCAATGTCTCATTAGCATTATGACACTCAAATGTTAAGACTAGCAAGTAATGTCCATTCAAATTAAACTCACCGTGCTCCCAGGAGCAATCACTGGCATCGGCGGAGCGGTCTGACCGGACTTCTCGCACACAGACTGCACATTTGGTTTTCACAACAGAGTCATACTAGTTAGTAATGAGACTCAAATGTTAAGACTAGCAAGTAATCTGCAGAAGAAACTTACCACAAGGAGCTCGTACATGGCCCTTGCCTGCATGTCATTCCGTGCCCTCTCCTCCTCCAACATCTTTGTCGTCCTCTCCTCCAACTCCCGCTGCCTCTCCGCCGCCTCCGCCAGAAGTTTCTTCGTTCTATCTCTCTCACTCTGTATAGCAGCCTGCAACACCACTCACATGACCATTTGTAATCATTGATGGAAGCGCACACAATGTAATGGAGAAAGATAGTTGAGTACGTATAACTAACCTTGAAGGCGAGTTGGACTGGCCGTTCACGAGGCCTTATCTCAGGAGCGGAGCTCGACTGGCGCGCCTTGATCTCCGGGAGAGTGCTAGGACAACGGATAAGTCCATCTCCCATGGCTATGGAGCCATGGGACCTCCTGCCACCTCGCACCACGCGCCAACGAAGAAGGGGCCTCGGCGCGCTCCCGACCAGCGCCCACCATCTTTCAACACCTGCCATGACAAAGAATAAATGAAATTAGTACAACATAAAAAAGTACCGACATGAATAATAATATGTATATCACTTAAGTGTATCATCATCAAGTACAACATAAAAAAATTGAATACCTGACACTACTAATAATCTCGATCAGTATCATCAATAAATGCATAATCATCATCATCACTATAATCAATGATGGGCTCATAGGGTTCATTGGCATCAACATGTGCAAGGCCACCTTGACGTAATCGGTCAAGCATTGACAGGTCATCCGCAGCAGTAACCTCTTCTTGTTCTGGCTCTTCTTGTTCCTCCTCTGGGGTGATGTCGGATTCATTGTCGCTGTCTACTTCAATGTTTTGGGGTGAAGTATAGCGGTTCTTGAAACGCTTTTTGGAAAGACGTGTCTCTTGGAAGAATTCTCCTTCATATGTGTCTGGGTTAATGTGAGGTTCATAATCCTCTTCCTTTGGGGGAGAAAGTCTAGCACGTGGCGGCACTTCATAAACGACATTCCAACCTTTCAGATTTGGATTAGTTTGGCAGGCCCACGGTAGATAGAATACTTGGGTCGCCTGTTGAGCCATAATATAGACATCAGGAACATCTAAATGAGTGCTTTGGTTGATTTCAACTAGCCCTATATGTTCATGAGTCCTTCTAGTCTCCTTCGGCTGAAACCAATAACATTTGAAGACTACGACATTTGGTGGGTTTTCACCATAGAACAGAAGTTCATAAATTGCTTCAACTCTCCCATAATACTCGGTACCTCCTTCGCCGATAGCAGATACACAACAATTTGTAGACTTTCGGTCGGCCATAGATAGCTCTTTGCCATAGGTACGAAAGCGATACCCGTTGATGTCGTACTTGTCAAATGAACGGACCTTATAGTCAAAACCATTAGCGACTTGTCTCAATTCAGCGTCCATAGACTCTGAATTAGCCTACAAGTTTAATATGAAAGGATTGTTGCGTTATGCACAAATTAGCGAATGAAATGAAATTGTCTAATAGAAATTACCGTTTGTTTGAACCAAGACATGAAACCGGGATAGCCACCTCCTTGCTTTGCGAGAAGCTCATACTCTTCGACGGAATCCTTTTGGATCTCCGCTCCATACAAGAATATGGCGACGTATCGACTGTATGACATATCCAGGAATAAGAGTAGTTCAAAGGAAATAGAAGTTGCGAAACAATGTACCGAGAACTTACTCGATGTACGGCCGCACTTCTATCAGGTTGTTGAAGATATACAACGAAATGGTCCGCCATTCTTCGTTATCCAAAGATACTGGATGTGAAACACTAGCTGGTGCGAGATTCCCTTTGAATAGGCTGAGGTTGGATCCACCCTTTTTAGGCTCGTCAGCATTGTACCGAGGCTTCGGATTATGCAAATGACGATTTTTGGCTTTGTAGTGCGCTGTTACGAAGTTTGCCGCCTCCTCTGTGATGAATGCCTCAGCCATCGATGCTTCAATTCTACGTTTATTTTTACATTTTTCTCGAAGCGTCTTTTGCATCCTCTCAGTTGGGTAGCACCAACGATTTTGCATGGGCCCCCCCGATCTTGCCTCGGTCGGGAGATGCAAAATAAAATGCTGCATTGGATTAAAGAAGCCCGGTGGAAAGATCTTCTCTAACTTGCAGATCAACTCCGGCGCCAACTCTTCCATTTCTTCTAGCACGCCAGGCGATAGTTCTTTCGCACAAAGAACACGGAAGAAATAGCTGAGTTCTGCCAGTACTAGCCATTCATCCTCAGGGATGAAGCCACGCAACATCACTGGCATTACCCGCTCAATCCATATGTGCCAATCATGACTCTTGAGACCAAATATCTTCAGTTTATCAAGATTCGCTCCCCTCTTTAGATTCGCTGCATACCCATCGGGGAACATCAACTGTTGTTGCACCCACAAGAGAATTTCCCTCATAGCTGGCCTTCCAAGATTGAACCATGCCTTTGGCTTTGTCCAGTTCTGCTTTCCTTTCGGTTCTTTCATGTTTTGTAATGACCTATCACATAGCGCCTCCAGATTGACTCTAGCCTTAGTATTATCCTTTGACTTCCCATCTATGCCGAACAATGTACCAAAAAGTGCCTTGGCGATATTCTTCTCAGTGTGCATCAAGTCGATGTTGTGTGGGCAAAGGAGGTCTTTGAAGTAAGGCAGATCCCATAAGCATGTTTTGTGAGTCCACGCGTGCTTAGTATTATACCCCTTGAAGTACCCTGGACGTTGTGGATCTAGCTCGAGAGCGTTTAACTGATCTAGGGTCTGTTGGCCTGTCATTGCAGGTGGTGCAGAGTTTTTGACAACTCTGCCCCTGATGAAGTTCTTCTTGTCTTTCCTGAACTTATGGCGAGGATCCAGGAACTGTCTATGCATGTCGAAGCAAGAAAACTTGCGACCGGCTTGAAGCCAACGAAACTCAAGAGCTCCCTTGCATGTGGGGCACGGGAACCTTCCATGCACACACCAGCCAACGAATAGCGCATACGCCAGCAAGTCATGCGTCGAGTACATGTACCAGACACGCATTATGAAGTTCCGTTTGCTAAAGGCGTCGTATGTCTTGAACCCATTATCCCAGGCTTCTTGCAATTCGTCCTTAAGTGGCTGCATGTACACATTCATATTTTTGCCCGGATAGTTGGGTCCTGGAATTATCAACGTCAGGAAAATGTTCTTTCTTTGCATAATCTGTCCGGGGGGGAGATTGAGTGGAAAGACAAATACGGGCCAACAACTGTATTGGGCTGCCGTCATACCAAACACACTGAACCCATCCGTGTTGATGCCGACTCATGCCTCGGATATGCCGCTTTGTCAGCATGTAATTCATCAAACTTTTTCCACGCAACACCATCCGATGTGTGTACCATCATCAGATTCCCATCTGCATCTAGTTCGGTTCTTTTGCCTGTTTTGTGCCATGTCATCTGCCTGGCCGTCTCTTCGACCATGAAAAGACGTTGAAGTCTTGGTACGATTGGCATATATCGAAGAACACTAACGGGGATTTTGGTCTGTGTCTTCTCACCCATACCGTTGTCTACCATAATATACCTGGAAGACTTGCAAATGGGACAATAGTTCAAGTCCGCATAGTCAAGCCTAAATAAGGCACATCCTTTCTCACAGGCATGTATCTTCTCATAGGGCATCTTCAGTGCACGGAGGATTTTGTCCGACTGGTACAGGTTTGCAGGCATTACATGGCCTTTGGGTAGAAAGCGTCCAAATACTGTCATAATTGCATCATAGCATTCTCTGCCCAAGTTGAATTGAGCCTTCAGAGCCATTACTTGTGAGATGGCATCCAACTGACAAAGCTCAGTGTGCTCGTGGAGCGGACGTTTCGAAGACTCCAACATTTCATTGAAGGCCTTTGCAGATTCCTCCATCTCCTCGTCCGAATCCCGAGCATCATCATAGCCTTGCACCATGTTTTCCATCCCGGTACCATGCTCGTCGGTGCGACGACGATCCACCTCAGCTCGGTCACGTTGGGCAGACTCACCATGAAATGTCAACACCGTATAATCGGACGTAAAACCACTCTTCTGCAGGTGTTTGTCCATTTCAGCCTCTGTCTTCTTTTCCCAATTGCCGCACCGGAAACAGGGGCACCAGGTTTTCTTTTGGCCATTTGCAAATGCGGCTTGCACAAACCCCTTAGTTTTTGTGAACCATTCAGCTCTCCATTTGTTCTGACCAGTGTGACCGGTATACATCCACGCACGGTCACTCATCTTGACTTTCAGAGCTACTGGGCACACAACAATTATATATGTAATTCACCATGTATATATTCATCAGTTGATCTACGTTGTCAATTTTATTACGTCCATGCAACCTACACTCTAATAGGTAATGATAGGTCCTAATCCCACCCGTGTATGTGTAGATTGGGTTCATTTTCCCATGCTATGCTCCGGATCCGACGCAAAATTTCGGCAGCACCTCCCCGCTGTTCTCCTGATACACGTCTCTGCAATAAACAGAGAGGATGTGTACCCGGAGAACAACAGGGGAGGCACTGACGAAATATATGCGTCGGATCCGGAGCAAAGCATATGGGAAAACGAACCCAATCTACACATACTCGGGCTGTCCATGGATAGCGTTGGACAATTCGAAAGAATCAAGGTTATAAATATGCAAATGCATGCATATTTATAACTATGACACTTTCGAACGGGCGACACATATTGGTTACGCATACTGATGATTCAAGACACATATATAGCTAGCTATCAAGTTTCACCGGAATAGATCAAATAATTAATGGGGGAGGAGGACTTGTCATTTGTACTCACCCACGAACGAAGGGGCAGAGCTCGTCAAACGCACAGCGAGGTCGTCGAACACCAAACCTCGCAGCGATGAAACAACTGCACATTTAAAACTACACGATCAACACAATTATATATGATGTTTTTCATAACAAAATCGAAAAATATATGACCTAACTAATAATTCACAAATATATGACCCCGTCGGCCTCTGGAAGGCCAAAGAACACCTTTTCGGGAGGTGTCGGTGGTCGGGGTGTCCTGTCGGTGTCGGGGTGCCGTGTCGGGGTCGGGGTGCTGTTTCGGGGTCG
>NC_041388.1:411773849-411814732 GCF_002162155.2 Triticum dicoccoides | reverse complement strand
GGCGCGCGTGTGTGGGAGGGAAACAGAGAGAGAGGGGGTGGGGCGCGCCGGCCGTTAGATACTTTAATCTTTGCCGTCCGCCACCTTTGCCGTCCGCTAATGTGCGCTTTGCTGTCCGCTAGCGGACGGCAAAGAGGGGGGCCGTTAAGTATTTTTTAACCAGCTCCTCAGTGGGGCCCCCCTTCCTCTTTGCCGTCCGCTAGAGGACGGCAAAGATTCTTTGCCGTCTGCTTTTAGGTAGCTGATGGCAAAGAGCTTCTTTGCCGTCCGCTAGCTGACGGCAAAGAGCTGGCAGATGGCAAAGTAGCTGATTCCAGTAGTGTCATTATGTTGTCTTCCTTGTCCAACATCAACTCTTTAGCATGTCATATTTTAATGAGTGCTCTCAATCATAAAAGATGTCAATGATAATATATCTACATGTGAAAACCTCTCTTTCCTTATTACTTCCTATTAATTGCAACAATGACCCAAGCTATGTCTGCCAACTCCCAACAACTTTTAATCATCATACTCTTTCTATGTCAAGTCATTACTCTCAATAAGATCAATATGAACTCTTTGTTTCTTTTTATTCTTTTTCTATTTTCTTTTATTCACCCAAGATCATGGCAAAATAATCAAGCCCTTGACTCAACACTAATCTTTATTATATATAACTCACGAACTCGATTACAAAGAGAGATCATAAAGCGAACTCAAAACTAGATCATGCCATAAACTTTATTCTACTAAATCAAGATACTACTAATAGGATCGAACTAAGAAAAAACGGTAAAGATAGGAGTTGTGATTGTGATACGATACCGGGGCACCTCCCCCAAGCTTGGCAGTTGCCAAGGGGAGTGCCCATACCCATGTGATTATATCTCCTTTGTCAGTGAAGAAGGTGGTGGTGATGTTGGTGATGCGGGTCTTGCGTCCATCTTCCAGGGCATAGGTTCTCCATCATAGAAAGATGATCAAGTCTTCGGGATCCTCAAATCTGCAGCCAAACTCATCCTTTTGAATCTATATTCATACTCACAGTTTTGGTTTTGTAGGTCATAGATTTGGGCTTGGAGGTGCTCGATCTTCTCATGAAGCTTGAAGATAGTCTCCCCGATGTTGTCAGCATCCAACTTGTGGTTGCTAGTAAACTCTGCGATCATCATGTGGTTAGAGTTGAGTCCACGTTCCACCATCCCTTGGCACTTGAAAACTTGTTGCTCCACTGCTTCGAGTCTCGTCTCCATGCTTCTGGTCCCCTTTGGTCCCTCTTCATCGCGGATGTGCAACAACCCATCATGCAACTCAATGGTCTGAGGGTGTCGCAACACCTCCGCGAGGTAAGGGTTGATGACCTTCTCGAAGAACTTGTCCTTGGAGGCGCTTGGGGCCGTCATGATAACCTAGATCTGTCAGAACAACAGCTCGAAACAAGAACAGAGGAGGTTTGCGTGATACAGGAGTCAAAACCTTCGGGAGGTTATGTAATGAATTTTTACCGACCAAAATATGTATCGTGCAAGAAAACGGAGTCCGGAAGGCACACGAGGTGATCACGGGGTAGGGGGGCGCGCCCAGAGGGGTAGGGCGCGCCCACCACCCTCGTGGGTCCCTCGTGTCCTTCCCGGACTGCTACTTATTTTTCTATTTTACTAAATATTCCAAAACAGAGAAATATTGCCTTAAAAGTTGTTTTCGAGTCGGTTTCCTTACCGTACCACATACCTATTCCTTTTCGGAGTCTGAAATGTTCCGGAAAGTGTCACTTATGTATTCCTCCGGGGTTACAGTTCCAATAATATTGGTTTCAACATTTATGGGATTACCTGAGATATAATGTTTGATTCTTTAACTGTTTACCACCTTCGGATTTTTGCCCTCGAAGTTGTTGATTTTTATGGCACCGGAACGATAGACCTCTTCGATAACATAGGGGCCTTCCCATTTAGAGAGGAGTTTTCCTGCAAAAAATCTTAAACGAGAGTTGTGTAGCAATACATAATCACCTACATTAAACTCATGCTTTTGTATCCTTTTGTCATGCCATCTTTTAACTTTTTCTTTAAACAACTTGGCATTTTCATAAGCTTGGGTTCTCCATTCATCAAGTGAGCTGATATCAAATAACCTCTTTTCACCGGCAAGTTTGAAAACATAGTTGAGCTCTTTAATAGCCGAATATGCCTTATGTTCTAGTTCGAGAGGTAAGTGACATGCTTTTCCATAAACCATTTTATACGGAGACATACCCATAGGATTTTTATATGCAGTTCTATAAGCCCATAATGCATCATCAAGTTTCTTGGACCAATTCTTTCTAGACCTATTAACAGTCTTTTGCAAAATTAATTTGAGCTCTCTATTGCTCAACTCTACTTGACCACTAGAGTGTTGGTGATAAGGAGATGCAATTCTATGATTAACATCATACTTAGCAAGCATTTTACGGAGAGCACCATGAATAAAGTGTAAACCACCACCAGTCATTAAATATCTAGGGACTCCAAACCTCGGAAAAATAACTTCCTTAAGCATTTTAATAGAAGTGTTATGATCAGCACTACTAGTTGGAATAGCTTCTACCCACTTAGTAACATAATCAACAGCAACTAAAATATGAGTATATCCATTAGAGGCAGGAAAAGGTCCCACATAATCAAAGCCCCAAACATCAAATGGTTCAATAACAAGAGAATAATTCATAGGCATTTCTTGGTGTCTACTAATATTACCAATTCTTTGACATTCATCACAAGACAAGACAAACTTACGGGCATCCTTAAAGAGAGTAGGCCAATAAAAACCAGATTGCAATACCTTATGTGCAGTTCTATCTCCAGCGTGGTGTCCTCCATAAGCCTCGGAATGACACTTGCGTAGGATCTGTTCATGTTCATGCTTAGGTACACAACGTCTAATAACACCATCTACTCCTTCTTTATAAAGATGTGGGTCATCCCAAAAGTAATGTCTCAAGTCATAGAAAACCTTTTTCTTTTGCTGGTATGTGAAGCTAGGTGGTATAAACTTAGCAATAATATAATTAGCATAATCAGCATACCATGGAGTACTACGAGAAGTACTTATAACATTTAATTGTTCATCAGGAAAGCTATCATTAATAGGTAGTGGGTCATCAAGAACATTCTCTAACCTAGACAAGTTGTCTGCAACGGGGTTCTCAGCTCCCTTTCTATCAACAATATGCAAATCAAATTCTTGTAGCAAGAGAACCCATCTAATAAGTCTAGGTTTAGCATCTTTCTTTTCCATAAGGTATTTAATAGCAGCATGATCAGTTTGAATAGTTACTTTAGAATCAACAATATAAGGTCTGAACTTATCACAAGCAAATACAACTGCTAAAAGCTCTTTTTCAGTAGTAGCATAATTTCTTTGAGCATTGTCTAGAGTCTTACTAGCATAATGAATAGCATTTAATTTCTTATCAACTCTTTGCCCTAGAACAGCACCTACAGCATAATCACTAGCATCACACATAATTTCAAAGGGTAAATTCCAATCAGGTGGTTGAACAACAGGTGCAGAGACTAATGCTTTCTTAAGTATTTCAAATGCTTCTACACAATCATCATCAAAGACAAATGGTATATCTTTTTGCAATAAATTAGTCAGAGGCAGAGAAATTTTTGAGAAGTCCTTAATGAACCTCCTGTAAAATCCATCGTGACCAAGGAAACTTCTTATACCTTTTATGTCCTTGGGACATGGCATCTTTTCAATAGCATCGACCTTGGCTTTATCAACTTCAATACCTCTTTCAGAAACTTTATGCCCCAAGACAATACCTTCATTAACCATAAAGTGCCGCTTTTCCCAATTCAAAACAAGATTAGTTTCTTCACATCTCTGCAAAACTCGATCAAGATTGCTCAAGCAATCATCAAAAGAGGAACCATAGACGGAAAAATCGTCCATGAAAACCTCACATTTTTTTTCACAAAAGTCAGAGAATGTAGCCATCATGCATCTTTGAAAGGTAGCAGGTGCATTAATAAACCAAAAGGCATACATCTATAAGCAAAAGTACCAAATGGGCATGTAAAAGTAGTCTTTGAATGATCTCTAGCCGACACAGGTATTTGAGAGAAACCAAAATAACCATCTAGAAAGCAATAGTGTGTATGTTTGCATAATCTTTCTAGCATTTGATCAATAAAAGGTAAGGGGTAATGATCTTTCTTTGTAGCTTTATTTAATTTTCGGAAATCAATTCCCATCCTATAACCTGTGATAATTCTTTGTGGAATCAATTCATCTTTATCATTAGGGACAATAGTAATACCTCCCTTCTTAGGGACACAATGGACAGGACTTACCCACTGACTTACCACTTCTTTCATTTTAGGATTCAGACGTCGTTGAGGATCACGAACTGGTTTAGCATCTGCTTCCAAATTTATTTTATGTTGACATAGAGTGGGACTAATGCCCTTAAGATCATCAAGAGTATATCCAATAGCAGCACGATGCTTCTTCAGAGTTTTCAATGATCTTTCTTCTTCATGCTCTGAAAGGTTAGCACTAATAATAACAGGATATATCTTCTTTTCATCAAGATAAGCATATTTAAGATTATCAGGCAAAGGTTTAAGCTCAAACATGGGATCACCCTTGGGTGGAGGAGGATCCCATAAATTTTCAACAGGCAAGTTGTGTTGTAGAATAGGTTCCTGTTTAAAGAATACTTCATCTATTTCCCTTCTTTCATTCATGAACATATCATTTTCATGGTCTAGCAAATAATGTTCTAAAGGGTCACTAGGAGGTACGACAATAGAAGCAAGACCAATAATTTCATCCTTGCTAGGTAATTCTTCCTCACGATGTTGTTTACTAAATGTAGAGAAATTAAACTCATGAACCATATCATTCAAGCCAATAGTAACAACATTATTTTCGCAATCTATCCTAGCATTAACAGTGTTCAAGAAGGGTCTACCAAATATAATGGGACAAAAGCTATCTTGCGGAGAAGTAAGAACAAGAAAATCAGCAGGATGTTTAGTTTTCCCACACAAGACTTCAACATCTCTAACAATTCTAATTGGTGAAATAGTATCTCTATTGGCAAGTTTAATTGTGACATCAATACCTTCTAACTCAGCAGGTGCAATTTCATTCTTAATTTCTTCGTATAAAGTATGCGGTATAACACTAGCACTCGCACCCATATCACATAAGCCATGATAACAATGATCTCCTATTTTAATAGAAATAACAGGCACGCCTACCACGGGTCTATGTTTATCTTTAGCACAAGGTTTAGCAATTCTAGCAGTTTCACCTTCGAACTGAATAACATGCCCATCAATATTATCAGACAAGAGATCTTTAACAATAGTAATATTAGGTTCTACTTTAACTTGCTCAGGAGGTGTATAAGTTCTAATATTTCTTTTACGAACAACAGTTGAAGATTTAGCATGATCCTTTATTCTAACAGAGAAAGGTGGTTTCTCAATATAAGAAGTAGGAACAATAGGATCATTATAAGTGACAGTCTTTTCTTCAACTTTAATAGGTGCAGCTACTTTTACTTCTATGGGAGGATGATATTTAAACCACTTCTCCTTAGGGAGATCAACATAAGTAGCAACAGATTCACAGAAAGAAGCTACTATCTCAGAGTCAAGTCCATATTTAGTGCTAAACTTACGGAAAATATCGGTATCCATAAAAGATTTAACACAATCAAACTTAGGTGTCATACCTGACTCCTAACGTTCGTCGAGGTCCCAATCTTCAGAGTTGCGTTTAATTCTATCCAATAAATTCCTCTCGAGAGCTCATGATTGGGGCATGAATATAACATTGATTTAAGCCTCCCCCAAGCTTGAGCGATGCATTCTCCTTCGCGAGGCCAGAAATTATATATATAATTGCGATCACGATGAACAAGATGCATAGGGTAATACTTTTGATGAAATTCCAATTTCAATATTTTATAGTTCCATGATCTCATATCATCACATAGCCTATACCATATCAATGTGTCTCCCTTCAAAGATAAAGGGAAGACCTTCTTCTTAGCAACATCATCGGGTATACCTGCAAGCTTAAATAATCCACAAACTTCATCCACATATATTAAGTGCTCATCAGGATGCTTTGTTCCATCTCCTGTAAAAGGGTTAGCTAGCAGTTTTTCCATCATACTCAAAGGATATTCAAAAGGAGTTTCATTTTCAATAGGTTCAGTAGGTTGAGGAGCAACTCTTTGCTCTACTGGACGGGGTGAAGATACCCCGAACAAGCCCCTCAGAGAATTACTTTCCATAGTAACAACTGACAGTAAAGAGTCTTGATGACCCACAAGTATAGGGGATCTATCATAGTCCTTTCGATAAGTAAGAGTGTCGAACCCAACGAGGAGCGGAAAGAAATGATAAGCGGTTTTCAGCAAGGTATTCTCTGTAAGTACTGAAATAAGTGGTAACAGATAGTTTTGTGATAAGATAAATTGTAACGAGCAACAAGTAACAAAAGTAAATAAAGTGCAGAAAGGTGTCCCAATCCTTTTTGTAGCAAAGGACAAGCCGGAACAAACTCTTATAATAGGAAAAGCGCTCCCGAGGACACACGGGAATATCGTCAAGCTAGTTTTCATCATATTCATATGATTCGCGTTCGATACTTTGATAATTTGATATGTGGGTGGACCGGTGCTTGGGTGCTGTTCTTACTTGAACAAGCATCCCACTTATGATTAACCTCTATTGCAAGCATCCGCAACTACAACAAAAGTATTAAGGTAAACCTAACCATAGCATGAAACATGTGGATCCAAATCAGCCCCTTACGAAGCAACGCATAAACTAGGGTTTAAGCTTCTGTCACTCTAGCAACCCATCATCTACTTATTACTTCCCAATGCCTTCCTCTAGGCCTAAATAATGGTGAAGTGTTATGTAGTCGATGTTCACATAACACCACTAGAGGCTAGACAACATACATCTTATCAAAATATCAAACGAATACCAAATTCACATGACTACTAATAGCAAGACTTCTCCCTTGTCCTCAGGAACAAACATAATTACTCACAAAGCATATTCATGTTCATAATCAGAGGGGTAATAATATGCATATAGGATCTGAACATATGATCTTCCACCAAATAAACCAACTAGCATCAACTACAAGGAGTAATCAACACTACTAGCAACCTACTAGCACCAATCCCGGACTTTGAGACAAGAATTGGATACAAGAGATGAACTAGGGTTTGGAGATGAGATGGTGCTAGTGAAGATGTTGATGGAGATTGCCCTCTCCCGATGAGAGGAGCGTTGGTGATGACGATGGTGATGATTTCCCCCTCCCGGAGGGAAGTATCCCCGGCAGAACAGCTCTGCCGAAGCTCTAGATTGGTTCCGCCAAGGTTCCGCCTCGTGGCGGCGGAGTCTCGTCCCGAAAGGTTCCTCCTGATTTTTTTCTCATCGAAAGACTTCATATAGCAGAAGATGGACGTCGGAGACCCACCAGGGGGCCCACAAGGTAGGGGGGCGTGCCCCCCACCCTCGTGAGCAGTGTGTGGGCCCCCTGGCCTTCATCTTGGGCGAGGATTTTTCTTTATTTATATTAAGAGGTTCCGTGGAGTTTCAGGACTTTTGGAGTTGCGCAGAATAGGCCTCTAATATTTGCTCCTTTTCCAGCCCAGAATTCCAGCTGCCGGCATTCTCCCTCCTTATGTAAACCTTGTAAAATAAGAGAGAATAGCCATAAGTATTGTGACCTAAAGTGAAATAACAGTCCATAATGCAATAAATATCGATATAAAAGAATGATGCAAAATGGACGTATTAGTATGATAGAGAAATTTCTAGCTAATCCTTTTGCAGAAGATGGAACATTGCATCCTGATTTACACTTAATCTATGTGGATGAAGTTTGTGGATTATTTAAGCTTGCAGGTATGCCCCATGATGTTATCAAGAAGAAGTTCTTCCTTTTATCTTTGAAGGGACAGGAATTGGCATGGTATAGGCTATGTGATGATATGGTATCATGGAACTACAAACGATTGAAATTGGAATTTCATCAGAAGTTTTATCCTGTGCATCTTGTTCACCGTGATCGTAATTTTATATATATATTTTTGGCCTCGCGAAGGAGAAAGCATCGCTCAAGCTTGGGGGAGGCTTAAGTCAATGTTATATTCATGCCCCAATCATGAGCTCTCAAGAGAAATGATTATTCAAAAAATTTGTGCTCGGCTTTCTCTCAGTAATCGGTCCATGCTCGATACTTCTTGTACTGAATCTTTTATGATGAAGACTATTGAATTAAAATGGGATTTATTGGAAAGAATTAAACGCAACTCTGAAGATTGGGACCTCGACGAAGGTAAGGAGTCAGGTATAACACCTAAGTTTGATTGTGTTAAATATTTTATGGACACCGATGTTTTCCGTGAATTTAGCACTAAATATGGACTTGACTCTGAGATAGTAGCTTCTTTCTGTGAATCCTTTGCTACTCATGTTGATCTCCCTAAGGAGAAGTGGTTAAATATAATCCTCCCATTTAAGTAAAAGTAGTTTCTCCTATCAAAGTTGAAGAAAAGACTATCACTTATATTGAGAAGCCACCTTTCCCTATTAGAATAAAGGATCATGATAAAGTTTCAACTGTAGTCAACAAAAGTAATATTAGGACACACAAACCCCCTAAGCAAATTAAAGTTGAACCTAAAATTGCTATGGTTAAAGATCTCTTGGCCAATAATATTGATGGGCATGTTATTTACTTCTGCAATGAAGCTGCTAGAATTGCTAGACCTGATGCTAAAAATAAACATAGACCTATTGTAGGCATGCCTGTTATTTCCGTTAAAATAGGAGATCATTGCTATCATAGCTTATGTGATATGGGTACTAGTGTAAGTGCAATACCTCATTCCTTATACCAAGAAATTATGCATGATATTGCACCTGCTGAGATAGAAGAGATTGATGTTACAATTGAGCTTGCCAATAGAGATACTATTTCACCAGTTGGGATTGTTAGAGATGTTGAATTCTCGTGTGGGAAAGTTAAATACCCTGCTGATTTTCTTGTTCTTGGTTCCCCACAAGATAGCTTTTTCCAATTATATTTGGTAGACCCTTCTTGAATATTGTTAATGCTAAGATAGACTGCAATAAGGATATTGTTTCTGTTGGTTTAGGGGATATGTCTCATGAGTTTAATTTTGCTAAATTTTGTAGACAACCCCATGATAAAGAATTGCCTAGTAAAGATAAAATTATTGGTCTTGCTTTTATTGTCGTGCCTCCTACTGATCCTTTAGAACAATATATGCTAGACCATGAAAATGATATGTTTATGAATGAAAGAAGGGAAATAGATGAAGTATTCTTTAAACAGGGACCTATTCTGAAACACAACTTGCCTGTTGAAATCCTAGTGAATCCTCCTCCACCCAAGGGTGATCCCGCGTTTGAGCTTAAACCATTGCCTGATACTCTTAAATATGCTTATCTTGATGAAAAGAAGATATATCCTGTTATTATTAGTGCTATCCTTTTAGAGCATGAAGAAGAGAAATTATTGAAAACTCTGAAGAGGCACTGTGCTGCTATTGGATATATTCTTGATGATCTTAAGGGCATTAGTCCCACTCTATGTCAACCCAAAATAAATTTGGAGAAAGACGCCAAACTAGTTATTGATCACCAACGACGGCTAAATCCTAAGATGAAAGAAGTGGTAAGAAAGGAAATATTAAAGCTCCTTGAAGCAGGTATAATTTATCCCCTTGCTGATAGTCAGTGGGTAAGTCCTATCCATTGTGTCCCTAAGAAGGGAGGTATTACTGCCGTTCCTAATGATAAAGATGAATTGATTCCACAAAGAATTATTACAGGTTATAGGATGGTGATTGATTTCTGCAAATTAAATAAAGCTACTAAAAAAGATCATTACCCTTTGCCTTTCATTGATCAAATGCTAGAAAGATTATCCAAACATACACATTTCTGCTTTCTAGATGGTTACTCTGGTTTCTCTCAAATACCCGTGTCAGCTGATGATCAAGAAAAGACTACTTTTACTTGCCCTTTCGGTATCTTTGCTTATAGAGTATGCCTTTTGGTTTATGTAATGCACCCGATACCTTTCAAAGATGCATGATGGCTATATTCTCTGACTTCTGTGAAAAGATTTGTGAAGTTTTCATGGATGATTTCTCTGTTTATGGATCCTCTTTTGATGATTGCTTGAGCAACCTTGATCGAGTTCTGCAGAGATGTGAAGAAACTAACCTTGTCTTGAATTGGGAGAAGTGCCACTTTATGGTTAATGAAGGTATTGTCTTGGGGCATAAAATTTATGTAAGAGGTGTTGAAGTTGACAAAGCTAAAGTTGATGCTATTGAAAAGATGTCGTGTCCCAAGGACATCAAAGGTATAAGAAGTTTCCTTGGTCATGCCGTTTTTTATAGGAGGTTCATTAAGGACTTCTCAAAAAATTCCCGACCTCTAACTAACCTATTACAAAAAGATATTCCTTTTGTCTTTGATGATGATTGTGTAGAAGCATTTGAAATACTTAAGAAAGCCTTGATTTCTACACCTATTGTTCAGCCACCTGATTGGAATTTACCCTTTGAAATCATGTGTGATGCTAGTGATTATGTTGTAGGTGCTGTTCTGGGACAAAGGGTTGATAAGAAATTAAATGTTATTCAATATGCTAGTAAAACTCTAGACAGTGCCCCAGAGAAATTAAGCTACTACTGAAAAGGAATTCTTAGCAGTTGTATTTGCTTGTGAGAAGTTCAGACCTTATATTGTTGATTGTAAAGTAACTACTCACACTGATCATGATGCTATTAAATATCTTATGGAGAAGAAAGATGCTAAATCTAGACTTATTAGATGGGTTCTCTTGCTACATGAATTTGATTTGCAAATTATTGATATAAAGGGAGCTATGAATCCCGTTGCAGACAACTTGTCTAGGTTAGAGAATGTTCTTGATGACCCACTACCTATTGATGATAGCTTTCCCGATGAACAATTAGCTGTCATAAATGCTTCTCGCACTGCTCCATGGTATGCTGATTATGCTAATTATATTGTTGCTAAGTTTATATCACCAAGTTTCACATACCAGCAAAAGAAAAAGTTTTTCTATAATTTAAGACATTACTTCTGGGATGACCCACACCTTTATAATGAAGGAGTAGATGGTGTTATCAGACGTTGTATACCTGAGCATGAACAGGAACATATCCTACGCAAGTGTCACTCCGAAGCTTATGGAGGACACCATGCTGGAGATAGAACTGCACATAAGGTATTGCAATCCGGTTTTTATTGGCCTACTCTCTTCAAGGATGCTCATAAGTTTGTCTTATCTTATGATGAATGTCAAAGAATTGGTAATATTAGTAGATGTCAAGAAATGCCTATGAATTATTCACTTGTTATTGAACCATTTGATGTTTGGGGCTTTGATTATATGGGACATTTTCCTTCCTCTAATGGGTATACACATATTTTAGTTGCTGTTGATTACGTTACTAAGTGGGTAGAAGCTATTCCAACTAGTAGTGTTGATCATAAGACCTCCATTAAGATGCTTAAAGAAGTTATTTTTTTGAGGTTTGGAGTCCCTAGATATTTAATGACTGATGGTGGTTCACATTTTATTCATGGTGCCTTTCGTAAAATGCTTGCTAAGTATGATATTAATCATAGAATTGCATCTCCTTATCACCCGCAGTCTAGTGGTCAAGTAGAATTGAGTAACAGAGAGATCAAATTAATTTTGCAAAAGACTGTTAATAGATCTAGAATGAATTGGTCCAAGAAACTTGATGATGCATTATGGGCTTATAGAACTGCATATAAAAATCCTATGGGTATGTCTCTGTATAAAATGGTTTATGGAAAAGCATGTCACTTGCCTCTTGAATTAGAACATAAGGCATATTGGGCTATTAAAGAGCTCAATTATGATTTCAAACTTGCCGGTGAGAAGAGGCTTTTTGACATTAGCTCACTTGATGAATGGAGAACCCAAGCCTATGAGAATGCCAAACTGTTTAAAGAAAAAGTTAATAGATGGCACGAAAAAAAGATGCAAAAACGTGAGTTTAATGTAGGTGATTATGTATTGTTATACAACTCTCATTTAAGATTTTTTTACAGGCAAACTCCTCTCTAAATGGGAAGGTCCTTACATCGTCTAGGAGGTTTATCATTCCAGTGCCATAAAAATCAACAACTTCGAAAGCACAAATCCGAAGGTGGTGAACGGTCAAAAAATCAAACATTATATCTCAGGTAATCCCATAAATGTTGAAACTAATATTATTGAAACCGTAACCCCAGAGGAATACATAAGAGACACTTTCCAGAACGTTTCAGACTCCCAAAAGGAATGGGTATCTGGTACGGTAAGTAAAGCAACTCCAAAACAGTTCTAATGGCAATTTTTCTTTGTTTTGGAATATTTAAGAAAATAGGAAAATAAGAAGTATTCCAGGAAGGACACGAGGCGTCCACGAGGGTGGAGGGCGCGCCCTACCCCCTGGGCGCGCCCCCTGCCTCGTGGGTACCTCGTGTGCTCTCCAGACTCCGTTTTCTTGCACGATACTTATTATGGTTGGTAAAAATTCATTATATAATCTCCTGAAGGTTTTGAACACCGTACCACGCAAATATCCTCTGTTCTTGTTTCGAGCTGTTTTTCTGATAGATCTAGATCACCATGACGTCTCCAAGTGCCCCCAAGGACAAGTTCTTCGAGAAGGTCATCAACCCCTACCTCACTGAAGTGCTGCAACATCCTTAAACTATTGAGATGCGTGAGGGGTTGATGTACATCCGCGATGTTGAGGGACCAAGGAGGACCGGAAGCATGGAGACAAGGCTCGAGGCAATGGAGCAACAAGTTTTCAAGTGTCAGGAGATGGTGGAGCGTGGACCCAACTCCAATCACATAATGATCACGGAGTTCACCAACAACCACAAGCTGGACGCCAAGGACATTGGGGAGGTCATCTTCAAGCTTCATGAGAAAATCGAGCACCTCCAAGCCCAGATATATGACCTGCAAAATCAAAACTGTGAGTATGAATATAGATTCAAGAGGATGAGTTTGGCTGCAAATTTAAGGATCCCGGAGACTCGATCATCCATCTATGATGGTGAGCCTATGCCTTGCAAGAGGGGCGACAAGCCTACATCATCAACAACTCCATCTCCTTCACCGGCAAAAGAGATACAATCACATGGGTATGGGCACTCCCCTTGGCAACTACCAAGCTTGGGGGAGTGCCCCAGTATCGTATCACCATCACTTTAACCTTTACCATTTTTCTTAGTTTGATCCTTTTGATAATATCTTGATCTAGTAGAATAAATTTTTAGTATGATCTAGTTGTCAGTTTTGCTTTATGATCTTCCTATGTAATCGAGTCCATGAGCTATATATAATAAAGATTAGTGTTGAGTCAAGGGCTTGATTATTTTGCTATGATCTTGAGGGAATAAAATAAAAGAGTATAAATAAAAAGAATTAAAGAGATCATATGGATCTTATGGAGAGTAATGAGCTCACATATAAAGAGTATGATGAATAAAAATTGTTGAGAGTTGACAAACATAGTTTTGGTCATCGTTGCAATTAATAGGAAGTAATAAAGAAAGAGAGGTTTTCACATATAAATATACTATCTTGGACAATTTTTTATATTGTGAGCACTCATTAAAGTATGATATGCTAAAGAGTTGACGTTTGACAAGGAAGACAATGTAATGGGTTATGTTTTCTTACATCTGAGATAAATTATGTTGTCATGGATCATCCAACATGTTGAGATTGCCTTTCCCTCTCTTGCTAGCCAATTTCTTTGCACCAAATAGAGATACTACTTGTGCTTCCAAATATCCCTAAACCTAGTTTTGCCATGAGAGTCCACCATATCTACCTATGGATTGAGTAAGATCCATCAAGTAAGTTGTCATCGTTGCAAGCAATAAGAATTGTCCTCTAAATATGTATGACTTATTAGTGTGGAGAAAATAAGCTTTATACGATCTTGTGATGTGGAAGAAATAAAAGCGATGGACTGCATAATAAAGGTTCATATCGCAAGTGGCAATGTACACTACAAAAAAAGACACATCCCTGACATTTTGGGCCAAACAAAAAAAAATTTGTCATACTTATGACACTTCTATGACAATAATTGTGACAAAACACGATATCATCATAGATGTGGTGGGGTCCTACTTCTATGACAAAAAATCATGACAGAAAATGAGCTTTTCATCCTGGGCAGGCCGGAGACGCAGCTGCATGACATTCTCTGGGTCGTCCATGACAGAAAAAACCGTGGTAGAAGCGAGGGCCAAGAAAATATTGGGGTGTTCCCGGTTACGGTGGGTGGTCGGGGCCAAGCGATGCGCGTTTCTCTCGTACACGCACGCGCGTGGGTGCGAGGCGTTGGGCTCTAACTGAACCCGAGCGAGGCGTTGGGCTCTAACTGAACCCAAGCGATTGCACTGTAGGCTACGCGTTACTGAACTGGAGCGATCGATCGATGGCTGTTAATTGAACCCGATCGAGCGATTCGTTCGCTACTGCTGCTAACTGAAGCCGATCGATGCTGCCTCTGGATGAACAGTGAGCGTTGCTGGGGGGTTTGGATGAATAGTTCCCGGTGGGGGAGGATGAATAGGACCCCGTGGTGTTGCCTCTGGATGAACAGGACCCCGATCGATCGAGCCGGTTGGGGATGGATGAACAGGACCACCCCGTGGAGGGTAGGATGAACAGTAGATGGTGGAGGACTGGATGAACAGTAGCCCGTGAAGGGGTGGTTGAACAGGAGCCCATGGAGAGGGCTGGTTGAACAGTAGCCGATGGAGTAGCGCGCGGTGGAGGCTAGATGAACAGGAGCCCGTGGATGAACAGTCGCAGGTGGAGGCTGGAGGAGGTCGACGGTGCATGAACAGTAGCCCGTGGAGGCTGGAGGGGGTCGATGGTGGACATGAACAGTATCCCGTGGAGTCCCATTTTGCGGTACGCCACACCCCTCCTGATGAACAGGACCCTCGTTACGACTGTAGCGCTCCAACACAAGTCTGTTTCCTCCGTTTTGTGGTACGCCACACCCCTCCCGATCAATAGGACCCCCATTTCGACCGTAGGAGGTCCATTTTCTCCGTTTTGCGATACGCCAGACCCCTCCCGATGAACAGGATGCCGTTTCAAACGTGGCCGGTCGAACACAAGGCCGTTTCCTCTGTTCTGCAGTACGCCAGGCCTCGTTTCCATCGGCTGTTCCGTCCAAGCCCTCCCGATGAACAGGACGACGCATTCCGTTCCGACCCAACATGTTGGTTCCCCATGAACACGACGACGACACTGTTTCTCCGTTCTGACCCAGCCATGTACACGAGCCCTGGCCGTACGTATGCGCGAGTAGGCGTTCGAGACCCCGCCTGTATGTACGTATGTGGTCGTATTTACTTTCTTGCACCCTGGTCGTTGTACATACGTGTACATGCTACGTGTGTGCCTCTACTACGACACGTGCGCGCCTCTACATCGACCAGTATGTACATACACGTTTGCGACCAGAATGACAACGCTACGTATGCTTTGACCAGGTGGGTCCCGACTGTCAGGCACTTCCTTGCGTGTGAAGATGTAGCTGGTGGGTCCCAGCAGTCAGGGGGCGAATCATTTTTTTTGCCCGGACGGACTTCCTTGAATGCGAAGATGTAGCTGGTGGGTCCCAGCAGTCAGAGGGAAACGTTTTTTCACGAAATGCGGTGGCACGTCCGGTGGGTCCCCGTTGTCAGGTGGAGGAATAATTATTTTGTGCGTAATAAGGAGGCACTTCCTTGCTGCGGCCGTGGACCCAGCAGTCAGCCTCTCCACATATAGTCCACGTCCGATGGAAGCCGTTCCTTGACCACGTTGACCACGCCGCGCCGAGAGCACCAGGGCGGTGGACGACGGCGAGGCCTTGGAAGGGGACGACGCGGAGCCGGGGAAGACGCGGAAGTGGATGCCCACGCGTAGAGAAGTATGAGGGTTCACGGGTCCGCTGTGGTGTGAGGCTGCCGTTGCCGCAGAATAACAGGGGTGTGGGTGAGTAGAGGGATAGCCTGGCCAGCGGTGGGAATAGTAGGGGGCGGTGAGGCCTCCGCGGCAGAACAGCCGGCCACGGGAGGCAGGAGCATGCGGCATGACCGGCGCTGCTTTGGGCGGCTGGAGCAAGAAGACCAGATGTTGAAGAAACACTACGGCTGTTGGATGGACATCGTACGGTCACTGGAGCTAAAACCGTGCATATTGACTAAGTTGATAAAGCCCTCCGTCCCCGTCAACTTTGTAGGCCCACAAGTTAGCCTCCCACTATACTGGGTCCCAGCTAGTAGGGGGGGTATTTTTTTTGTGCATAATAAGGAGGTACTTCCTTGCGTGCGAAGATATAGCTGGTGGGTCCGAGCTGTCAGCGGCGGTAACGTTTTTTTCGTGAAATACAGAGGCCCTTTCGGTGGGTCCCAGATGTCAGGTGGAGGAATCATTATTTTGCGCATAATAAGGAGGCATTTCCTTGCGTGCGGCCATGACCCAGCTGTCAGCCTCTCCATGTACAGTCCACTTCAGATGCATGTCGGTCGTCGACCACGTTGACCAAGCCGCGTCGAGAGCACTAGGGCGGTGGACGACGGTGAGGCCTAGGAAAGGAATGACACGGAGCCAAGGAAGACTCGGTAGTTTTTCTCACGCGGAGGGGAGTACAACTGTATGAGGGCTTACTGGTTCGTCTGTCATCGCCGGAGAATAACAACAGGTTTGGGTGAGTAGAGGGATGGTTAGGCCAGTGATGGGAGTACGGTGGGGTGGTGAGGCCTGCGCGGCAGCACAGCCGGCCGCGGGGAGGAGAGAGCAGGCAGTCCCGCCGGCGCTTGTTTGAGTGACTGGAGCAGGAAGATCAGAGATTGAAGAAGCACGACAGCCTTTGGATGGACATCCAATAGTCACTGCTTGTGCGTCAACCTTTTTTTAGGAAAACCTCAAATATGTGGAAAACATCATATAGCCCATCTGCAATTATTTCTAATAATTTACAGCCCATTTGCTAATTCTTAAGGGTTTTTTTGGAGCCCATATTCTTTTTGTTAGCATTACAGCCCATATTGTGGCCACGGTTAAAAAATTATACGAAATTTTGCATATTTCGGTGCGGTCCGAACTGTTTTTAATCCTGAAATTTCGAGTCACGTTCAAACTGATTTTAAAAATAAATATATATCAATATAAAATCCAACAAATTGTCCACGCATAAAAATCAATGCAATTTAAAATCTCGAAATCAAAAAAAGAAATTTGAAACTAATTGCCAGTTTAATGTGTTTTAAAAATGTACAACCCATTTCTCATTACTGATAGGCCATTTTCTCGTCTAGCCGAATGAAAGCTCTCATCGTCTTGAAAGATTTGTAGTCCAACAGGCCTAACAAAGCGACTTACTTGGCAAATCACAAAAAAACTGGGCTGTGGCCGTGGACCTAGCTGTCAGCCTCTCCACGTAAAGTACTCTTCCGATGGAAGTCAGTCATTGACCACATTGACCACGCCGCGCCAAGAGCACCAAGGCTGTGGACGACGGCGAGGCCTAGGAAGGGGACGACGCGGAGCCAGGGAAGACGCGGCAGTGGATGCCCACACGGAGAGGACTACGAGGGTTCACTGGTTTGGCTGCGGTGTGAGGCTGCCGTCACCGAAGGGCCTGGCTAGCGATGGGAGTAGTAGGGGGAGATGAGGCCTCAACGGCAGCACAGCCGGCCACTGGAGGCAGGAGCAGGCGCTCACGCTGGCACTGGTTTGGGCGGCTGGTGCAAGAAGAGCAGGGATTGAGGAAGCAGTAGGACCGTTCGATTCAAATCCAACGGTTACTGCTGCTAGAATCGTCTGTTGACTAAGTTGACAAGCCATGCATACGCGTCAACTTAGTAGGCCCACCGGTCAGCCTCCCAACCGATGCGCCCCAGATGTCAGTGGGAGGAATCATTTTTTCGCGTAATAAGGAGGCAGTTGATTGCGTGCGGCCAGGCCAGCGCAGGGAGTAGGGTGGGCCGGGGAAGCCTGCACGGCATCACAGCGGGCCACAAGAGGAGGGAGCAGGCAGTCCCGCCGGCGCTAGTTTAGGCGGCTGGAGCAGGAAGATCAGTGATTGAAGAAGTATGTCGGCCGTTGGATGGACATCCAACATTCACTGTTGCTAGAATCGTGTGTTGACTGACAAAGCCTTGCGTAAACAAGTCAGCCTTGAAATCTGTGGCCTGTACAACCCATTTGTAATTATTTTTATATTTTTTCTCATTTTCTAATTCATATGGAATTTATTGCAGCCCGTTTTCCATTTTTAGAATTCTGCCCATTTTCTGGTTAGTACCAGGGTTAAAAAAATTAACTAACTATGTGGGAAATTTTGAAAATTCGTAAATTTTTGCTGGGGAACAAACTATTCTTAATCCAAAAATTAGTAGCCATACTAAAACAAATTTAAAAATAAATTAGTACTATGTCATGTTAAATCCAATGAAATACGTATAAGATATTAGTGAAGAACAAAAACAAAAAAGAAACTAATATCCCATTTGCTATAAATTTTTTAGAATTTTCAACCAATTTTGATATTACTTTTAACAGACACTGACCATACTCTTTGGCCAGGCCGGAATGCATCCTCCTCGTCTTGAAAGATTTGCAGCCCAGTAAGTCGGAGAAAACAAATAGGCCTAGCTTGGGTATTCTTCAAAAAGAAATACTAGGCTACCTATTTTCCCAAAGAAAAAATTGCTGGACTGGTCATGTTGTTAGACGGGCCACAGAGACTGCAAAACCCAGTTTATAGCCTACTCCTCCGAATTACTACTAAAAAAAGTTGTGCAATTCTGTCGTTAATTGATTATACGTTGAAAATGATGTGGGTCCCAGATATCAACAGGGTGGATTAGAGTAAAAAATGAGGGGTTCATCTGAGTAGTAAAAGAGGCGCTTGCTTGTGTTCGGGAGTGGACCTGGTGGGTCCGTACTGTCATACTCACAACTACAGTCCTCTCCTGATTCACTATGTTGACAGGGACCATTTTGAAAAAACTATGTTGACAGGGCCGTACGGCGGCGCCGCGGCGAGCGCACCAAGGCGAAGGATAAAGTGTTGCTGCCAATGTGCTGGGCTGGGTTGGACATTCTTATTGAAAAATAAAAATGGACTGGATCTATTTACGACGTTGACTACGATTTGCATGGGTCTGCTGGTTGCAGGAAGAAAATACTGGAAGGAAGAAGACTGGTCGCTATCTTTGCCGAAGAACAATATCGACTGAATGTAACGACACTATCATAGGAAATAATATCCTCCTGTTGAATCGTGAATTTAAAGAACTGGTGCGTGAGCATTTAGCTTTATTTATTTATTTACTTATTGTTTAGGGGACCATGACCATGTACCTGGGTCGGATTCATGTGAGAGCCTCCCTTCTAGTTAATTATAGGCTTCTCTATTGGGCCTTCATCAGTGGGCTGCATGTTATCAACAAGTGGAAAATGTGTTCCGTACGAAAAATAGTATGCGCTACGTACGGTACGGGGCACTAAAGAATCGAACTATGCAACGACTTCCAAAACATTGTATTTGTCGTTCTAGCAACACATTTATTAAATCAACGGACAAAATATACTACTGATTGTACATTGTAAATAGCAGCAACAACGACCAGGGCTGGGGGTACAACAGAAGTAGTAAGCAGGACAGAAGAGTGAAGATGCAGCTCTCTCTTCCAAACCAAACATCAGCCATCATTCCAAAAGGGCTACCAAAAAAGAACAAGTGTACGCATCAAACTAAATAAAGATCCTACTACACCAAGTGTATGCATCTAACTAACTGGCGCAGTTAGACGTTACTATTTATTAAGCTGTAGAGATTGGCTGGCGGCTTGAACCAGATGGGTCCTGACGGGGGAAACTCCAGCCAGCAGGTCGAAGTCTGATACTTGCGACCCTCTCTCCTACTTCGGGATGCAAAGTGTGGAGGCACATATCAGGGTATGGTGCATGCAGAGACGCATAGTACGCTGTGTACACACGGTTTTGCTTGATGAACGAAACCGTGCTGCCATCATGATCCTTGCCGTCGGTTATCTCCTGTTTAATCGGATAATTCAGTCCGACAAACAGAGAGCGTGTACCAAGGCTACTTACCAACCTCCATTCAAGAATTCCTGAAGGCCCAGAGAAGTTGGGATCCTGCTCAAAGACCTTGCAGTGATTGTGATTGTATTCCGCGAAACAACACGTCTGGTACGTGCGAACAATCATCAATCGTTCACCGTCGTCTGATCGAGCCAGGAACCACATGCAACTGCCATGCCTCTTTTCTTTGAAAGGCTCTGGAATTAGCAAGGGTAGGGACACCAGGCGGCCTACAACATCATATCAAGTTGGAGTCAAATAACCCACCCAAAAAAAGTTGGAGTCAAATAAAAAGGGCTCTTGATGTAGTCAATCTTAAGAACAGCATGTTATGAGCATGAACATTTTTTCAGTAAATATTGACAGTAATATAAGCAAGCCATCTTGATATCATAGGAAAGTAACATAAAAAAAGTTGGAGTCAAATAAAAAAAGGCTCTTTGATGTAGTCAATCTTAAGAATAACATGTTATGAGCATGAATACTTTTTCAGTAAATGTTGACAGTGATATAAGCAAGCCATCATGATATCATTGGAAAGTAATATACTGTTGTAACAGCCATTTGTAGCGATGACTGGAGTAGGCCAGCAATACGTCCAGCCATAGAAGGAGTCGACAGCATAAATGAAGCCCTTGTGTTCAGTGACATCAGAGAACCATGGAGGATGTATGATCCTGCGATGGACGTGCAGATTTATCCACTTACCGCAGTGACCTGTCAGATAGGCGAGACCGCAGTTGAAGAACGCAATTAGCCTGAAGTCTTTATAATTCGCAGATCTTGTGGGCACTTGGCAGATTACAACCTTGAGCAAATCAAACTTGGTATCATGTTGGCTACTGTAAGATTCCGAGTATTCTGGGCCGTGGTGCCAAAGCAGTGCAGTGTTAATCAAAGGAAGGGGGATCAATCGCCGGGTGTAGACCTCCACGAGCATCCAGCTGCCGCAACCGTCGACGAGCACCATCCAAGACGTGTTCATGCCGACCTAGTACATACCGTTAATGTAGTGACGGGGATCGGATCACAGTCAAGGGGGTTGATGCTCACCACCCCATGATCGTTATGCTGCGTGACACGCTGTTTCTGAAGATCAGGCGGCATTAGCAAGCAAGGAGCTGGCTTAAAAAGCTCTGGCTTGAGGGCTTTGAGTAAACGGTACAGCCCGGACGAGCACGCGGCGAGCGGCATGGTACTGAGATTGTCCAAACGCGAAACAATGAGCTTGATTACCTCTATGGGGAGCGAATTCCAGCCACTCTTTCGGCGGACGCTGCTCGGTTCTACCATTGTTAGTGCTTGGGTTTCGGATGAGGGGGGAGGCACCTTAGCGGGGATGGAAGATTGGACGAGGGGGAGGCGCCTTAGCGGGGATGGAAGAGCGGACAAAGATGGCGAAGCGAATATGTGCTGCGGGAATTGGACAGGTGATGATGACTACAGCACGCCGCTTGACTTACGAGACACATACCAGTAGCATAGGGTCATATCAAAGTCAGACAACTTGCTTGAGTGGTCACAGTACTGGTACTCCCTACAGTACCTGCTACTATGCCCTAACTTGCTTGAGTAGAGTAGTAGAGGAGTAGGAGTCGCTGGAGGATCAGCGCCGCCTGCTAGTCTCGGAGGAGGACGGCATCATCTTCCTCTTGATCGTGGCCACTGGCGAGGCCCGCGCAGGCCGCCGCCACATCTCTGTAGTGTGCGTCAGGGGCGACGCCGCTGACGCTGACACTGACACGAGGCCGATGTACGGGTGCATGCTCACTATTACTACCCCTCGGAGGTACGTGGGTGGCGACACTGGTTACGTCAAGCTGACTTGGACTCTGCCGAGCTCGGACATTCCCGCCGATGTGGACATGGAAGACACATGGTATTATTTGACCCCCAACAATGTGCATGGGGACTTCAAGGAGGTTCACCTGGACATCTGCATTACTAAGTTAAATATTGATCATTAGTCTTCGTTCAACGTAATCCGCTATCTAAGCACGTGGAGACTTCCATGCATGATCTTGCTCTATTGGAGTATCGCGCATGAATAAACGTGTATCCATTTATAGTTTAGTCTAGAATCGTCCATGTATGAATTTTTACTACAGTACTGGTGAAAGACCTATGATGAACCATTTCTTACATATCCTCTGCCCCCTTCCAAGTCATCCTGATTTAATCCCTCCGTCTAGGTGTATAAGGGCATGGTTAATACTTAAATAGTATAGCTAACTGTTGACTATAAGAAAGTGCCATGTCATCTATAGCCAACATGTATAACAATGGATACTCAAAAACTAATTCTTGAAGATCATTCCTGCAAAGCACAATAAGGGTTATTTCTTCACAAGTTTTGGATGCAGGTTGAACAGTTGAACGCTTTTGTTTGCAAAAGATACTTTTTTATCTATTTCACCCGGATGTTTGTGAGCTCTAGAGATGATATAATATCCGAACAAACCTATCGATACCCATTACACATGAGATGACCCCCACATCCTTTGTCAAAATAAACAACTCCCCGGTCAATGCATTTCACTCTTCCGTGCAACGCACGGGCACCTTACTATAGATTAGTACGACCAAAAATTGAACTAACATTATATATAGTACAATAAATGATGATGCATGTCACCTAAAATTATATCATTGAAAACTATGTTCAAATACGAATCAAATGATATTGTTTTTGTTTACATGCAGTAACATTTTGTCAATCAAATTCAATGGGGGATAAACCACGACCGATGTAGTAGTACCAGTGTAGAGAGCGGCGCTGCACGGGAGTCTCACCCCGCTCGTGGCGCGGCAGTAAAGCCGTCATATCACAAAACCCAGCCACTCCCAGTAATAAGTGGCCTGGTAAAATAAATGGACAAGCAACCATCACATCTCTCTGTCTTTTTTGCATTTCATCTCTCTGCATTTACTTTCTCCGGTTCATCTCGCACACTCGATCCCTAGCTACTACTCCTAGTATCCCTAGCTACTACTCCTAGGGCCAGTTCTTTTGGCGGCTTCCCCAGCTTTTCCCATAAGACTAGTCACAGTGGAGAGTAACATTAAGGCGCCTCGCTCATTTATTTGGGCTTCTAAACTACTACTAATAGTACCTCCGTACTGGTTTATTCCTCACCATTGTAATTTATGCTAAATTTTGACCAAAGATTTAACTGATAAAATGTTAGTGCATGTGACATGCACTAACATTTCATTAGTTAAATTTATGATCAAAATTTGACACAGATTACAATGGGGACCAATAAACCAGGACGGAGGTAGTAGTTATGGGATTACTAATCTAGAAGCCTAAAAGAACTGGCCCCTGGTACTCCTACTAGTAGTAGTACTCAAGTTGGAATTCCAATTGCACGGCACAACTTATTAGGCAAAAAATTGATACAGGGTGTAGGAAGCGGTTTGGGAATTTGCATGCCTTTCCAATCAGTGAGATACTCCGTACAAAGTACGACGGAGAAATAACCACAAGGAAGGAAGCTAAAAGTAAACAATCAAACGAGCATTTTTGCATTTGTTTTGCATTGAATCGTTTCACAAGCTTGACTAGTGTTGTTTTTCTACTTTTACAAAAACCGCATCATAATGTTAAAACGTGCATTTGCACATACATAAGTAATAGTAGTACTCCCTCCATCTAGGTGTATAAGTCTTCCCTCCTTCTTGGTCACGGTGCACAACCAAAGATGACTTATTGACCTGGACGGAGGGAGTAGCACAGTCTGCAAGCATATATAGAGAGAGACGTGTAGTGCGATAGTATATAGTAAAGTTTGTGCTATATGCACGTACTTGCAAAATGCGTACGAATACACAAGGTTTCAAAACTTTCCCTTTTACATACTTAATTAAGGACGCTAATAATTCCTGAACATTTGGGATTTATCATTTGCGTCCCAAAACTAATGAGATCGCCTTACGAAACAAAAATTATACTCCTCCTAAAAGCCACGGCTCTCGCAGGAGCGCTTGCGGCACGCCACGAGTGCCCTGGTGCGCGGCCGTTTCCCAGCGCATCGACACAATGCCTCTTCCTCAGCCTCGCAACTCGTGAGGTGCTGATTGGCGGCTTGCCGGCGGGCGAGCACGATCTCACCGGTGTGGTGATCCAGCGCCAATAGGTAGTCCTCCTCGCTGGAAGCGTGCACCCAGTCCATGTACCGCCAAGCGTAGATGAGGCGCTTGGGCCAGACTAGACTCAGGGCGTCGGCACGGGCGTCCTCCGCCACCCTCACAGCCCTCGCACGAGCCTTCTGCCAAAGAGCCAATTACCTGACTCTCTCGGACGCGGCATAGGCCTCCCAGGCAGCTTGTTCCGTGGTGCGCTTCTCTTCCTCGGCCTTCTTCTCTGCCTCTATTTTGGCGCGCTCTGCTGGAGGCAAAGCCTCCCACAAGCGACATCCATTTCTTCCAAAGCTCCTCAAGGCTGGGGGGCTCGGTGGGCGGCACGGCATTCTCCTCGTAGCGGGGAGCCGACGCATCCTCCGACGCGCGTGCTGGCGAGATTGGGAACACCGACGCGTCCACCTCGACGCGTCGCAGCAAGGAGTGGAACACCGACGCGTCCTCCTCGACTAGTGGCGGAGAGGAACGGAATAGTGACGCGTCGCGTCGTGGCGAGGAGCGGAACGCCGACGCATCCTCCTCGGCTAGTGGCGGCGAGGAACGAAACGACAATGCGTGACCGTCTGCGCGGTGCAGCGAGGGGCGCCTAGGGCTTGGGAGGGATGATGCCATGGTGGTCGACGTGAGAGGGAGGGGGAGATAGCGATGAACGTGAACGTGAGGGGGACGAGATAGCGATGTCGTGGGAGGCGCAGTATTTATAGCGAGCAATGGCACACCTACGTAAGATATCGACTAAGCTGCACTGACTTAACTGCAGGTCCAGTTGCATCACTAACATGTGGGCCAGACCCCTGTTGGGCCCATATGTCAGTGACCCAATGCACCTACAGTTAAGTAACAGCTACATGGGCATATTTGTTGGAGTAAATTACGGGGGGGGGGAGGGATGGAAATATTGCTGGTCACAACGGATTGGACGAGCGCGGGGGAGGAGAGTCATGCATGCAGATTTTTCCACATGGGGTGGAGTGGTGGGACCGCCGGAGGGAGAAGGAGAGTCTGGCAGGCATATTGTTTTCACACATGGAGAGGAAAAGATTTGGAGACGAATGGGCTTCCTGCAGGTATGGGGAACGGTGCATAATAAGTCTCATCTTGCATGCCGAGCTAGGTATAGTCTCAAGTCATTAAAAACATACACGCCCCACACATGTTCATATTTCAAGGTGCACTAAATTATTGCATGCGATGATTAAGGCTGGCCATAATGGTGGTATCTTAGCTGGTATCATGCACACGGGAATAGCAAACATGCTGATGTGGCAAAGAATTAAAGAAGAGAGGGGGGGTTAGAGTAACTAGTGTTCATGCATGCGTTGGTAAACATATTTTTTTGTGAAGAACTACAAAAACTATTCCACCGCCTCTATCTTGCTAAGAGTAGGTCAAATTTTTGAATCGAGCCCTTTAAACTAGAAGGGGGTAGTAGTACTCTAATAGCTAACCTTGGCCCTGTTTGGATCCATGTGTTATAGTTAGTTTGGGTTAGTTTGAACTCAACTAACCCAAAAAAATCTAACTCACCCAACAGGTGCTTTATACTCATCATAATCAGTATTGTAGATATTGATATTTTTAGTATAAACGGTTGACGGAAGTAAAAAGGACCAGAGGGAGTATCATGCATGCGGAGTAGGCAAAAAAATTGCTCATTTATAGCCGGTCGAAGTCTCAAAGGGCGCAACCGCGCAAGGGAGGCGAAGGTCGTGGGAGGCGCGATGGTTGATGGAATTAATTGAAGTTACACATAAGCCGACATGGCGTGCGAACAGGCAGAAGCTATACCATCAGGCCTACGATATGGGTCTAGTAGACATGACATCTAGTGGGTCCCGCATAGTTCTCGAGAACTCTTTGGGGGCTTGCAGCCGTTTATCCACCGGGCAAGCCAGCAACCCCACGCAGTTCGCACGCCCTACTCGTCCTCGTCTTCTACTAGTATAGTACCTTACAATAGTTTGCTCCCAGTCGTCCTGTCCTTTCACATTACGGCAGTTCCACTAATCCTGACCCTCCTCCCAAATCCATGGCATCCCAAATCTCCATGATCAGTGGTTAGTACAACGTTAGAACCATCACCGGCGATGAGTTCGATGTCATCTAGACCCGTTCTTCCGCAACGGTGAAAGAATGCCTTGCTCGCTTCAAACGCATGTTCAAAAACTCAAATGATGAGTGGGTCGCTGGGTTAGATGTTGAGTACACCACAGTGCTGTGAAGCGAGAAGAAACTAAAGGAGCAGAGAAGAAGAAGCCCGCCGTGATCCAGGTTTGCATGCATGACTTATGCTTGGTCTACCACATATGCCATGCCGATGTTGAGTGAGAGGAATTTAAGAAGTTCCTCAAGGGCGGCCAAGTCAAATTCGTTACTGTAGACTTTAGGGACGACAAGGAAATCCTGGGTCGGATAGGCCTCGTTGTAGGCGACCCCTTCGACCTCCAGAAGGAAGGGTTGGTGTCCTCCTCTCAGCCTTCAATGCTGACCCTGGTAGCAGCCATGATTGATCGTTCATACGCTAAACTGAAGAAAGCTCATCACGAGTTTCATCATGCATGGGAGTCGAAGACATTAGATGAAGATCACATCCTGTACGCAGTAATGGATGCCTACCTTTGTTTAAATATCTACAAGGGTTGGATGAAGAAGCAGAGCCCAGTGTCCGGTTCAAGCAAAGAAGCGTCGACGAAGAGGAAGAGGGACAAGGACGAAGTCGAGGACGTGGACTCAAACTCCGAGTAGGTGGCAGTGCCATCGCTCATGCTGGTTCTACTACCTCCGTCTGGGATTATTGGTCCGACCGACCAAATCACCCGGTCCAAGGCAGAGCGCAGGAGCATGCAAATTCCTCGATTCTTGTAGTTGTTAATTGAGCTTGCACCTGCTGCCTTTGCATGCATTGGCTGGCTTCTATGCATGCAACGGAAGAAGCACTGGTCCTGGGACAGATGCTTGCATGCAGCCAGCCTCCCTCACATGCAGCGGCTGGCCCGTAATTAATGGAACGACAATCGATAGGAGCGGCCTAGTAAAAGCGGACGCGGTTGTGTTGCTTAAGGGGCATGTAAACACGGACGGAGGTAGTAGTTGCTTAGTTTATTTTCAAGGGTGTGTTGTGCTGAGGCCCCAGCAAAACTATGTTTATGTTCTTTCTCGTTATTTGAACTCTTTAGTACGTACAGTAGTACTAGTACTATGTCTTACTACTGTTCTTCTTGCAGTTACTACTGCTCGTATCTTCGTGTTCCTACTGTAGTTAATACGTTCGTACTAGTAGTATAATTTGGGTCAGTCGATTTGTGAAAGAAGTTCGATGGAGTGAAGGAAGAAGACGGCAGGGTGCCCATGATCTATCTTATGAGTGTTGGGTGTGGAATGCAGTTCGTCGGAAAAAAAAATGGATCATGCCCGAGGTTAAACGGATGGCGGGGGTGGGGGGAGCATGGCGGTGGCAAGCGGTTCAGGGGAGGGCGCGGCGGCGGTGGCAGGCGGTTAGGCGTGTGGCGGGCTGAGAAGATGAACTGTGCATCTATTTTGGAGGTTGAAGAAGCCCTTCTAGCCATCCATGTTGCATCAAATGGCTCACAAGAGTCGACTGACCCAAATTGCTCCTTCAGATTGCAGGATCCATGTGGCATTCAAGGTCTCGAAGGTAGATTCCACGTCCGCACCCGGTTTGCAGGCTCGATGCGCGTGCGACCTGCTTCCGCCGCGACAGCCACCGCGCGCCTCCACCGCGCAGGCGGAGACGACAATGACACGCTAGTTCCTCCTCGCCGGTGTGCTGTAGCACGCGCTCGTCCTCCTCTTCGTACGTTGCGTGCATAGACGTGGCTCCACCAGCTGCTCGCGTGCTTGGCAGCGTGGCGGCATCGCGAGGAGGGACTGCAGACAACGTGAGCGGGCGAGCCTTCATCTTGGTGGCGACACGGCGGTCATGGGCGAGAAATTGTTGGCTGGAGTAGGCGGGCGCCAGCATGCGCAACGGCAGCGGCGGCATATTGATGAGTGCGCGTATGGGAGCTTAGTTTAGTTTTATATAGGGTTGATCAAACTTAAAATAAAACCGTACTAGTACACGTAAACATTAGACTTAGGCAGCGCTTTTATTAGTTACCACAGCCATGACACGGAATCCTATGCAAGCGCGTGAACCGCGGCCGCGCGGTCGATCGAACGGTGTGTCACCGTGTGGCGCTCGAAGGACATCCACCGAACCTTTTTGTGTGTGTGAAAACAATCGTCGAATATTACTCAACTTTTTTTCCGGGAAAATTTCTTGATGCTACAATATTTCCATATATTTGAATTTAGCTCCACTTCGTGTTTATTTGGATTTGGACGTTTTAGGTGCGCCCTAGTTTTTTTTAATACTGATTTTGGGGCTGTTTGGTTCCCGGCCACCGTTTCCCAAGCGAAAATTTGACAGCCACAGTTTAGTTGGCATGTGTTTGGTTTTTGCCACACTTTGACTTGCCACACCTTATTGCCCTTATGGCACACTTGTCATAGAGACAATGTTGCCACACTTGCCTAAGGTTAGTTCTTCAAAATGAGAGCCACAAGTTGGCATGCCTAAGGGAATCTTGCCACACTTTTTGAGTGTATAAAATGTGGGAACCTAATGTGGCTTGAACCAAACACCCACCTAAGTTGGTCAAACTTGCCTAACCTTAGGTGTGGCAACCTTAGGCAAACTTAGTCTCAAACCAAACAGCACATGTGTGTGTGACTGAGAGAGAACGTGTGTATGTGTCCATATGTCTGTTGTGGCGGGAGGGCAATGTGGAGACGGTGTGCGTGTGATAGAGACACGGAGAGGTGTGAATGTGCAAATGATCATGCATGAGTGAGACATAGACAGATGCTGATACATTGTGTATACATGAGAGAACGGTCTTCTATTTTACTTATGTGTGTGTGAGAGAGAGAGGAGCATCTGTAACACAACAACCATCTCTCTCGATTCGTCCGTCCCTTGCACGATCGCATGTAACACATGCATCAACGCGCACATTTTGACACCCTCACCCGGCCCCTGCCCACCTCAAGGCCCGCACATCGCTCTCTATCTCGCACGCACAATCTCTTCATGAATACCCTGTTTAGCAAGTAGCTTCCCGTCACATACACACACATTTCTCTCCTTAGGTTTGTTTTCTCTCAATATCTGACACACACACACAGACAACACACATCACACACACACACCCTCCCCCGAGCACACAATTCATCCCCATCCAAGATTATATGGCAACCACTCTTGCTTGTGCTTCTTCGCACCCCAGCATGCACAACACCTAAATCTTCAAAGAGGGCATTGAGAAGGTCGAATACGGCGACCACACTGCGCTAGAGAATGCGGGGCCATTTGGAAGCAGGATGATGTGACGACGGCTGACTGACTCCTCCCCCCATCCTCTCTCTCGCACAAAATTACCAATCCCTCTCTCCCCCGCACAAATTTATCAATCCCTTAAACCCATGAGATCCTTCCCTCTCGTCCATGTTTTTCCAGCTCTCTTATCAAACCTGTTGTCTCTTCTCCTTCCACGTGTACAGAATCCGGATGCACATGCATCTCACGTATATTACATGTCTCCATCTTTCTCACAGACCTAACTTCTTCCTCTCTCTTTCTCTCTCTATCTCCCTCTTTTTGTTTCGTTAGGTTTGTCTCCTACTCTCTCGTCCACATACATACAATCTTTCCCGCCCTATCTTCTCCATCTTCGCAAGCTCTCTCTGCACGTTTCATTCACACATTGGGATATGTTCAAAATGTTGCTTTTATAATGGCTGATGTAGAGTTATTGTTGGTTTTGTTGCATCCTACAAAGTAATAACTCTGAAATGCATTTTTATTGTCATTTGACTAGGATTATGCGAGTTTGAGCATGTTGTGAAGTACTATAGACCTCGTATACATCTTGGAATTCGACAATGATTGTAAGTATTGAATTGTATAGACCATTACATTCGAAGTCAACAGCCTAATATATTTATTTCACAATTTCAAGAAATGATTAATTCACTACATACTAAGAAAACAAATGTGTACAACCTCCATTTTTATTTAAGTCTGTGTATTAGCATTGGTCAAAGTCAAGTTTTGTAAACTCTCAAAAAGTTTATAATAAAAAATATTAACATATACAATAACAAATAAATACCATTAGATTCATTATTGAATGTACTTTCACATCATACATATCTGTTAAGGTAAATATTTACATTTTTCTATAAACTTGGTCAAACTTTAGGAAGTTTGACTTTGGTCAAACCTAATATGCAGAGTTTACTAGTACTGCTCACTAGTTGCTTGGCCGAATCACCCAACACGCCACACGGGGAGTTCAGTGTCACAAAATTTTAAGGTCGGCGAGAAAATCTCCCGCGACCCTGATTCGAGCAGTGAGAAGTTACCATCATAGCCTTCGGAACAGGCCCACGGATGACAGTTGGTAGGGGGCTGTTTTCGTAACTTCAGGTTCACCCTACCCAGCCAACCCCACCCCGGCACCCAGAGTAGTACACCTGAATACTCCCCATTTTCTATCCCCACCGCAAAATAGACTTCTCCACGGCACCGCAGCCTTTGTGCTCCTCCCCTTCTACATTGGCGCACTCATCCACCGCAGTGCATCTGCCTCATCGATGACCTCGTACGCCGCACTGGAGCCGGTCCACCGTCGTCGTCGCACACGGAGCCTCTTCCCCGGCACCGTCTTCCATGGTCTCGGGTCTGCTTCCCGGAAGCCGACGCCAAGCGCAGAAGCACCACCGTCGTGGACAATGAACTGACTCCCGTTGCCGACCATGACTCACAGAAGCTGCCACGACCATCGTTCTCCTCCTCGATTGGTAATGTGTGTACTGAATCACTTAGCAGTACATGTGCAGTTCCAATTTTGTTCATACCTATCCTTCAAATTTCCTGGGTGCTATTGTTCCCGTAAAAGTAATTGGTTATAGCCTCCATTGTCCAACAGAATATTAGCTTGTAATTGTGCGTCGCTCCTGTATCGCATTGTGCTTGTGTAGGTATTTCATCTACAACCAGTAGTGTGGCAAATGATGGATAGTTTTTTAGAACTAGCAAGATGCCCATGCGTTGCACGCATCAAGATGCATTTGTATGAGTAGTTTATCTTGTGGGAGAAAAGGATGAATGAGGGAATGCCTTATTTGCAAATGCGGAGAGGGGTGTGGGTATATTTTTGCAAAATTGCCACGGTTTCCTTCCTATCCGTCGGATATAAATCGGATGGCCTATATTGCAGGATGGCAGGAACACCATCATCACCAACTCTGTTTTTTATAAGAGTAGGGAAAAGGTAGAGAAAAAATAGAGAGTAGAGAAGTAGAGCTGAATATTAAATATAAAATAAATATAACAATAGAGAAGAGAGTAGAGATAGCAGAGACGCCGGGAAAGGATTGCGCGCGCGCGGAGAAAGCGTCGGGCGTGCGCTAGTTTTGGCGCGCGGCGTCCGACGCACTTTATAAAATCCAATGCCCACCCACCGCTTTGTTCCTTGCCATTGCTCTCTCCCCGCTCTGTGCCTCGCTGCCGCTCTCTCCCTGCTCTTTCTCGCCTCGCCGCCACCGCGCCAGCATGCCGCTGCGTCACCGGGAAAATTAGGGATACCGCAACGTCCGCGCGCGCCCCTCCGGCAGCTTCTCCGCCGAGATCCGGTTCCACGGGATGCGCCTCAACCTCGGCAATTTCGACACCGCCAATGAGGCCGCCCGTGCATACGACGCGGCGGCATGGTGCCTCCGGTGGTCTCATAGAACATTAAACTTCCCCAACGTTCCGACATGGGAGCGGGCACAGGAGCTCACGCCTCTGCCGCGGCTTATCGCCGACGAGGATCATCGTGACAACCGGAGGTGGGAGCACCATCTCGGCATCGCCGAGATGGACGAGGAAGCCATGGCACTGTGGCGCCAACCCTTCCCGCAGGACATCATCAACGAGCGCGGGTTCTAAGAGCAAAGGAGGGCGGAGAGGGATGAGAGGAGGGCTGAGCGAGCCGCCTATCGCGAGGACAAGCATAGGCGAAAAGCGGACGCTCAATTCAACATGAGGCTAGGAGCAGCGTCGCCCTGGGAATCTGACGATGATCGGTATCTTCACACCTATAGTCAGACGTCGGAGGAGGACATCACCGAGGAGGAGTCGGACGACAAGGAGTAACTGAATAATCCATTTTTTTATCTATCTATGCTGAGAACTATCATCTACTCTCTATCTCTACATCTCAATCTCAGCACTGTAAACGCTTTTTTAAAGTGCCGCGCGTTGTGATTCTGTTGGAGATGCTCTAACATGGCAGACGAGTGCTTTAATGTTGCCCACAAGATGCGCGAGTATTACTAGTAGTATATTTTTCTTGCCATGTTGAGATTTTAAAACCACGAGTGCGAACATGCAGAGGAGCAATGAAGACCAAACATGGGATATTGGGGACATCTTCAAGGAGCGTGGCAAGTTAAAGAGGAGTTGCACCGAACCTGTAAAACGAGCTTTGGTAAGTAACACCATTTCAATTACTTTCATTTAGCCTCGTGTTCTTCGATGTGTATATGTTGTAGTTTCTGTTTCTCTTAAGCCTCGTGTTCTTCGATGTGTCATAAGAAGAGTCTTAATCCTCCTAATGCTTTTGTTTTTAGCTTGATGTAGGAAGTGGGTGTTCTCACCTTGTAGTCTGTTTTTATATTATTTTTTCCTTTTGAATTAACTTCTCCTAGTTCTGTTTATCTGGCTTCTACTAAATGGATCTGGGTTGCTCTAAGTAATTATCTAAAAAAAGAAGTAACTTCATGTCAGGATGTAGTTCATGCGAGGAGGGAAGTATGGTTAACCTCGAGATCATGTTTCCAGAATGAGGCTGGATTACACACAAGGTGCCAGTTCCCTAATGATGCTGGATTAGACACAAGGTGCAAATTCCCAGATGATGCTGGATTACACACAAGCCAGGTGGAGACGTTAGTTGTTCGTGTCCTCGTGGCTCTAGTAAAGGCTGAAAGAAAGTGTGCAGCAGCCCTTGAGAATGTAGGTGAGTTCCTGAAGAAGCGAAAAGAGCAATCAGATGCTCTCTTCACCCATGCCAAAGAAGAGATGGAAGAAGCCAGAAATAAGCTAGCAGAGGCAGAGCAGGCTAGGTGTCTCCTGCTATCTAAAACTGTTGTCAATACAAAATTTCCTTCATAGTAGCTAGGTTCAAATGTTTATCCAGTCAGCATGCCTGTTGTGATGTCCGTGCATCTACTGATGTGGCACAAAATATATTTTTTGGGTCATGTAATAACAGCAATTACTTTCCAAACAATAACAGACGAAGCATTAGACATGGTATAGTTCACGCGCAAGCCCGACATTCCAAGTTCAACTTCCACATCAAACTCATGTTCACAGATATCTCCACATTCATACATAATGTCCACAACCATGATTCACTTCAAAGACAAAAAAATTGAGGAGAGTTATGAATAAATAAAAACCTCTAGTTCCTACTACCAGTGCGAGCACAACAAGTCAAGACCATGCGTAATTAATTATATTTTGGTCACTTTTTGTGTTCTAAAATGCCAGCCGGCTCGCGGAAGGACGTGTTGCCGGCACACGCGCGGATTCAATGAAGGCAGGCGGGGCAGTCTGAAGCCGGTTGCATGCGGCGAGGAGGCGTGTTCAGCCGGGCCTATAGTGAGTGGGGCCCTCTTGGCCGGTGCACCGGTTCAATGCCTACGCTATGAGAGGTCGCATCTGTGTCAGAGCAATCACTCCCTCCAGTCCTTTTTTGTTTGCGTATAACAAAATCTCGTTTTCCATTCACACCTTACAAGTAAAATTCGTGGACAAACTTTGACCCCAAAAATGATGGGGGCTAGTAAACCAGAACGGAGGTAGTAGTTTGTTTTTTTTTGAATCAAAGAAGGGTTTCCCCCTTCCGATTTTCATTACTGAAACCCAACATCTAAATCTAAACATAGTATTTCCCTAGAACTACCAGGTTCAACATCTCGCAACATAAAGCCATACAACCATACGCCAAGGAGGTACGTAGTAGGTAGTATTATGAATTCCATTTTCACTCCATGCCAATCGTTCTAAAAACTACTTAGTACTTATAACGCGCCATTGAAAATCGGAACTCTTAACCCCACTAAAAATGATATTTTAAACGTGGCTACTCGATCTGTGGCAACTGGCGAGCCACCGCCTCCAAGTCGTTCACATGTGGCCCCGACCATCAACTCCTACGGATCAAATGATCACGCGAGCTGACTATTCCTACAAAGGTGTGCTCCACCACATACCTGGTACCTGTGAATGCAGCAATCATGCACCTAGGGTTTTAGGGTTTATTTGTTAATGTTGCCTTTATGTAACACTCATGTGTGTGAGACAGCGAGAGACCGACTACGTGAGTGCGCCTCTTCTCTTCGTATATGTACTCCACCATTTGTCTGGTGTCCACAAAATTATAATAACTACTAGCAATGTGCCAATGCGTTGCCACACGATCTGAGTAGATTAATACATATTCATCGATTTGATAGAAAAAAATTCTAGTTTTGAAATACGTATATCACTAAAAAATGTTATGTTTCACTCAAAATATATTCCTTTGGCGGTTTTGATGATATAAGGGAGGAATGTTGTTGGTTTCAAGATTCGAGAAGTGGTATATGTCTAATTTCTACTCTTACTAGCAAGATGCCCATGCGTTGCACGGAACATCAAGATCTTGTGGGAGAAAAGGATGAACGAGGGAAAGCCTTATCTGCAAATGTGGAGAGGAGTGCGGGTAAATTGCCATAGTTTCGTTCCTATCCGTCAGATATAAATCGGATGGCCTATATTGCAGGATGGCAGGCCCACCATCATCACCAACTCTGTTTTTTATCCCTACTCTTATAAAAAGCTTAGTCGGTGATGATCCTGTGCCTGCCATCCTGCAATATAGGTCGTCCGATCTATATCTGACGAATAGGAAGAAACTATGGCAATTTTGCAAAAAGATACCCACACCCCTCTCCACACTTGCAAATAAGGCCTTCCCTTGTTCATCCTTTTCTCCCACAAGATAAACTACTCATACAAATGCATCTCCATGTTCCATGCAACGCATGGGCATCTTGCTAGTTATTGCAAAAAGCCCATGTGTGTGAGAGAGAGAGAGAGAGGAGGAGGACGGAGTGCATGTGTGACAAAGACGCAAAGAGTGTGTGTGCGAGAGGTATCAGCTTAAAATGAGGCGATAGTGTGTGTGTGTGCACGATCGAGAGGGCGTGTCTCAAGAAGGGAAGAAAATTCTACATAGATACAAGGAGCGTGAGAGAGACATGTATGCGATAGTGGAAGCACGAGTGTGCGGGTGTATAAACCTATCTAGAGGCTAGTCGATAAATGTTTGTGAGAGAAATATGAGACGGGGGTGCGAAAGCGAGAGTTTTGTGTGTGAGAGAGAGAGATGGTAGTCGGGAAGGGGAGTGGAAGCAGGAGTTGTGTGTGTGTGAGAGAGAGAGAGAGAGAGGGGGGAGTTTGTCTAATCGGTAAACAAATGAATAATGTCAGTCTGGGATGGAGACGAAAAGGAGACCGCAACAAATGTTGTGTCTACAGGAGAGAGAGAGGGAGAGAGAGAGTAATTTTAGTGGTATGATTCATATCTAGAGACATATAGGGTGTGTGAGAGAATCTCATGGAGAGAAAGACAAAGTGAAAGACGAGTGGAGATTGTGTGTGTGGCGGTGAAAAAGAAAGCTTAGGTACCTGGTGATACGAGAGAACGGTAGAGACGTGAGAGATAATGAAAAGCATGTAATGTATAATGATAGGGAGAGTGTGAAACTTCTCAAGGGAGGCGTCGAGAGACCATGTTTGCGACGACAGGAGAAACATGAAGTAAGCGTGTGGGTGAGCTGGAGAAAAGAGAGTGATAGCTACATGAAGGAGCATGCATGCGAGAGAGATGGGCATGAAAGGAGTGAACATAAAAGGGATTCAAATATTTGAATTCGAGATGATGATACATGTAATCCATACTCGAACCAAAATTGATCTATCAAACATGCATACTCATATGAATTCACGCGCATATATGTTATTTAATATGTAGATATTACTGATCCATACATTTTAGTAGAACATAATTTGGTTTAATTTTTTGAATTCAACCTTATGATTTTGAGATCATTGTATTTGTAAATCATATTATACATATAAAGGAGCAGAATTCTTTGTTGTGCATTTGAAAGTATATATTAAAAAATGATGTATATAGAATTTTATTCCAATCGAAAATGGATCACGCCCGAAAAAAATAGAATACAAACGGGATTCGAATTGAGTTGGCACGGTAAACGTGCACTCTGCAAAATTTGAACGAAGCGGGGAAAGTCGCGGTAACCGCCCGAAACCAAAATCTGCGAGATGGAAATTACTACTGCCTATCCCTGTCATGCAAATCTTATCTGCTCGATTTCTATAGGTTTAAATAGGGGTAGGTTTGTAATTTCACTCGAACATGACATAACCGCCTCTCACCCGGATCATACACGGTGGGCGCCAAAACACACTATTTCCTTGGCCGAAATCGACTCCCTCCCTAATTCATACACGGTGGGCGCCAAAAACAAACTCTCGTCGGCAAATATTCGGTGTATGCGATATTACCGTCCTATCCCCAACCGACTAATATTGCTGTGATGTAGGAAATTTGAAACAAGGGCTAAGTTTGTAAATTTCCTCGCATTTGAGACAAGCGCGCCCTGAAGACACGGTTCCCCCCTTCCTCTCCACCTCCATTTCCCCATCCATACTCCGTGGGCGCCAAAACACCCTCTCCACCCCAGCCTCCTCCGTCCGCCACCCCATCCACCGTCGTCCTCCTCCACCATGCCGGAGCTAATACCCCGACGCCGCCGTCCATTACAAGAGATCGACCTCTCTCATCCATGGCTTCGGACCGGGATCCTTGCATCATATCCTCTCGCTTCATCCCCGCCGTCGTCCACCTTGTCGGCGCCAGTCCTACGACCGTCTCGTCCACCGCGCCCCGCCGCCACCATTTACCCTCCTAGATCTGCTTCCACGCTGCCGACAGCCATCGCTACCGCATCACCGTCAAATTCTCAGCAGATGCATACACGGCGCAGCACCAGAGGCGGTACTCTTTCGTATCTGCTCAACTTATTTATCACGGCAAGAAAATAGATCGCCACTTCTTTACTCTGATTTCTTGTCCATCACTTACTTGCTAGTTGAGAGCAAACATTGGTTGTGAAGTTGCCTTTGTCTGGTTTGCACCTTCAGATCCGCCATGGCACGCTCAACACTATACTCCCAATGCTTATGGTTTTCGCCTTTTATATTCCACACTAGTTAAATCACAGTAGACTAAATTTCAAAATTGGGTCAGTCGATTTTTCAGAGCTCGCCGGAGTTCGCTGGTACGAACGAAGGGGCTCGGGTGGGGACTTTGGTTATTGGGGGCGGTGGTGGGGCCTCGCCGAACGAAGAAAACTCGACGCAGGTGGGGGCGGGGGGTGGGGGTGGGGGTGGCGGAGGAACACAGGCGATGGGGGCCGATGGTCCGGCCGGTGGCCCATGTGATGTTCTGTATGGGAAGAATCAGAGACGAGGAAGAAGAAGGGTTAGGAGACGTAGGATCTTCATCCAACCGCCCGAAATGGTCGACTGGCCCAAATGCAGACATGCCTTTATATTCAGTACCATCATCATACCTGCTTAGCACTGCTCCTGAATCCATCAAGCTAAACAACGTGCCACTCATAATTCCAAACTTGTTGCTCAAGTACGAATCTGATATGATGCTGATATTACTAAAACAGATAACATTTAATTGGTCAGCTAATGTTCCTACTTTACTTTCGAAAAAGCATGTGCACCACATATAGGGAGACAACAGGGAGTTGATTTCTTAATGCGCTCTGGTTCATCATGTGTGGGCACTATGCAACGAACATTTTATTATTCAAAATTTGCTCGCTCTTCTTTAGCATGTTCCTCTTCCGTTCTTCTTTAATAAGTACTCTCTCCGTTCCTAAATACAAGTATTTGTATAGATTCCACCATGGACTACATATGGAGCAAAATGAGTGAATCTACACTCTAAAATGTATCTGGATACATTTGTATGTGATCCATAGTGGAAATCTCTACCAAGACTTATATTTGGAACGGAAGGAGTATGATAGTAGTACAGTATGTTCCTTTTAGTGAATATGAGCAGGGACATTTGCAGTGTCAAGGTCTACACGGTCGGTTGGTATGGACACTTTGAACTCGTCGGGCCTCTTTGATTCGTAGGATTTTGTAAACATGGGAATAGGATTTGTAGTGGCCTGCCCACTTGAATCCTATAAGAATAGCAAGGAAATGTGCGGAGTTGTGTCGCCTTTCAGAGTTACACTGATATTAACAGTACCGCACCTTCAGTTGAAGAGAGCTGGTATCCGAAGGCTTTCTAGCCGTACCGGCAATACTAGCACATATATTCCAGCAAGTTCAACTTTGCTGATTTTACTCTGATGCTTACGGTTTTCCCATTATATCTACACTATGATCTATGTAGCTGCTTTGTGTCGCACTAGCAACAGTCCACTCTTGAAGCTAAACACCGCAATGACTTACAAAATTGGCACCAAGGCATTGAGTGCCATTCTGGATGCAATGAAACTCATACGCTCACCACCTGTTAATTCTTGTTCAGAATATGATCCTAATGACTATTCTAACCTCGAGGAGTCAAAGGCAGATGGCCTATCCTGTTCACCCATCAAGGTGCCTATTCTAATTTGGCAAGGTTTTATTGATTGCGTGTATCTTGCATATGTTGTCTTGCATTTCTTCTACTTTATTGCATCACCATCTGCTTAGTTTACTCATCATATATGTCGAGATGCCATGCCCATCCATTATCAATACATATTCCATTTGTCATCATACCATGTTTTTCCACTCAAATGTTGTTCTTGTGCATCAGACATAAAAAAGGAAGAGGGTGATTGCCGAACCTGGAGGAGCACCAGCAAAGTCCTTGAAAAACATGGTTGTGCTGGAGAAATCAAACAGCACCCCACTTATATTGGTTGTACAACCAGTGACACAAAATGTAGGACCGACTCTAGCAGACTGTACCCATACTTCACTGGCCACACCACTAGCCGCACCACATAGGACCTGCACTCCAGCAAAAGGTATGTCGATTTCAGTTGCCATAGCACCAGCCGTACCACAAAAAAATCCTACTCCAGCAAAAAGTACACCAAGTCCACCGGCCGAAGACATATCCCAACTGCAGAGACGACCAATTCCTACAGATTGGAACCCCATTCCAGTTATTCCCAGTTTAAAAGACAATACTTTCAATGTTGTTAGGGACTACGTGCATATATTCCCATCGTGGGAAGATTATAGTGAAGACAAACACCATTTTCACATCTTCCTGTCCCACTTACGTGTAAGTGCTATTATTCATGGTGATTATTTTCCTGTTTTCTGCTGATTGAACACATCAATGATTTACATTACATTGTTGTAAGTAGGCGAGGGTCAATCTGGATAGTCATGACGAGCAAAGCTTGCTTGCGCTTTTCAAGGAAGCATTGCAGCAGTATCGGTGTTACTTGAGGAAATCACACTTTGATGGCAAGTCTATAAATGAATTTCTGGTGAAGTCTCCTGTGCTAAATTTAGAAGACATTGAATGGAAAAACCTTGTTATGTACTGGTCTCATTCCAAGGATGAGGTACTGTCTATGATATCGCTTGACAATTTGAACTTCTACTTTTCCGCATGTGCCTTACGGATCTTTTTTGTAGGGAATTTGCTCGAAAAAGAATTCCGGTTTGAAAAGAACGACAGGATATCGCAAATATGCTGCCCAGTGCTTTGCTCTTGTTAGTATCTGTTGTCCTGTATCACTGTACTTGCATACATACCTGGTTCATTATGTGACAGCAGTATGCATGATAGCTTGCTTATCAATTGTTCGCTCCAAATTATCTGATCTATATGAATGGTTACATTAGTGTAGAATATATCCAATGCCAATGAATTTTTTTAGCTCTGCATTGTTCTTGTAAGTACCTGCTGTCCTTTATCAGTGTACTTATATTGACACGTAGTTGTTCATATACCATCACTCTGCAGCTTACTTTTCTTTGCCCTCCATTTTCTACACATAAGATCTATATTTACTCTTACCATAAGGTTGGATAACACCGATGGTACTGAAGAAGTTTAGTTCTACATTTCTCCTGGTTGTACCTTTTGCCTGTATCGATGCACTTACATTTATAGCTACTTGGTTATGTAGCATCACTCTTCATCTTATCTTAAATATTCTCCATTTTTTCTTATATTATCACATCTATATTTACTCTTAACAAAATGTAGAATAAAGGCAATGCTTATGAAGAAGATTCTGTGGTAAATTTCTTGAATTCA
>NC_041388.1:411689772-411773396 GCF_002162155.2 Triticum dicoccoides | reverse complement strand
CGAATAATGTAAGTTTGTCCTTCTCAAGCCTTCAAACTTTGTAGTGTATATTTGGTTAGGCATGACTGTAACAGCTGTTTATTTTTGGTGTTTGCATCAAATTGCATGTTTAAAGTTTATTATGTACTCTAGTTCATAAACAAAAGTTTGTCCTTCTCAATTTAAGTTTTCAGTTGTACAACCAAGTTCCTTCTTCATACCATGTAAATTAAACTATACAGAGCAAGTGATCTTATTTTGCCAATCTGAAATGGGATAAATTGACAGCACACTAACCATTGATACTTATGAGTTCTTGATTTGTAGTCCAGTGGTGTCGTGAAGCTGCCAACTCCTTCATAGTGTCATTTCCTGTCATCTCTTGACCTGAACAATACCATATTGTGTTAATGCTATTTTAAACTGTGTCACTTTATTCGTCAGTAAGAAATGTGACGAATTGTCAGCACTGATACTTATATGTGCAAAACCTGTCATCTGTCTGCTTGTTTATCTTTCAGAGTAAGGAGGATATAAGAGCATCTCCAGCCGTTGGCCCCCAGGGGGCGCCTAAAATCGCCGCATGGGGGTGAGACGGCGCAAAAGATCGGCCTGGGGGCGAGTTGGTCCCCAGCCGCCGGCCCCAGGGCCGCCCCCAGGCGCGTTCAAAAAATAAAAGTATATAGAAAATTTCGACAAAGTTCGCGGATTTTCATTACATAGCAAATATATAAACTAATCTAAAAAAGAAACTAGCTTAACACCGAGTAGTCGCCGTCGTCGCCACCATCGTCACCGCCGTCGTCATCGTCGGCCTTCTCCTCCTTGACGCGGGCGCCCTGCTAGACCCGGCGTCGCCATGGCGGACTGGTGCCGGTGGCGGCGGCGCGTCGTCGTTGTCACTGTACGCGATGACGATGACTCCTCCTTCATCGCGGCCCCGGCGGCACTCCGCGAAGCGCCGCAGGGCAGCGCACTGGTGCTCCCTCGCCATCTGCAGGGAGTCCTGGCGTGCCCATTCAAGGGTCGCATCATCGTCGAGCTCGACCTCGCCGTGCTCCGTCTTCACGGCGGGGAGACCCGGCCGCGCCTTCACCGGCGCGAGCCCCGGCTCCGTCTTTGGCTTGACGAAGCATGGAGGAGGAGCCGACGAGGAGGCGCGCCGGCTGCCCTCGTTGATGACGATGTCGGCGCTGCAAGTGCGCCGGCCAAGCGGCGTCTCCGCCGCGGGCTCGGCCTTGACACCGAGCAGCGCCAGAGTGCCGGAGGAGTGCGAGGAAAATCGCGAGGAGGAAGAGGAGGAGGAGCCTAACCTCCTTGGCGCCCATGGCCCGTCGCATCGGCGGTGCGCCGCGGCGGCCGTCCTCGCCGGGGGGTACGCCAACGGCGGGTTGTTGCCGCCCTCGAGGTGCGTCAGCACGCCCTCGAGTGTGCGGCCGGGGAAGCCCCACCACAGGTGGCGCCCCTCGTTGTTCTTTAGGCCGCCGACCACTACCGCGTCGTTGGTGGAAGCTAGCCGCTGCTGTTGACGGCGTTGGAAGTACGCCGCCCAAGCCGCGTGGTTGTCGACGGTGTACTAGGGGAGGAAGAGCTGGGCGTCGGTGAGGGAGGCGCGCACAACCTCGACCTCGTCGGCGAAGTAAGACGGTTTAGCCACGGCGTCGGGCAACGGGGGAATGGGCACTCCCCCGTTGCTGAGCTTCCAGCCCGTCGTCCCGGCGCGCATGTCCGGCGGCGCCGGGATGTTTGCCTGGAACAGGAGCCACGACTCCTGTTTGCAGAGAGTGCGGCGGCCGAAGCCGTTGGACGCCGCCTCGTCTCCGGGGAAACGCTCAGCCATCAGGAGAGGAGGAGGGAGAGGGAGGGGTTGGGCGGCAGCTCACGGGAGAGGAAGAGGGAGAGGGAGGGCTCGGCGGCGACGCTCGGGAGAGGTAAAGCTCGGCAGCGAGGGCGGGGGTGGTGTGGCCACAGGCGAGCGAGACCACCAGCTTATATAGCCGCGTCGCGCCCGTGTGTATGCGTGCGAGGGAAGGGAAGCATCGGCGTGTCGTCCCATGACGCGCCACCCATGAGGAATCAATGGCAAGGCTGACCGTCGGCAGCCTTGGCATTGATTCCCCACGTGGGAAACCGAGGCGTTGAGGGAGGACGAAGCGTGGTGTCACTGACGCGGCTGGCCCGCGGCTTTTTCGTGCCAAAACCGCTCGCCCCGGCGCCTCCGGGCACCCCCAGCGCGCCGGAGCCGGCGCTGATTTCGGCCCAGGACGGCGAAAATCGGGCTCCTGGGGGCGCGACTGGGCCATTTTTTCGGTGTCAGCGCGAAAAAATCGCCTGGGGAGGCGTCCCTGGGGGCGCGGCTGGAGATGCTACAAGTGTCAAACAAGTGCAGTCTCAGCAGCTTGCTCAGCTGCTTGTGCTGCAGCTCCCGAGCAGGGCTAACCTTTCTTGAACTCTATTGAAGTGTTGTCAGTTTTGTATATTATTTTGTCGGCGTGTTTAGTTGCACTGGTGGCGATCTTTGATGCCCAGTGTATGTAATTTGCTGTCTGCTTGTGCTTTATTGTCATAGTGGCGAACTTTGATGCCCAGTGGATGTAATATGACGTAATTTCTTTATTGTATAGTCTAGGTTTTTTTTATTATTCACGATGTTGCACTTATTTTACTGTGTATATATCCTGTCTTCGCAGTAAACCGGCCAAACCGTAAAATTACGGTACATAATCGGGTCGTCATGCAAATCACCTTGTATGATCTGCATCATGGGCCCCGTCATCTTGGTCCATTAACAGGCCTTAATGTAAACTGACCCACTAGTAGATTCGGGCCTTTAATAGGCCGAGTAAACGGCTGGCCCTATTTTCCCAAGAAAACTCAATGGGCCTTTAGGAGGCTGAAAAGTAGGTTGGGCCTGAAACGTGCCGAACAGCTCACGGGCCGGCAGCAGATCAAAATAGACCCCGGCCCATGAATGTGCCAATCAAATCATGGGCTTATAACATGCCAAACTTGTCTCGGTCCTTGTTTGGCCCAATCAGATTATCGGCTGCGAGCTAGGCCGGATGCAAACCGGGCCGTAGTTAGGCCCAACTATATGACGGGCTTTTAACAGGCCGAAATTAATATAGGGCCGAAATGTTAAACGGGCCCTTAACAGGCCGAAACTAATATCAGGCTGAATTACTAAATGGGCCTTTAGCAAATGGGCCCAAAAGCGTAGCGCCAAATCTGACATGGGTCATAATTTAGCCCAAAGCCTCTTAAAGGGCCGGACCTGATCTGGGCCATAATTTGGCCCAGAATGTGGTAGGCTTTTAATGGGCCGGATCTCATGTGGGTCATTATTAGGCCCGGAACGTGGCAGGCCATTAATGGACCGGATCAAATATGGGCCGGCATTTGGCCCAAAACATGGCAGCCAGTTAATGGGCCGGCCTACTAGGGTCCTCAAAATCTTGTGGGCCTATAGCTGGGCCGGCCCATTAATGTCAGCGAAATCTCGTGGGCCTTTAGTTAGGCCGGCCCAGTATGGTCCATAAAAATCTTGTGGGCCTGCACCTGGGCCGGCCCATTATGGCCCACAAAAATCTTGGGGGCCTTTACCTGGGCCGGCCCATTATGGCCCGCAAAATCTTGTGGGCCTTTAGCTGGGTCGTCCCATTATGGTCCACAAAATCTTGTGGGCCTTTAGTTGGACCGGCCCATTTAAACTTTATGGGCCACTTTTGGGCCGGTCCACGTGTTAACATATCATATGCGCATCTCGCCCATTGGATGAGTGACACCTGTGCCAACACGGAGCTGACACGTGTTTCCTCCAGCCAATGATGATTTTACACGTGAAAAATCCCCATTGATCGGGGTTGTTAATGGGTTATCGGATCCAAAACCGGACCCGATAGCTTAACGGCGTTCCGTTACGGTGGATGCCACGTGTCGGTCACCCTTGACGAAAGCACTTCTGTGACGCGTGATTTATCATCATGGAAGTGGACACTTCCGTGATGATAATTTGGTAATGTCATGGAACACTTCTACGACAGCACAGGTATGACTCTTGATTCTATCATAAATTTGTCATGGATGTACATGCATGACAGAAAACGTGGCCTACTATGACAAACACGTATCATCACGGAAGTGTATTTTTTAGTGATAAAGTGACATTCTTTTGCATTAAGATTTCGTGCATCCAACCATAAAAGCACATGAAAACCTCTGCTTCCCTCTGCGAAGGGCCTATCTTTTATTCTTGTCTTATACTTCATGTAAAGAGTCATGGTGATATTCACCTTTCCTTTTTACATTTTATCCTTTGGCAAGCACAATGTGTTGGAAGGATCCTAGTATATATGGCTAATTGGATGTGGGTTTTCATGAACTATTATTGTTAACAATACCCTTGAGGTAAAACGTTGGGAGGCAAAACTATAAGGCCCTGTCTTTCTTTGTGTCCGACTAAAACTTCATAACCATAAATATCGCGTGAGTGTTAGCAATTATGAAAGACTAAAAGATGGTTGAGTGTGTGGACTTGCTGAAAAGCTCTTATATTGACTCTTTCCTATGTTATGATAAATTGCAATTGCCTCAATGACTGAGATTAGAGTTTGTTGGTTCTCAATGAAGTTTATGATTCATACTTGAAATTGTGATTGAATTGTTACTTTAGCATAAGAGATCATATGACAATATATATATATATATATATATATATATATATGTGTGTGTGTGTGTGTGTGTGTTGTTCTAAGAATGATCATGATGCCCTCATGTCCGTATTTTATTTTATCGACACCTCTATCTCTAAACATGTGGACATATTTTTTGATTTCGGCTTTCGCTTGAGGACAAGCGAGGTCTAAGCTTGGGGGAGTTGATATGTCCATTTTGCATCATGCTTTTATATTAGTATTTATTGCATTATGGGTTGTTATTACACATTATGTCACAATACTTATGTCTATTCTCTCTTATTTTACAAGGTTTACATGAAGAGGGAGAATGCCGACAGCTGGAATTATGGGTTGGAAAAGGAGCAATTATTAGAGACCTATTTTGCACAGCTCCAAAAGTCCTGAAACTCCACGGGAATTATTTTCAGAATATATAAAAAACATTGGGCGAAAGAAGTACCAGAGGGGGCCACCCACCGTCCACAAGTGTGGGGGGCGCACCCTACCCCCCTGGGCGTGCCCCCTACCTCGTGGGCCCCCTGGTGGCCCTCCGATGCCCATCTTTGGCTATATGGAGTCTTTCGTTAAGAAAAAAATCATAAGCAAGCTTTCGGGAAGAAACTCCGCCAGAGATGTTCTGCGGGGAAACTTCCCTCCGGGGGGAAATCATCACCACCGTCATCACCAACGATCCTCTCATCGGGAGGGGGTCAATCTCCATCAACATCTTCACCAGCACCATCTCATCTCAAACCCTAATTCATCTCTTGTATCCAATCTTTGTATCCAAACCTCAGATTGGTACCTGTGGGTTGCTAGTAGTGTTGATTACTCCTTGTAGTTGATGCTAGTTGGTTTACTTGGTGGAAGATCCTATGTTCAGATCCATTATGCATATTAATATCCCTCTGATTATGAACATGAATATGCTTTGTGAGTAGTTACGTTTGTTCCTGAGGACATGGGAGAAGTCTTGCTATAAGTAGTCATGTGAATTTGGTATTCGTTCGATATTTTGATGAGATGTATGTTGTCATCCCTCTAGTGGTGCCATGTGAACATCGACTACATGACACTTCACCATTGTTTGGGCCTAGAGGGAGGCATTGGGAAGTAATAATTAGATGATGGGTTGCTAGAGTGACAGAAGCTTAAACCCTAGTTTATGCGTTGCTTCATAAGGAGCTGATTTGGACCCATATGTTTCATCCTATGGTTAGGTTTATCTTAATACTTCTGTTGTAGTTGTGGATGCTTGCAATGGGGGTTAATCATAAGTGGGATGCTTGTCCAAGTAAGGACAGTACCCAAGCACCGGTCCACCCACATATCAAATTATCAAATTATCGAACGCGAATCATATGAACGTGATGAAAACTAGCTTGATGATAATTCCCATGTGTCCTCGGAAGCGCCTTCCTTCATATAAGAGTTTGTCCAGACTTGTCCTTTGCTACAAAAAGGATTGGGCCATCTTGCTGCACCTTATTTACTTTTATTACTTGCTACTCTTTACAAATTACCTTATCACAAAACTATCTGTTACCGATAATTTCAGTGCTTGCAGAGAATACCTTACTGAAAACTGCTTATCATTTCCTTCTACTCCTCGTTGGGTTCGACACTCTTAATTATCGAAAACGCTACGATAGATCCCCTATACTTGTGGGTCATCAGCGGCATGGAGGGCCTGGTGGACGGGACAGCACCATGTGTGGTCTGGCCTTCAGACATATCTGTTCTGGCCGGTGCGGCCTGCTCATTGCGTGACGGCTCAAATCGGTGGCGACATGTGCACACGATGCTTGATGGAGGTTCGTCGAGCGGATCCAGGTGAAAACCTCATTCTCGGCTTGTTGCCAAGACCGGCGATGGTGACACTCTTTTGTGTCATTACCTTCTTGAAGGCATCATCGTGGAGAAGCTGCATACCTCTATCTGCTACCTCCAAGGGACACCCTAGATCAGAGGGGCATGGCAAGGTCGATGCATTAGTTTCTACTCTGAAGATGGATTGGTGGAAGGCGACGACGACGGCACATGAGAGTGTTGGACCGATTTGTACCCCAAACCTAGTATGTGGCTTGGTTGGGGCCTTCGGCTTTAGATGTTAGGCTTTGGTGCGATGTCTGTTTGGTATTAGGCTCGGACTATCGACACCCCTTCATCAAGTGGACAGGAATAGCGATAGCTGTTGCTAAGATGGTGACTTCAGACTACCTGATGTACTACTTTGTAAGGTCTTTGTGAATAATTAATAAAATGGATGCATGCATCACCTAGATGCAGAGACCTGGGGTAATCCTTCTTTTTAAAAAAAATTGAATCGAAAGTCCAAATTAAGTTACTTTTGTATATTTGTGTTCGTTGAGATGAGAACTTTCAAACAAGACTAATCTTGAATACATTTTGACAAAAAAAAATTAAAAAAATCCAAACTTCAAATATTGAAACTTGATAGTTATAATTTGAAGTTTTTACCAAGTTTCGCTAAGTTTCATTTGCTTTTCAGAAACTTAATAATTTTAAAACGTGCTAAAGTTGTTAAAACTTGTCAAAACCTTGGAGCCCCACATGGTTTTAAGTTTTTGTTCTAAACCATACAGATTTTATCATTAATTTTTTTTAAGTTTCGGTAGTTGAACTTAGTGAAATTTTAAAAGTGTGTCAAAACATATGCAAAATTGATCTTATTTTAAAGCCCTCATCACAAGGAACACAAATATACAAATGAAATATAAATTAGACTTTCGGTTCAAAAGATGATTTTTTTTGTAGCCGTCGCCTCCTCCTCATCCTCCAAAACAAATCTAGGGTTCGTGCCTCTCACCGGCGCCGCTGCAGGTCCGCCTTGTCTTCAGTGGCCTTAGGGCCATGGGAGCGCGGTGGATCTTGGAAAGGGCCAGCGGGAGGGCTTCATTGTTAGTTGTTCCTTCGAGTTTTGTTATTGTTTGTGTCCTGCTCAGGAAGACGAGACGGCAGCGGCTCCCTCAAGATGGAATAATGGTCTCCCCGCCTAGCCTCCGTTCCGATGGTGCGTCTAGCATCGTTGGTGGGCGTGTGGAGGTGTGCCTCTGACGGATCTATCCTCGATGGATTTGCTCGGATCTGGTTTTTGTTTGTCTATGTTCGTGTGTCTTCGGGTTGGATCCTTTCGATCTACGTCATTCTTCATCGGCGGCGATTGCTGTTCTGGTGTGTTGGTCCTATGGGGCCTTAGCACGACGATTTTCCGACTATCTACTACGACAAGTTGTGCCCGACTTCGGTGAGGGAGGGCGATGACGGCGGCGCGCCTTCGGCTCGCTTCAGTGCTTGTAGTCGTCGCTAGGTGGTCTACATATCTACATGTAATTTTTATTATTTCTGATATTTGTTGTACTATCATGATTGAAGATGAATAAATCGGATGCTTTCTCGCAAAATAAATAAATTTTAAAAGTCAAAAAACAAGAATGGGACCTAGGTGAAGGTGCCAAAAGCTGTGAAAAGTTTCACGCATGAACCCCATCTAGGTAATTAAGGATCAAAGCACATGCAAATACCAAATCAATTTTTGAATCTTGAAGCAATCGAACAGCAAGGAATGTGCATGCTCGACACCTGCATGCCACAAATCGTCTCTCGGATAACTTAACATGGATTTGCTTGATGTTGAAGATGATCCTTTTGGTAGTTGGTTCTTGGCTAGGGTCGATACTTTGCTATAGTTTACTAGTTATCTAGTTTTAAGTAGTTGTTGTAGGGTTCTTGTATACACTGTCCATGGTTTCTTTTTTTTGAACTCCAGCCATGACTCCAGTCGCGACTCGCGACCTAGGCAACTCGCGATCTAGAACCGCCACCACCCACACCGCTGAATCCCTACTTCGCCAACACCTTCCCCCAATGCACCTTCCTCCCCTCGCCGTGGCCTAAGGCACCCTCCGGCAAAGTCTGGATGGCTCTGAGGAAGGCGGCGAGGCCATTCTCCGGCTTCACGACGCTGGTGTTGCGGCCGCGATCCATGAATCAGGGGCGGCGGTCCCTTTGGTGAGGCTTCCCCATCTGGTGGCACGGCGGGGCTGGCGGGCTACCGGAGGTCGGCTTGGGCGGCGGGCAGACCACCGGCGGGTTCGAGCCATGGCAGCGATTCCCCGACGGGTGATGGTGCCATTTTGTTCACTACCTACTATCGCGCTGAAGTGTGCTCCAATATCGTCGGACTTGGTCGTGCTAGCTAGCTAGCCAGTCACGGGTTTGTGTGCGAAGTAGGTGGTGGGGATCCAGATCGGGATAATTTTCTCGTCGGTGTGATGGTGGACACCGTTTGGGTTCGTTGGCAGGTGTAGATGGTGGGCACCATTTGGGTTCGTTGGCAGGTGTAGATGGCGTGCACCTTTTCCTCTAGGGGCATCTGCTCCGGGGGAAACCCTAGATCTGGGTCTCCTGGATCGGGTGTTGTATGTGACTCTGGTGTTGTTCGCCCTCCTGGGGCATTATTTTGGAGCAGATTCTTACTGGAGGGACCATGAGGTGGAGCGGTGTTGCATCTACCAAATCAAAGACGGCGGATCTCGGCGGCGTGGCGCAATGGAGTATCGGCGTTGGACGCGGGCTGATGGACACGCCCAGGCTGGTGGCGTTGTCTGGTGTCGTGATGACGTCGATGGTAGTTGGGTCTGGCTAGGTCAATGTGATGATCCTTTCAGAAGATGAGACGGTGGAAGATGATGGCGGGGATTCTAGAGTGTGCGCATAGGATGCGCATTATGAGTCGGCTAGACCATTTGGTGCTCTCGAAGCGCCACGGGGTAGGTTTGTGCGGCCATCGGATTAGATGATGTGCGTTGGTGCGATCAAGGCACATCATCATGCATATAGGTGTAGCAGCATAGGTCACCAGAAAGGTGGCTTTGGATTGGTCTTTATATATATATATATATATATATATATATATTCTCATACTCTATTTAATAATATACTTCCTCCGCTCCAATCTAAATAAGTGACTTAACTTTGTACTAGCTTTAGTACAAAGTCGAGTCACTTATTTTGGGACGGAGGGGGTTATACAGATGGCTTAGTGCATCATTTGATGTAGAGGCCGGGTTATCCTCCTTTTTCAAAAAAAGGAAAGACCTCTTTTTTCTCAACAACAGCAAAATACCACCTTCACATGTTGAACTTACGTTCGGCCAAAAAAATCTTAATTATCTCGGATTCAGTAAAAGACCAGTGCATGCCTCTATCACTGTAATTTACATTCGGTACTACGTACACGGCATGATTAGGCTGATCATAGTGGGGAGTAACTTAGACTAGTGTCATGCATATGACACTAGCCTAATTTACTACATTCATAATGCAAAGTAACATAATAGTAGTATCTTAGATGACTTTATTTATTAGCTTGTAGGCTCATCTTGTCTTGAAAAGCGTTATGTTACAATAACATATTATGTTACCACCTCTCGTTAATTACTTGCCATATAAGCAAAAAATTCTTGAAAAGCTCTATGTTACTACTCCCTCCTCCCATCTATATAGGGCCAAATGCGTTTGTTAAGACCGCCTTTGACTATTGACAAGATTAGTAGTATATGACATGCACAATGTGAAAAATATATCATTGAAAGCTCCTTTCATACACGAATTTAACAGTGTGCTTTGTGTAAGTTGCATGTCATATATTATTGCTCTAATATTTGATCAAAGTTAGGCTTAAAAAACACATTAGGCCCTATATAGATGGAAGGAGGAAGTAGCTAAGTTACCCCCACTATGACTAGTTTTAAAATAGAGGTGTAGTGGCGGGCACAAACCCAAATATATGCCATGGTCAAGCATTCAATATGCATTAAATCTCACATCACGACATCGTTCTCATTGCCAATCACTCGCCACATGCATGCAGCATGGCCATCCTCATCGATGATTTCTAACGCGACCGAGCACGTCTACCGTACTACGATCTCGCCGTGTCCACAACGGCGCTAAGCTATATCTTGTGCATCTAAAAAGGGTTATGCCCCCAACATTTTCATAGCTAATGGGTCACGAGCTCGTAGAAAACCTACTAGGGATCTGAGGTAAGGAGACCCGCCGTCTGCTTACCTGTTCCTGTTATGCACGGAGGGTCTTACAGCTTTACTAACGCATGCGGAAAAAAATGGGAATATTGCAGGAGTAAAGGTTTGCATAGATGCCCCGTCTGTCACGAACCTTCTTTTTGCTGATGACTCTTTAATCCTTATAAAAGCAAATTAGCAAAGTGCGAAAATATTAAAATCAGTTCTAGATTCGTATTGCGCAGCTTCAGGGCAGATGGTCAGTGTCGACAAATCCAGCATCTTTTTTAGCCCTAATACAGGAGTGGACACTAGAGAACAAATGTGTACAATTCTCAATATAATGACTGAGGCCTTGAATGACAAATATTTAGGACTACCGGCCAATGTGGGTTTAGATAAAACCGATTGTTTTCAATACTTAATCGATCGTCTTGTTCAGAGAATTAGTGGTTGGAAGGAAAAACTTCTGTCGGCTGGAGGAAATGAGATCTTACTTGAAACAGTTGTTCAAGCTATTTCCACCTATGCAATGTCGGTCATTAAAATTCCTTAAAAAATGCAAAGGAATTACTGACGCGATGGCGCATTTCTGGTGGGGAGATGAGGACAACCAAAGGAGGATGCATTGGATGGCTTGGTGGAAAATGTGTGTACCCAAGAACCAAGGATGAATGGGTTTTCGGGATATCCATTGTTTCAATTTGACTATGCTTGCTAAACAGGCTTGGCGTCTTCTCAAGAATCCGGATTCTCTATGTGCTACTATTTTGAGAGTCAAATACTATCATGACGATGACTTGTTGAACACTGACCTGAAGAAGGGTTCTTCCTTCACCTGGCAAAGTATTATGGCGGGTGTGAGCTCCCTGAAGCATGGTCATATTTGGCGAGTGGGAAACGGGCAGAATATTGACATTTGGGAGGACGCATGGATTCCAAATTGTGCAAACCATAAAATTATTACCCCTAAGGGAGGCCAGTTGTTATAGAAGGTAGCAGATTTGATTGATCCAATCCTAAATAGTTGGGATGAAGATCTTCTCAGACAAACTCTATGGCCTATTGATGTTCAGCGAGTGCTTACGATCCCGATATTGCAACATGATATGCCAGATTTTGTAGCTTGGAATTTCACAAAAAAATGGGATTTTTTCGGTTCGCTTATTTTGTGAAATGGGGCCACAAATATGGGAACAAGTTACGACATACCAATGGGATGGGACGTACCACGGTCAATCCTATTTGGGCGAGGATTTGAAAACTTACTTGTCCAGCAAAGGTCAAAATATTTATTTGGCGTACACTTCACGGCACTATTTCGTGTCGTGTTAACTTAGCTAATCGACATGTGAAAGTCTCGCCTATGTGTCCTGCCTGCTCATCTGGGCCAGAAGACACAAAACATTTGTTGTTTCTATGTGACAGAGCAAAAGAAGTCTGGAGAAGAGTAGGGATGGACGATATTATCGATAGAGCTTGTAAAATAGACTATGCGGGTGAGGCAATCTTGAAATATTTACTTTCATTACCAGATCGGGAACTATGTATTATGGGCACTCGTAATATGCGTGACATGATTGCCATATCAGCCTGGTACTTGTGGTGGGAAAGGCGCAAATTGATACACAATGAGACTACTCAGAATGCACAACAGATATCCGTGAGGATACGCGCTCTCGCTGCCAATTTTGTTAATGCCTCCTCGCTGAAGGCTTCCATGAAAAGAGGAGGATGGTCTAACCCCCCGACAGGATTTGTTAAACTTAACGTTGATGCTTCTTTTGACCACGACCTTCTCAGGGGTATGATTGGGGCTATCTTAAGAGATGACAAAGGTAGGTTCATCGGTGGGGGAAATAGTAAGATTGACTGGTGTGCTGGTGTGCAGATGTGTTGATGGCTGAAGTTTTGGCGTTAAAATTTGGTCTATCGCTTGCGCAAAAGACGGGTTGTAATCGTATAATTATTAACTCGGATAATATGGAGATGATCAAGACCATGAATGAAGGAGGACGGTCATTGGGGGGCAGCAGCTGCAATTTTTTATGACTGTTTTCACTTAGTTTGCGATTTTTTTATTTCTAGATTCGAGTATTGTAATAGAGAAGCAAATAAAGTTACTCATGAACTTGTCAAATTGGATAGATTTTCATTCATTTCTGATTGGTTTGAGGAACCACATAATGCAATTGTACCAATCCTCATAAATGATGTAATGATTATTTTTAATAAATGAAGCTCGAACTTTCTTTCAAAAAAAAAAGCTCATAGAAAACCATAGTAGGTGCCAACAAGAGATCCAACACACGAGTCGTACTACCACGCGGAGGAATATTAATTTTTCCCAGTTCGTCTTGCGACCATGGACTTGTGTACCGTATCATTCCATGAGGTGGCATTACTGATCTAGTCTAGCAGAGGACGACACTTTTGTCGTCGATGATTAATAACCTAAGTATTAACAAACTTCACATCATGTTCCAGTTTTCCGCCCTAACGACCCGATGAGATGGTAATTATCCACCTAACCACTACTCTACGTGCCTGTCTACGGCCGTTGTAGTGTGAGCACAGTTGCACAAGACTGCTAATCCAGGACTTTCAGCAACCCAGCCCAGGCAATAAAAATGAAGCATCAGAGAAGAGTATTTTCCCCAAGAAGAAAAGAAGCTGAATTCGAGTCTAGAAAAACTTGAACACATGCCACATGTGGGTTTTACATCTGGTTTCCCACACCGAAGTAACCGAGGGAGGCAGCTGGCCAGACGGCCAGCTAGCCACGCACGGTCTCCACACGCTCCATCGATCAGGCCAAAGTCTACTTCCCCGGAGCACCGGCCGAACTTTTTTTTCTTCTCTTTTGACAACCAGAACTGCACCGACCGAATACCACTGGCAACCAGTATTTCACTAGACGACTACTCCCTCCATCCGCAAATAAATGTACGTCTACCTTTTGTTCAAAGTTAAAGTTTTAAAACGATCAGTTTTATTAAAAAAGTAACAGCATTTATGGCATTAAATTAGCATCACTAGATTTGTTTTTAAATGTTGTTTCATAATATACCAATTTGATGTGATATATACTACTACTCTTTAAAGTTAATCAAAATTTTAAAACTTAAATTTAAAACAAAAGATAGAAATACACTTGTTCACGAACGGAGGGAGTGGCTAGGAATTGGCACCACCGGAGCTGGCGGTAGCGCAGACTGTTATCATCGACGGGAATTCTCGCAGCGCGTGAGCAACACAGGTCGATCGATCGGCGTCCACCGGCACGCCGGACGGACGTGACATCGACCGCCCCGCCTCCAAAAGCTACCATGGCCTACCGGGAGGGAATTTTCTCAGCTAGTAAGATTTTCCTTTCTCCCGTTCGTCTCGCGGACGGTCGTCGTGTACGGTGTCCCATCGTCTCTGGACTCTAGCCTACCTACGCAGTGGATAACTTTTGAGCTTAGTCGGCGGTGGTGCGGCGGTACGCTTGGTCGTGCGCACGCTCGTGGAAAGTGGAAAGTGGCCAGATGGCCGGGTCGACGACATTTCTTGCCATGTTGTGAAAATGGGAAGATTAGCTTCGGCAGGTACACAGGACCAGAGGAGACCTTGGGTATACCTTCTAAAAAGGCCAGTACTAGACGCCGGCGCACCGGCCCAATATTCAGCTGGTCGAGTGTCAGCTCTCCGATTCGAACACTATCAATTGTCAGAATTTCTTCTTCTTTCTTCCTCGATGCAAACCGGACCCCAGGTGGCTGCAGTGGGAGAGCACCACCGGCTAGCCTGAATCCCCCCCCCCCTCTCCCCGGGCTGTAGCAGAGAGCGCCGACCCACTTGTCCACCTCCATCACTGCCATCTCCCTCGTTTCGCGCTCCGTCATCGTCGGATCCCTGCCCCAGCTCGGCCATGGCTGGCACGAAGCCTCTGCCAACAGCGGTTGTAGCTCTCTCTCCGCCTGCAGTTGCAGCATCTAGTGCGCCACACCCCCTCTGTACTCGCCATCAGCGCTCGCCACAGGGTGCACACTGCACGCACCGTCATCTTCTTCTTCCCTGGGCAACCCAATTCAACGTCTGGCCGCTGTAGCAAAACAACTTGTCGTTAGTAGCTTTCGTTTCTGGGTTGCAGCAAAAATCGAGCGCCACTACGTCTCCCCGTACAAATCCCTAACATGTAGCAAAAATAATCACAGGTTTCAGCTGCTGCAGATGCTGCTTCCAGCAATTCTTTTGTCGGTTGCAACTTTTGTGTTCTCGATTCCAGCAAAAATGACGGCGACGGCGTAGTCCGCTCTCCACCCTAGTAACAAATGATGGCGATGACGGTTGAAGCAGAAAAGTTAGCTGGTTTCAGCGAAATTTAACGCCCGTCCCAGCAAAAAAAAACCTCTAACCTAGCAGAACTTCAGTAATGGTCGGTTGTAGATTTCTTGAGTATCTGGTTGAAGCTTTTTTCATCTGTCGTCGAAGCTTTTCTTCCAACGATTGCAGTTTTTCCTGTTTGTCAATGTTTGGTTGAAGCTTTTTTATGCAATGGATGTAGCTCTTTGCGTCAACGATTATAGCATAGGGCACCGCCCTTTGCAGCTCCGCAGGCGCCGCTGTTGCAGCACGGGAGCACCCCTGTTTCCCCGAGGTTCCAGATCCGCCACTAACTGGTTCCAGCAAACAATGGACGCCGACCTGTGCCTTGCCGTCTCCTGCGCAGGAGAGAGAAGAAAGAAGGAGAGGAAGAAGAGAACAAGAGGAAACAGACGACAGCGTTCACCAGAGAAAGAAAAAAAAGCAAAAGGGAACAGTTGGTGGCGGGCCCAGCTGACTGTTAGAATAAATCCGAGTCATACCGTTGATCATCCAAGGACCAAGCAATCACACGAGCACGACACGAAATTTGTTAACGAGGTTCACCGATATGGCTACATTTTCGGGGCTTGACTACGGGCGCTCCTTCCCGTGACACCGTCACAATACCGCACACCGGCCACCCGGGCGCCGACACACGCCGCCGGCTCCCCCTTGCGCATCTGTGCTATTATGTTGGCATAGGTTACATCGTGTGTCTAGCCCCGCTATATATGAGAGGCCTAGGATACAAGTGTCCTACTAGGACACGACTCCATATCCTATCTAAACACAATACAACTACAGAGTCCAACTGTAACCTAACTTGTACACAATATTCGACACAACTATAACAAACTCCACCTTGGCGAATATTCTCCACCACCTTGAATTTGTCCATGCGTCAAACTTCCATGTACATTGGACTTGAGCTTATCCCATGAGCACCACTGCTACTCCAAACACTCCATGTGACTCCACCTGGAACTTGTAGTCCCTTCTTTTCTTGACCACAGTCAACACTCGAGCAAAATTAAGTTCCTCTTTACTCTAGTATATGCTCCCAACTTCCAGAGCTCCGTTCAACGCATCACACACTGATCACTGACCTGCGTGAAAATGAACAACTCACATATTGGGTATCACACATACGAGTTACCTGAACTCAACATCACTGCTCCTTTCTTGACCGCCTGTCTGAAACTTGAAGAAATTTCACCATTGCTTACAGTCATCCCGAGTCAAATTCACAATTGTCTCACCACATGTATGACCACCAGAGCCCTGGTCCGTCTCCATGCCCCGTGCTTACCGCACGCCTCGCCGCTATTACCGCGTCGAGCCTCCTCTGTCCCGGTCGAGTCTCAAGGGTCACAAAACCACAGCACTCAACCCCCACTGCAGAGTACCACCGATCATCACTGACCGATGATGAGTTTCACGCTTCCATCAGACCACTGGGCTCCAGTCCGAACTGCATGTCACTCGCTTTTCCCCCTTTTGCTGAATAGGCTTCGATTCCCTGGATCCGTACATCGTAGCCCCTCAATCCAGCTCCATCTTCAACATGACTCCATGGTAGATGATCAGTCCACCTCGCGTCCCATCAACATCAAGCTCTCATGTGCACCGTCTTGAATCAACCCTGCGACATAGTCTTGTCGAAGCCACACAAGCACTCGGGCCTGCGCCATGTGTTTCCACGCCCCAGAAGTCGGTCACCATCAGCATCACGCTCCTATGTCGCCGCTATCGATCCCACCACCGTCTTATGTACCAACCGACATCCAAGTCGATCCGTCAGACTGTCCAGTCCGACCCAGGCTCCCAAATCATTCTGCGAATTCCCATCCATCACATGATAACTCCATCTCAGCTGACATGACTTCCTGCAATGCTTTCAAGCATCCCTGTTGTGTTAATAAATATTTCACCATTGTCTGCCATAACCCAAGGTTTTCAGTTCCATGAAACTTCTCTACCTCAAACCTGATACCCGTTGATGCCATGGTTCTTTGTACGGCTGACTCTGCGAACAATTATTTGAGCTTTCAATGCGATGCCCCAAGCACTTCCAATGCTAGCTTTGCCTTGCCACGACCTTCTGCTTTCCAATGGATGTGTATCCTTGATAGATTTTCTCACGCACAAATCTGATTCGCTGTCTTGCCTCGTCTCTCGTACGTGAGTACGTCTTGCATGCACCAGTGTTTAAACTGCACCTGCACGTATTCGCCACGGAGACAAGATCCCTTAGGGACTCGGTCCCGTTTTTGTCCAAAACAAATCTCTCTACGTGCTTCTTCAGTCCTCACGTACGGCCGCACACAAGTAATCGCCAAGCCTGGCGTTCGCCTTCCGGCCTGCTGCCCCTTAGTTCGCTTGGGCCATGCCGCCCTTCAGCTTACTTGGGCTGCCTCCTTCTTTCTGGGCTTCCAAGCCCACCACACAAGCCCTGCGACCACACACCTTGCATGGGCTCCGTCCGGATCGAATCCATCTGACGAACTCGCCGGATCCTCGTACTCACCAGCCAGCCGCCGCCTTGTACGCTCGCCCGATCGATTCACGATCGCCGCATGTCCCGCGGCTGCTGACATATAAGCACAGGTACCTCCCGCTGATCAGCTTTCTTCCAATTTTGTCAAGAACCACGCCGATAGCCGGCTGCATCTTGAACTTGATCCTTCCTCTAAGTCAACGATCCGCAGCCTCCAAATAACCTAGCTCTGATACCACTTGTTAGAATAAATCCGAGTCAAGCAATATCCGAGTCAAGCAATATCCGAGTCAAGCAATCACACGAGTACGACACCGAAATTTGTTAACGAGGTTCACCGATATGGCTACATCCCCGGGGCTTGACTACGGGCGCTCCTTCCCGTGACACCGTCACAATACCGCACACCGGCCGCCCGGGCGCCGACACACGCCGCCGGCTCCCCCTTGCGCGCCTGTGATATTATGTTGGCATAGGTTACATCGTGTGTCTAGCCCCGCTATATATGAGAGGCCTAGGATACAAGTGTCCTACTAGAACACGACTCCATATCCTATCTAAACACAATACAACTACAGAGTGCAACTGTAACCTAACTTGTACACAATATTCGACACAACTATAACACCGACAAGTCAACTTACAGGAGGGCACGCACGGTCGCAGGATTCTACACGATCGCGTCTGGCCGAAGACTCGGCCGGTCTGCCGGTTATAAACATTTCCCTTCTAAAAACACCATTGCTCGGCGAAAAAGACTTGAAAGCAATGGACTCTAGCAGGTCCAAAAATACCGTGTTGATCGATCATTCCTTGGCGCGTCCAAGCTGTGCACGTGATATTCCTTCCATTTGTCAATGCCTTCTCCTAACTTTCTACTGCCAAATGATATGTCAACGTTCCTCGTGCAAAACGTTTTCTAACCACGAGTTCCTTATATTGACAACGGATAGAATAGACCACTGAGATTCTTCAGGGGATACGGCACAGTTTCTTCTACCATCACCGGAATGAGTACCACAAGCACCGAGAAGCATGCACCTACACGTAAGATCAAAACGTCTCAAACAAATTAGAACCGTCCGCATTCATGTTCCGAGTTCCGTTCGACAGTCGTGTGCCAACATCACACCAAAAGCAAACTGATACGTTACAGGGGAGTAACCAGCAGTCTAGCACCAACTATGCGGTGTGGTTTTTCATGGCAATGTTATAGGATATAGAAATCCCTACGGCAAGAACGAAGGAATTCCCAACAATACTTCCACTAGAGTAATCATCAACTCGTAAGCCAGGTAGCGTGGCTCTGCTGCATCATATTAACGAGATATAACATGCCTCCTTGCATTGGTGTCAAACCGAGCTACTCCGTGTCGTTGACGTCTGAGATATCCATGTCTTCTAATGCTTTACTCTCAAGCACACAATCTGGTTCAACCGTCTCGGCACCACCATGCAGGAAAATTCTAGTAAATAGTACATGTTTCCAGTAGTAATCCGGGAAAGTTTCAGTCTATTTGCACAAAAGGATTAGGAAATAAGCGACTTTTTCTTCAAAAGAGCGTTCAGTTTTCTCGGCTTAAACTTTGAGCCCACTCTTCATTTCTTTCTAGATTCGCCACTGCTTCATACCCTTGGAAGGCGCATGGGGCATTGTGTGGTCCTTGCGGAGGCAGTGCTCGGTGAATGGTACCGGTTTGTCGTCGAGATGGTCTTCTAGGCCCCGATCCACGTCAAATTTGTTCGGCGGGACAAAATCGACGGAGGTCTGGTGTAGGTCCATGTCATATCCTCTGGGCAGCGAGGTTAAGGTTTATCATCATGCATGCATGCCAATAAGGTCTGCGGCCAGGTACTTCGGATCAGATAAGGGGTTCAACGACGTCGGCTACGGCTCCATGGAGCTTAGTCTCTATGGGGAACGTGCATGAAGACTTCTCGGCTATAATTGGCAAGGTCAGACCAGTTTCAGTAGGGGAGTGGTGATAAGAAGCACGTCCTCGACTGAATTACATGTTGAATTATACGTTTGGCCAAAGAAGTCTTATTTATCTTGGATTCGGTAAAAGATCAGTGGATACCTCTATCACTGTAATTTACATTCCAGTACGATGAACATAGCATTATTAAAATAGATGCATACTGAATCTGTGGATGGGAAGCGGCAGCGGATAATGATTCTCAGGAGACATGAAGGTAGTGTAATCTTTGCAACTTATCGTTTCTTATTCCACTGCAACGATGCTCTTCAAACAGAGATTCATGCTATGATGCAAGACATGATGTTGGCTAAGCAGCATTCTGAAGGGCTCATCATTGTCCGGTTGGACTCTTCAAAGGCTTTAGCGACATTATTTGGTGGCGGCTTAGCTCGTTCAGCATACTAGATGATGTCCCGCGTGTTGCTGCGGGAACCTTGGCAAAACATATGCATAAACAGATGCTAAAAAAACTAAAACTATTGCCAAAAAAAGCTTTCAGAATGTATTTTGAAAACAATAAAGTATATGAAGCATGTGAAAAAAGTTATATAAAAAGAATATTCTATTGGATTGAAGTCAAACGTGATGGCAGTTTTAACCAAAAAAGTGTAACCTGGCCTTACATATATTTGCTCCAAGTTTACAACATACAAATATATGTAGGTCATACTACAAGAATGTGTAACATGACCGTCTATGCCTGCACAAAAATAAGTGGAACAATTAACATGCATGGTTGCTGAGGTGGCATAGTTACATGAATAGATGAGTGCATAACTTGTAACTTATGATCACATGCATGATTTAATGATGTGGCATCGTTGTATGAAGAGAAAAAATAGGCAGTGGGTTGCAACTATTTAAGAATAGAAGATGCTTGTCTTGTAGCTGAGATTAAATCATTGATTGTGGACTGGAAGTTTATTGTATAAAAGCTTAGACGGGAGCAAACTAGGATAACAGATCGACTGATTTTGCATAGTCGAACCAAGTTTAGCACTGTTTTTATGGCTATAGAGAGGATCATCTTGCATTGAAGAACTTGTACATCTTGACTATAACCCTATAATTTTGAGAGAGAAATCTAGATTACAACTCTGAACTACCATCAAAGTCTAAGATACAACCCCGAACTTCAATATGGAATTATCTCTAATATTGAAATAAAACTTCTTTTTTCCTCAAAATAATATATGATGTGGTCAAGCATTCAATGCGACTTTCCCTGGAAAAAAATATATTCAATATGCCTTAGATCTCACATTACGATACCGTTCTCATAACCAAGCCATGGTCACATGCATGCAGCATGGCCGTCGTCGTCCTCGACGATTTCTGACGCGACCGAGCACCAAGTCTACCGTAGTACGTCTCGCCGTGTCCACAACGGCGCTAAGCGCTGAACTGCATCTAAAAAAGGGTTATCCCCCCAGCATTTTCAGAGCGGATGGGTCACGAGCTCATAGAAAACCATACTAGGCGTCAACAAAAGATCCAACACACGAGTCGTACTATCGCGCGCAGCCAAAAGCAAATTCCCAGTTCGTCTTGCGACCATGGACTTGTGTACCGTTTCTCTCTGTGACGTGACATTACTGATCTAGTCTAGCAGAGGAAAACACTTTTGTCATCGATGATAATGACCTAAGTAGTATACTAATTAACAAACCACACGTCAGGCTCCATTTTTCTGCCCTATCGAGCCGATGAGATGGTAATTATCCACCTAATTACTACTCCCTTCATCCCAAAAATTTTATCTTAGATTTGTCCAGATACAGATGTATCTAACACTAAAATGTACTCCCTCCGTTCAAAAAAGCTTGTCCCAAGTTTGTTCCTCAAATGAATGTATCTAGCACTAACTTGGTATTAGATACATTTATTTAAGGGACAAGCTTTTTTGGAGGGAGGGAGTAACTAGATACATCCGTATTTAGAAAAATCTAAGACAAAAATTTTAAGACGGAGGGAGTAGTATGCAGTCTAGTCTAAGCACTATGCGTTGCAATGTGAGGGCAGTTGCACAAACCGGCTAATCCAGGACTTTGAGCAACCTAGCTAGGCAACAACCAAAAAAAAGATTATTATTTTTTGAACACAAGAGAACTTTATTGATGATCAGGTGCATTTTACAGAAAGAAGCATGAAGGGACTCATGCTAGAACCAGAAACTATGTCCGTGCCAGGATATTGACCTTGATCTGCTTGTGTACATAAGCAACGAACAGCTAAGGACCTTGTCTGAATCCGCAAAGCTAATCGAGCTTGATGATTCAGCTTTTACATTGTTGCTTCTGTTGATGTGAGTGATCTTGTTACGATTAAAAGAGGGAGAGGCTTGGATCTCTGCAAGGAGAGGTCTGTTCTCCCAAGATCCTGGAGCAGCAAATACCGTTGATGACCTTGCCGCGAAACTAACACCGAGCAGTCGGTGCAAAAGTGAGGGTTTTGAACCTGCAGAAGATCTGCTAACTTTGTAGCTAGGAGCAGCCCATAAGTCGCAGCCTAGAGGGGTGATGAAACTGGACGCGAAGGCGCAGAGACGTGTAGTTGTTGGAGGTGCCGATTGTCTTGCATGGTGATGATTACTCCTAAGCCAGCATGACCCAGCTCTGAATCTGTGCGTCTCTCCCAGGCTGTGTCGCAAAAGATGACATTCCCTGCAAGGTTATTACATTCATGTGTATGCGTGGTTGTTGAAGAAGCCTGCAACTGCTCTTGAGCTTTATCGTTTTCTTGTTGTTGAGCGAAATTCTTATCTTCTAAATTGGTTGCTTGAATTATTGCATTTGCTGCAGGATACACCTGGGAAGGCCTGCATAATTTGTTGTAAAATAGGCAGTCGTTCCGAGCTTTCCAAAGACACCATAAAAAAGTATAGAGAGTAGTCAAGTTTATTTATGGATATTGAGATGTAACCAAAGCACAAATCATATCAGGAATAGAATGATAATTTTCAGCCGGAGATTCCGTTTTAATAAACCAAGAATAGCAAAATCATGCAGCTTTAGAAAAAGCGCAGAGAAACAACATATGCATTTCATCTTCTAATTGTCCACATCTAGAGCAGTTTTCATTGATATGCTTGGAGTACCTACATGCCCTCTTACCCGTAGGAAGTGCTTTCCTAAGAAGCCTCCAAGCGAATGTCCGAATTCTTGGTGCCATTTGCTTATCCTCCCACACCTGATTAAGAAGGGAAATGACCTCAATGTTAGGCCTTTGCCTTGGTGGATGCTGAAGATTGTTGAAGCAGTGCTTGTAAGCATTTTTGGAAGAGAATTCACCTGCAGGAGTTAGTTTCCAAACCAACATATCCTTACCATTTGCATTAATAATAGGAGTTTGTAGGATGGTATTAGTCAATTCGGGAGTGAAAAGAGAATTGATCAAGTTTGCATTCCAATTCTTTTGACCCGGTATCCAAAGATCTGTAACTTGAGCAGGGTAAGAAAAAGATTGTTGTTGAATGACAAGATGATCATAAATAGTTTCCCATCCGGAAAACCAAGGGGAACTCCAAATAGAACTAGCACCGTCAACAATTAACCGAAAAAAGAAGATTGAAGCGCAGAGAAGAGACAAGAAGTTGAATTCTGGTCTACAAGAACTTGAACGCATGCCACGTGTGGGTTTGAACGGTAGTTTCCCACACCGAAGTAACCGAGGGAGCCAGCTAGGCACTGTCGCCACACGCTCCATCAGGCAAAGTCTACTTTCTCCGGAGCACCGACCGACCGTTTTTTCTCTTTTGGTGACAACCGGAGCTGCACCGACCGAATAGCTCTGGCAACTAGTAGCACTAGCTAGCAGTTGGCACCACGGAGCTGGCGGTGCCGCGGACTTGTATGGTCTCCACGGGAATTCTCCAAGAGCGTGTGCAAACAGGTCGGTCGATCGCTGTCCACCGGCACGCCGGACGGACGTGACATCGACCACCTCACCCCTAAAAGCTACCGTGGCCTGCCCAAGTGCTTTTCTCCCGTCGGGCCGTCACGTACGGTGTGGTCTCTCGACTCGACGTGCGCAGTGCGCTGGGTCGTGCGCACGCCCATGGAAAGTGACCAGGTGACCGGGTCGACGCCGCTTCTTGCCTCGGGACGGCCGGGATACCGTTTTTGAAGACCACCAACTCGTCCATGCATCCTCCCAAAGGCTAAGACGTCGTGAAGAGGTTGGAAAATTTTGCTTCATAAGAAGGGACACAGGACCGGAGAAGACCTTGGGCAGACCTTCTACAGATATACCAAGCATTGGTCTCTAGTAGGTCTACCCGAAATATGTTGCACGGTACTGAATCCACCCCTTTGATCGGTGATTCCTTGGCGCGTCAAGTTGTGCACGTGGTGTTCCTTCCGTTCGTCAATGTCTTCTCCCAACTTTCTACCACCAAAATGACATGTCAACGGTCCTCGTGCAAAACGTTTTCTAAGCACGAGTTCCTCTTATTGACAACGGAGAGAACAGACCACTGAGATCAGACATTACGGATACGGCACAGCTTCTCCTACCATCACCGGCATGACCACCCCAAGCACCCAGAAGCATGCACCTACACACAAGATGAATCAAAATGTCTCAAACAAATTAGAATAGTCCGCCTTCATGTTCCGAGTTCCGTTCGACAGTCGTGTACCAACATCACACCGAAAAACAAAATGATACGTTACAGGGGAGCAACAGCTAGCACCGTAGCAGTCTAGCGCCATGTATGTTATGCGGTGTGGTTTTCATGGCAATGCAATATGATAGAATCCCTACAGGAAGAACGAAGGGATGCCAACAACACTCCCACTAGAGTAATCATCAAACCCGTAAGCCTGCTGCATCATCGTAACCAGACATGACATGCCTCCTTGCATTGGTGTCAAACCGAGCTACTCGGCGTCCTTGACATCTGAGATATCCATGTCTTCTGCTGCTTTGCTCTCAGGCACACAATCTGGATCAACTGTCTCGGCGCCACCATCAGGCTGCTCATCCGATCCATCGTCACTCTTCAGGTCGGGCTTCCCATCATCAACTTTTGGGATTTTGAGCCCGAAACGAAACGAGATCCTGTCAAGCAGCTCCCTCCCATCCATGGGGGTGACCATGACGCACAGATTGGTCTTTCCTTTCCAACAAACAACGGCGATTGCAGAGGGATCCATGCCTATGGACTCTAGATCCTCATGCCCTGGAATATTCATAAACATGTTCAGTTGCCATCAAACTGTGATAATTCACTTTTAATTTAAGGCTCAAAAAGGAAAGGAATGTGATGTACCTTCACGCAATATTACGACACAGCAACCTTGTAGCAAAGCTGAAGCTTGCTCACCGAATTTTGCATCCACAAAATCAGGGAATTTAATGATTCTGTACTGTAAGAGGTGCTGAAAGTCTATTGCAGATGCATATAGAATCTGTTTGGTGATGTAAGGAAGCAGCAGAGGCAATCCCTCGGATGATAGCCTAAATGTGCATGGCGAACCCTCCTTTGACGACTGCCTTTCCTGAAAGACGAGGGATGGGCAGAAGATGGTACAAGTGTTAATTGTAAATAAAGTTTGCTCTTCTGACAGAAGCTAGAAAAGGATAAACAGCAGACATTAGTGGGACACTTACAAATATCTTTAAGCCAAGTGAGGTAATTTTCAGCCGCTCGCCAACTTTCACATTGAGGTCCAAAACTTCTGTAACTGATTTTGAGACATAGTATATTCTTTTGACATGATTAGTATCAGGGTTCCTAGTCACAAGATGGCCTTCAAGGGTAAATGAATCCTTGATGCCGTAGAAAGATACTATGCTTCTGATTGTCGCTTCGTCTTTGAAAAATATCACAGGATCAACCCCTCTCCATCTGCCTTGGTTCTGGGTCTTTCTCTTATCTCTCCTTGTCGCTTGATCATTTTGCACCTCACCAGCAATCACCTTAGCTTCCTCAGAGCTTCTATCTTTTGAAATTTCAGCATCCATGTCTCTGTTTTGTTGCTCAACGAGAACATGGCTATCATCAACCCCTGGCTGCTGAACTGAAATTTCTTCAGCCGGCACCTTATCTGATCCCTGACCATTAGAACATTTCAAAGCCTTGTCTTTCGAGGTACTGTGCTCACCTTTCATCACTTCTACCACCGGACTCTCTGAAATTATGTTCATTGTATAGTGTACTTGAGTACTACGAACCAGTATCTACTACTCTATGAGATTTGATGCAATAATAACTGAAACATATGGAATAGATGGACGAAAGAAATACCATTCAGCGGAGAGAGTTTCTGAAGGACTGCTATAAAAAATGCTCCACTGTTTTGGTCATGAGGAATAATTCTCATGCAACGATGCAGTGGTAAATTTGAATGCTCTGTAACGATGGAGGTTGAATCTGTTTTTTCATTTGAGCCCCTTGAAACTTTAACAGACTCAGATTCATCTTGTTCTATCTCTTCAGTCTTGCCATTGTCACCGTTATTGCTGTCATCAGTCGCTATCTTCGTTTCTTGTTTTCCCTCTACCATACCCCCTGACTCACTCATATCTGCATCGACTGCATCTATGTTGACCTCAACACTGCCACCCGCCGTACAGCTGTCCGTGGTAGCTTTACCCGAAGGGAACATACTTGGCAATATTGCATTCTTCCTGTAGTGAAGTACATCTTTATGACTGCCCAACCAAGACGCTCTATCCCGTACCTGCAATACTTGGAAAGAATCACAGAAGGGAGCAGAGTGCCAGGAATTATGCAATGTATAGAGGCCAATATGGGTAGAATAATTTTGTTAGAGAACATCAAGAACAAAGGAATAAAATGCAAACTAGTTTCCAAAAACAACAGCAGCAGGGCAAAGCAAAACATCACTTGCTACACGATTGTCCTTGCACAAGTGTGGCAAAGGCAAACTTTCATTTTTTTTTAAATAATTATGGAAAGGAATTATTCTTCTTAATAGAACATTGATAAAATTGGGACATCTCTCCTCTTTACATAACCATTTTTACACCTCTTTAAAAAACTTACAATGCAAAAAAGTGAAATTACATTTATAAACAGAAAATGCTTGAGATGTACTCCACTTTATGACATGTGATTGCAAGTCCTATCTCCACTTTATCCACTGCACACTATGTTTTGATTATTGTTAGTAAATAAGGTGCCTAATTAGACCATGAAATAGAAGATGATCAACATCTTACATGATCTGCTTGTACTAGACTCCCCAAAGGATGACAAGTTACAGGTTCACAAGAAACCAAGACTAATTACGAAAATAAACACCTGATGGGCAAAACAAAGTGCTATAAACAAGAAAATATGCATGATATAGATATATGCACACTAACCTTCCAAGTGCTAAGTCCAGGACGGCGGATCAATTCAGGTAGCTCATTAGAAACATCAAGGAGTTCAACAGAATCCCCACATCTCCGCAGAATCTATACAGTTGAAAATAATGAGCAATGTTACAACAAGACATACAAAACAACTATACAAAGAACCTGCAAAAGGCAATATGCTGAAAAATGAACATGATTTAATCTCAATGCATTTCTCTGACAATTAACTTGCTGTGCACTGAACACGATTTTATGATTTAATCAAACTATTCAAATTTATACAAATAAAAAGCCTCACCAAATCAAACATGAAACATTAGTATATTATTAAATATCAGAGAGAGAAGTGAAGCAACAAAAATTACCTCACCAACAACAGCTTCATTTTCAACAGGATTCATTGAGCATGTTGAGTAGACCATCCTTCCGCCCACTTTAAGCAGTGCAATGCCTGACAACAAAAATACAATCTTAACTTCTTGAAGTAGCAAATCATTAACAGGGCACCTAGCATATCATCTATCCGTTATAGTTGGAAAGTGTCAGAACCATCAAAATGAGAGCAAGATTATATATCACGTGATTGATTGCAAAAGAAAATCGAAACCAGTATACATATCTTGATAATGTATGCATCTGACAAGAGTTTATAAGATATCTTAACAAGATCCTGGATCCTAAGCAGTATGTTATCTCATGTTCATCATGTGATCAAATACTCAAATGCCAATAGTGAATTGTGCAAGGGAACCAAAAGAGTGACATAGAATGCTTCAGTACATTTCAAAAACCAAAATTTTATAACAGAACCAACTTAACAATTCAGCGAAATGCATATTTGATAATGGTGTAAGTATCTTTCAATCCTTACCGCGCATTGCTATTTCCACTTGGAGACGATGAAGTCCATTTCCCATGCCGATATTCCTGGGTAGCCAATTCAGTAGATAAGGAACTAAGGAGAAAATGAAAGCAGCAAACAGGCTAAATGGTACAGTATTTACCATGTTCTCCACATATCAGGAGCCTTACGGACAGTTCCATCACCACTACATGGCACATCACACAGAATACGATCAAATTCCAACCTCTGCGGCTTGGACTCGTCTATGTATGCTTCTGGACAGAACTTTGCAAGACTACAGCCAGGAAAATTTTGGGCTTCATGATTTGTCACTATCAGGTTGGCTGTGCACATTCTCTTCGTCTGATGAATAAGAAGGTTGCATCTTTGCACGTCAACATCATTAGCTACCACCTGAGTACAGAGTAGAAAGTGCAAAGTATTAATAACAGATGATAAATTAATGTTTTCTTTTCAGAATTGATAGAAATTGTAAATAACTATAGCTGTAAACGTTATATGTAAGATGGCGAAATCCACCATGGCAGTTGGAAGCACTCCAGGCTTTGTTGACTGGTGGATCATCTCAAGTAACTGGAAAGTTTTAGACCCTGGAGCGGCACACACTGCACAAGGTCACAAAATTCATGATATATTACCATATTACAGAAAATTTTCCTCAACTAAACACTGTATCAAATACTTGTGAATAAGTTTAAGCCAAAACAACCTGAAAAAAGAGCACTTAAATGAAAGATTCAGCTACCTCATGGACAAATTATGTAGCTATAAGTTGGATGTTATTTATTTTTCTTTTCTGTTTTGACTTATTTGCATTTATACAAAAAAACTCATTCTAGAACTCTAAACCCTTTTTCGGCACCTGTTTTATCAGGCATGGAGTTACAAACCGGATTATGGGAGTAGCCAAAGTTAGATCGATTAGGCAGTTCAAAGAACGGAAAGTTTAGTATGTAAATTGCACACCATCAACATGTGTAATGATAGATAAATCATAAAACATACTGTCAAGAATATGATGGTCAGGTTGCACATTCAGAAACAAAGGTGGGACCTGCAAAAGCAATATACATCGTTTAGACAAGAATGCCCCAACATATGTAAGGCATCACAGATAAACAATATAGGGCATCTTCGAAGTAAACATAAAGCACTCACCATGCTGACAGCCTCTTGCCTGGTAATATTACCAACTTCATTCTCTTGCTTCAAGAATTCATGGAAACTGGAGTCAAAAAATAGATGTTAAATCAACAATGATGTCATTAGAATATAGTATAAGAGCTTCCAGAGTTACAATTTCTAATGGCAGCACATTGTTGAGCATGCCAATGGTTACACAATGTTATTCTCCAAAGAAATTTGGGGGTGGGTGACAAACAAGGTCGTCCTTGGCTTTTGCAATATGGCTTCATGCATCAGATTATCTAAGGCACTACAGGTCGACAGCTACTCTATCAATTCAATAAGCACCCTAAAAAAATCTTATGAGAAACTTCAACAAGAAAATATAGCATCAAATGCTATACACAATATGACATTACAAGTTTCAAAAGAGGTAACTGACAAGTTTCGGTGAACCGTTAATTGTAGAATTACGAGGCAAATCACTGAAGAAGCCAGTTGATTGATAACTGATTCATGACAGATTTCACTTGATTCGGTCAATCAGATTAAACAATTTGCATTTTATTAAACAACGTTTAAGGTGGATGAGTGCATCACTTTATGCGAAAGAAAATTGTGAAGTTTAAATATATTCGTTTGTATGAAACACCAGCTTAACAAGTAGTCAAGTAGCCTATACTGCACACTGTTGGCAAGGTACATTTAAAATAAACAGCATCCAGTACAAGGTCGGTTTACCTCTCAAGCGCCTGGTTTCTCCTCAGTTGCATCCGAGAGAAGTTCAAATGCCATGCAAGATTGCCAGGGTACCAAGCCAAAGGCCGAATAGCCTCTTTTTCATGGTCATCATTGACCTGTCCATGACAAAAGTATTATGAAATAGAAAATATCAAGGGCATAACTTAAATGTATGCATAAGTTTTTAAGAAATTACCTCAGTCTCTAACGACTTCCTGAAGTCATTTTCTAATTGTGAACAAATGTCTTGACAAAACTGAGAGCTGGGAAGCAAATAAAAACCTTTAGCTCAATACAATAGAAGAATCAAACATTAAAATATAAGAATTAAGTTATCAGAATTATACCTGACATAAAAGAGAAGTAAAAAGGGTCCCTAATACAAAGAGTACAATTTGCTCTAACTATTAGGTCAGTTGTTTATATTCTTGCAAATTAAAAACACAGGAGAAGGTGACAGATGTGTTCGTAATTAAGTGGCTGATGAAGCAAAGCAAGTAACCAGCAGGCAAAGCAGAACAGAATCATATCATCCTTTGATGTCAACAGAGTATATACCTCCATGGAGTCAAGTCCAGAATTTTGCCAACAAAACACAATAGCTATCAATTGACAAACAGTGAGCAACAGCCAGAATGCCACATATGCTTACAAACTAAATAACACCAATTTATTGAAAATATTTATGAAACTGGATCCTCTTGCAAAGAGTAGTGCAGATTCCCCGAATAAAGTGATTGTTCGGAGGAGGAGGCAGATCAAACATGTGGTTCTCGAGAAGTTAGCTGATCTTTCACCTAGTTGATCACAGTTAACAACCAGGTAGCTGGTCTTTCATCTAGAACATAAACGTGCCAGGAGGTTCCTATTTCAGAAATAGTTCTCAGGATTGACAAGGAGGTTCTCCTTCAAATACGGTATCACTGGTATGCCACAATTATCAATAATCTGGTATGTTGGTTCATACACGCTAACTGTTACGTGGGGGAACTCCTATGCAAGGAGGAAGCGGCTGCCAGCTGCTGCATCCGTCTCAGAGTTTGACAAGGCAGAGGGCAGAGCGTAGCTGCTCTCGACTGGAGACTAAAATTAGGAAAGTCTTAGTTCAGAAAATTTAGTAGGTTTGGTTTTTGAGTCAGTGTCCAATCGTGTTGAGCCCAGGCCTTGCAAAACATGTTTACGTTTCAGAGAAAGTAAAGTTACCTCGCATTAATCCTAAAAGCGGCTGGCAATGGCTTCCGGAGCATGCTCATGAAGGCATCCCACTCTTCCTCAGGAACAATTTGCTGCCCCTGCAAGGTATACACATATTTACATTCAGTAAGAATCTAACAGAAGCCACATCAGCAGTTTATAAGTAATGCTACATCCAGTTGAAAGACAGCGCAAGGCATTCCAGAGATCAGTACTCAATACGTTAATCAGCAATCTAGATAGAGCTGCACCCTACAAATAATAGCTTATATTGACACATCCGCACTACAACAACAAATCATCCCGCTCTAAAACGAAAGATGCATGAAAAATCAAAGGGCTAGCACTGCTCCATGTTAATGGAGAAAAAAAATGTCAAAAAGGGAAGCTACGCGTGATCTGAACCAGGCGTCTGCACCTTGTAGTAGGCCTCGAAGGCCAGGTTCTCCGTGGCGAACGGCTGCCAGCCGTTCCCCTCGCCTCCTTCGCCGGCGGAGGCGGGAGGGCGCCTGGGGTTGTCCTTCCAGACGTTCTCGCGCTCCTGCTTGAAGTGACGACGCTGCGAGCGCCCGCGCTTCCTGCCGCCCCCCATCTCTCCCCTCTAGCGCACGCTCCGCAGCTGCGGCGACCCGTCAGCGGCGGCGCGGAGGGAGGTGGCGGTGGCGGTGGCGCGAGCGAGGAAGGTTTGAGCGCCTGCGGGTTTGGTGGTGAGGTTTAGGGAGTGGCGGCGATGGAGGTGGGAAGAAAGGCGAGGAGGTCGCGAGGGGTGGGGAACGGTTAGGCGGGCCCCGGCTGGGCTCATTGCGAATTGGAGCAGCGCGAAGTGATCTATGGGCTGAAATTCACACCAGACGCCTAATGGGCTTACTAGTTTAAAGACCTGTGGGCCCATCTCCGCGAGATTGATAGGCTCACACTGTCGGTCGAGCCATTCCTCTTCTGCTCTCCCCCGCCGATCTGCAGCTTCTCTGCCCCAACCCCCCGCCGATATGCATCATCCTCGCCGCCGTGACCTTCCAAGGAAATTAGGCGCCTTTCTCCACCTCCCGGCCAACCTCATCCCGCCACCGCCGGCGGCCACCGTGAGCGTAGGGGGCGTGCATCGGCACGTCGCCGTCGCCCCCACGCCACGCCGATGACTCCTGCAGCAGCGAAGGGCTGTCGGAATGCAGAGAGTTTACGATGGCCTGTGAGGAGGATTCTTGCGCGATATTTCAGGGGAAATCGAGAGCTTGAGGCCTCAGCTGGATGAGAAGTTGAAATAACTACAGTACTGCAAGAGGAACTTTGGACTTTGGAGTTAAGCTGACTCAGAGTCCAAGGAGATGAATGAGGGCTTGGAAAAGAATGTAAGCTTTCTTGCATGTTTCCAATACAATAATGAAACTAAATTCATCTGTGTATGCCCGCTAACTCACAGAAAATATATGTATGGGGTTTCTGAGCGACTAAAACCGCAGAGTATAGAGCCATATATTTATGTTCATTCCGTTTTTCTACCCTCTAGAAAGTAAGCACAGTTACTAGCAGGTCGTAGAAGTTAACAGATAGTGAAGGGATATGAAATATTTTTGTGATTTAGACCTGAATTGTCTTTTTTTTTGCCATCATGCCATGATTATTTGCGTCCATATGTAATACGTTCAAACCATGATGCCATTCTGTCAAGTTATGGATGCCACAGAGCTGATGTACCTTCTTCTGATTTACACTATAGGATTTGTTACATTCTCTGACCATGTGTTTTTTTATTTAGATCTTCCATCATGCATTCTGCATCCATGAATATTTTCATGATTTTAGAATTACTTTCAGTTGACTCAAAACGAAATAAGAGAAGTGAGCTCTTCAGAGTAAAATGTATTTGTCTGGTAATGTAGTTCGCTGCAGTTGTTCTTGCTAAGAGAAAGTTCAGTTCGTATGCCCACCTTATAATGTCTACGTCATACTTCGGATATAGATAGTAGTAAAAGCCCTGTGCAGTTCCAATTCCAAGCCTTGTACCCCTTAAAAAAATCTACTGAACTTTCTACCCCTTCAAAAAATCTACTGCTTATATAGTTTACAGATGATTTTAAATGCAAATGGTAACAAAATACAATGATAAAAGATTAGGCATCCAATAACAAAAGTAGAGAGTTAAAACCCGACTTCAATAAACAAGAGCCATAGCCGGTAACTGCGCGAGAGGAAGGTTACGCCCGCAGCTGCACGCTCTCCTCTGTCTTGGCTTGCCGGCTGTCACCCCCGATGCCCCAACTCCTGCCCGACTTTGTGGTCGCTGACGCCTCCCCGTCCATTACCTGCTGCCTCCTCCCCACTGATCCTGGCCCGCCTCCTCTAAGATATTGCCCCTAGCATCTCCCACGTTCAGCTTGGTGACGTCCCGTTAATTCATGATCCAGTAGAGCTTTAAGGGAGAGCTTCGTCAGCACGACGGCGTGATGACGGTGTTGATGAAGCTACCGACGCAGGAGACGGTTTAAGTGCCAACACATTACTTGTCCGGCTGCAGGAAGCACTTCATAGTATAAGACGGCAAGTCCCCGGGCCGACTAGTCGGACCCGGCGCCAAGCGGTATAAAGAAAATGACATACTCGTAGGCATAATTCTTATCATATAGATAAAAGAGGGCAGTCCCCGAGCTCTTCTCGGGGGACCCGGAGTCTTCGTACTTTAATACAAAAGGTAGCGTGGTACATATTGCATCAACTGTAAAATCTTCGAAGGAGATTTGCATTCCATGGCCGCTCCGTCTCCTTGCCGAAGACGTCCCTCTTGCGTGCTTGAGGCTTCTGAGCGTCGATCAGGTAGTAGGAGTCGTTGCCCAACACCTTGCTGATGATGAAGGGGCCTTCCCAAGGCGCCGAGAGCTTGTGTTGGCCGGCTGTTCGCTGAATCAGCCGGAGCACAAGGTCTCCTTCTTGGAAAGATCTCGGCTTGACCTTCCGGTTGTAGTATCGGCGTAGGCTCTGCTGATAGATGCTGGACCGGCTGAGTGCCAGCAGCCGGCCCTCTTCCAGTAGATCGACGCCGTCTTGACGTGCTTCTTCTGCCTTCTCTTTGGTGTACATGGTGACTCGAGGGGAGTCGAATTCTATGTCCGTTGGGATGACGGCTTCGGCACCGTAGACGAGGAAGAAAGGCGTGAAGCCAGTTGACTTGTTCGGAGTTGTGCGCAGACTCTAGAGGACGGCCGGCAGCTCGTCGAGCCAGCAGCCGGCCGACTGTTCCAAAGGCTCGACCAGTCGGGGCTTGATGCCGGAAAAAATAAGGCCGTTTGCTCACTCCACCTGGCCGTTTGACTGCGGATGGGCAACGGATGCTAGGTCCAGTCGGATGCCCTGCGTCGTGCAAAAACGGGCCAAGGCATCTTTGGTGAAATTCGTGTCGTTGTCGGTGATGATGCTGTGTGGTATGCCGTACCGGACGGTGATGTCGGAGATGAAAGTCACGACAGTCGGACCATTCAACTTTTTGATTGGCTTTGCTTCTATCCACTTGGTGAACTTGTCTACCGCGACAAGCAGATGAGTCAGGCCACCTCTTGCTGTCTTGAATGGTCCCACCATATCCAGGCCCCGGACGGCAAAGGGCCAAGCTATGGGAATAGTCTTGAGTGCAGAAGCCGGCTGATGAGGCTTTGTACTAAACTTCTGGCACCCTTTGCATTTCTAGACCAAACTCTTGGCGTCTTCCAGGGCAGTTGGCCAGAAAAAACCATGGCGGAAAGCATTGGCGACAAGTGCTCTCGAAGCCGCATGGTGGCCGCATTCGCCTTGATGGATGCCTTTGAGAATTGCTTGACCTTGCTCCGGTTCGACGCAGCGCTGGTAGACACCGGTGACACTGCGCCTCACCAGCTCTCTGTTAACTATGGTGTATGCTGCTGCCCGGCGTTGCACTTGCCTGGCCGAGATCTCATCAGTCGGCAACTCTTTGTTTACCAGGAAGTTGAGGATGGGCTGGGCCCATGAAGATGTTGCGATTTCTTGGGCTGTCAGAACTGCAACTTGGACGAGGGTGGTTGGGCCGGGAGGCTGCGGGTTGGAGTCGGCTACCGCTTGCTGGATCGATGAAGTCTCCGGACCGATTGCCGCAGTCCCCGGGCCGGGCTCTGAAGTCCCCGGGCTGACCGCTGCAGTCCCCGGGCCAGGCTCTGAAATCCCTGGGCCGGGTGCGACTGTCGCGGTCCCCAGGCCGCCTGCCAGAATTCCCGTGCCGACTGCTGGAGCTCTTGAGCCGGGTCCGACTGCTTCGGGAGGAGCCGGCACGAAGATGGAATCCGACTCTGGCGATGGCTTGACAGACGGCTTGAGGAGGCGTTGTAGGGCGACGCCGGTTGGTATTGCTTGACGGGTGGAGCAGATTCGGGCCAAGGCGTCTGCTTGCTCATTGTCGTTTCTTGGCACATGGAGAAACTTGCACCCATCAAGATACCCACTGAGTTGTTGTACGAGGAAACAATAGCTCGCCATGTTTGCATCTTTGGCGTCCCAGTCGCCTGACGACTGCTGGACCACCAAGTCAGAGTCACCGTAGCACGGGATCCGGCGAATGCCGAGTTCTTTGGCAAGCCGGAGCCCGTGAATGAGTGCCTCATATTCAGCGACATTGTTGGAAGCAGCAAAATGGATTTACAGCACATATCTGAGCTTGTCGCCTTTGGGAGAGGTGAGGACGATGCCGGCTCCCAAACCGGTGCGCAATTTGGAACCATCAAAGTGCATCCGCCAATGGGTGAAGTCCGGCGCCGGTGGCAGGTACTGGGTCTCGGCCTAGTCGACGAGGAAGTCGGCCAGCGCCTGTGACTTGATGGCGGTGCGAGGCTGGTAGTAGATGGTGTAGGGGGCCAAATCTATGGCCCATTTGGCCACTCGGCCGAAGGCATCTCGGCTTCCAATGATCTCGGCGAGCGGAACAGTGCAAATAACAGTGATTGGGTGCTCTTAAAAGTATGGCTTCAATTTTTTGGCGGCAAAATGCACGTCGTAGCACATCTTTTGATAGTGGGGGTAGTTTTGCTTGGAGGCTAACAGTACTTCACTCAGGTAGTACACCGGTCTCTGGACTGATAGTGCCTTGCCTTCCTCCTTGCGTTCTACCACTATGACTGTGCTGACCACCCGGCTGGTGGCGGCGATGTAGAGGAGCATGGGCTCCTTAGGAGTCGGAGCCACCAGGACAGGTGGAGTAGTCAACATCTTCTTGAGCTGGAGAAATGCTTCATCCGCCTTATCGTTCCACTCGAAAAAAGTGGTCTTCTTCATGAGCTGGTACAGGGGGAGAGCCTTCTCTCCCAGCCGACTGATGAAACGGCTGATGGACGCCAAGCAGTCGGTGAACTTTTGTACGTCGAGCAGTCGGGTGGGCACTTCCATCCTCTCGATGGCCTTGATCTTCATAGGGTTGCACTCTATGCCGCTTTCCGAGACCAGGAAGCCAAGGAGCTGGTCGGTTGGCAGTTCGAAGACGCACTTCTTCGGGTTGAGCTTGATTTGAATTGGCGCGCGTTCTCAAAGGTCTCTTTGAGGTCTTCTAGCAGCGTTCCGCGCTTCTCCGTCTTCACCACGATGTTGTCCATGTAAACGTGGGCGTTTCTACCAAGTTGCTTGAGGAGACACTTCTGCATGCAACGTTGAAACGTGGCGCCGACATTCCTCAAGCCGAACGTCATGGTTAAGTAGTAGAAGGCTCCAAATGGCGTGATGAAGGTGGTCTTCAGTCGGTCGGCCGGGTTCAGCTTGATCTGGTGATACCCTGAGTATGCATACAAGAAACTCAACAGCTCGCATCCGGCTGTGGAGTCTATCACTTGGTCAATTCTCGGCAAAGCAAACGGGTCTTTGGGGCAGGCTTTGTTGAGGCTGGTGTAATCAATACACATGCGCCATTGCTTGTTTTTCTTTAGCACAATGACTGGGTTGGCCAGCCACTCTGGGAAGAATACTTCCATGATGAAGCGAGCTACTAGCAGCCGGGTTATCTCTTCTCCGACAACTCTTCTCTTCTCTTCTGACAGGCGGCGCAAGGGCTGCCTGACCGGCTTGGCATCAGATCGGACATGTAACTTGTGCTTGGCAAATCCGTCAGAACACCCGGCATGCCTTCGGTGACCATGCGAAGATATCCCGATTCTCACGGAGGAAATCGATGAGCTCGCCTTCCTATTTGCTGTCGAGGTTTGCACCTACGACAGCGTACCTCTCCGGGTGCTTCGGGTCCAAGGGTATCTTCTTTGTCTCTTTGGCCGGCTTGAACGAGCCCTCGGCTTCCGACTCCTTGTGGTGGGGTGGCACGTCCGGCTGCTTGCCCGCCATTGCCACAACTCAATCAAGGAGTCGCTTCTCGGCCGCGATCACAAGGGACTCGGCCAGACGACTGCTCTCAGCCGCACAAGCGGACGACTTCTTGTAGTCCCCAGCTACGATCAGGATTCCCTTAGAACTCGGCATTTTCATCTTGAGATAAGCGTAACTGGGGACCGTCATGAACTTGGCCAGTGCAGGTCGGCCAAGTAGTGCATGGTACGGGCTCTCGAGGTCCACCACCTCGAACCAGACTGACTCTCGTCGGAAATGATCCTTGTCTCCGAAGAGGACATCTATCTGGATCTTGCAGATTGGTGAGCAGGAAAGGCCAGGAACTATGCCATGAAATACAGTCCGACTGAGCTGAAGTTGCCTCTGTCTGATTCCCAACTTCTCCATGGTATCTTTGTACAGAATGTTGATGCTGCCGCCGCCATCTATCAGGACTCGGGAAAACCGGACGGCTCGCCTATTAGTGGCAAAGGTGGCATCCAGAACCAGGGCGTAGGAGCCGGGATTGGGCATCACATCTGGGTGGTCGGCTCTGCTTCAGTTGATGGGCTTCTCAGACAAATGCATGAACTCAAGGGTCTTTGATGCTACTGCATTCACTTCTTGTTGTCGTTGCCGTCTGCTGTGCTTATCGTCGGCCACGCTGGTGAACACGACATAAGCTCTGTGCTCCTCAGGGTACTCGTCTTGTATGGCTCCGACTGGTCGAACAATCGGCTGTTGAGGGGGAAGGGGCGGCTGTTGCCCAGCAGGCGGAGGAGGCAGAAGGTCGTCTCCCTTGGCGATTCTGGCGAGCCAATGGCATTTCCGAGTGGTATGCTTGGACGGCTTCGCACCACTGTGGAATTTGCAGGGTGCGTCAAGAGTCTGCTCATATGAGAAGGCCGGCAGCCAATTGGGCTTGCTGCCCTTCTGGCGCTTGGACGGAGGCTGCCCATCCGACTGCTGGTCTTCGACTGTCGCCACCTGCCGGCTTGTGGGAGCCGGCTGCATGGCCTTGCACTTGTTGTCGCTTGGTTGCTGGCGGCGGCTGGTGTCACCAGCCGGAGTTCGAGGAGCCTGAGGGGCTACCTTGCCAGACGCATCAACCTGGATTTCTGCCTTCATGGAGGAGTCGGCCATGGCATATTTATCTGCTATGATCAGCAGCTCGTCGAGGGTCGTCGGCTCATCGCAGAGGAGTCGGTGCTTGAGGAGGGTGCCCTCTCGGCATCCTGCGGTGAAGTACTCGATAGCCTGCACCTCATGCACGCCCTCGCAAGAGTTACGGAGCTTAGCCCAGCGTGTGAGGTAGTCGCGAGTCGACTCGTTAGGGCCTTGCACGCACAAGGAGAGCTGGCGAGGCTTGGGCGGCCGCTTGTACGTGCTAGTGAAGTTGCGGATGAAGGCTTCGGTGAAGTCAACCCAACTGTTGATGCTGCGGGGCTTCATACTGTTCAGCCATGTCCGGGCTGTGCCCTGGAGCATGAGCGGAACGTACTTTACAGCAACGCGCTTGTTGTCGTTTGCTATGCTGACGGCGGTAGAGTAGTCGGCCAGCCAGTCCTGCGGCTTCACGGAGCCGGTGTATTTGGGCGTGTCTCTTGGGAGCGTGAACCCTTTGGGAAAAGGCTCGTCTCAAATGTGGGGGCCGAAACAGGGCGGGCCCAATTCATCTTCCTCTTCTAGCGCCAGGGACCGGTGGAGACGGTCGATCCGGTAGTGGGCATCGTTCTCTCCGACTCCCTCTCGACGGCCAAGGCGGTCGCCGAGTGTCGGGTGATCAACGGGCGGTGGGGTGATGCGCCTTTCCCTTCGAGGGGGAGGGGGCGGACAGTCATCCCGTCGTTCCACTCTCCTTGGGCGGCTGTCTTGGTCGCGCTCAATGGTGATGCGAGTCCGGCTGCGGCTGGCAGCCGGCTCCTTGTCTCTTCTCCCGCGGATGTCACCAGTCGACGTCTGAGATGTCGCGTCTTGGTCTTGGCGGGGAGGCGGATCGTCGTTTTGCCGGTGTGGTGCCTCAGTGCGGCAACCGGCCTCGTGCTGCTCAGCAGCCACATCGAGGAGCCGCTGGACGCGCTTCGCCATTTGGTGACGCTCTTCGCCCTTGAACTTGTCTAGCTCTTCTGCTGCCGCCTGGGCAACTCGGATATTTTCCACGGGCGTGGCGTAGATGGGGCGATCTGCCCCGAGCAGGTTGGCGATGGCCACGCCGCGTTGCTAGACCGTGCCAAGGCGGCTGGGCCCAGCGGGAGCCGGCGTGCCGCCCACAGCGCGGTCCATCTCGCGCCGGTAGGCTTCCGACAGGCGTCTCATGCTAGCCAACTTCTTGGCGCCTTCGACAAGCTGGAGGCGGCGTGCTTCCAGCATCTCGGCGTCGGCGTCTTCTGGGATGGGCGCCGTCGGGTCTTGTAGTGCTGCGTTGAGCGGGTCGTGAGCATCTCCGCCAGAGTGCTCACTGTGGCCGATGACAAGCACCTCCGTGACGGCGCTTTCGTCGCTCTTCTCGCGAGGATGCGGCTCGTCGTAGACCACCACATTGGTGGGAAACGTGTCAAGCAACGCAATGTCGGAGTCGACAAGCATCGGGTCGGTGGAGCCAACGAATTCCAAATCCGCAGCGGGCTCGCTGGCGATGTGGAGCTAATCGAGGAGGCTGACGAGGCGGCTCTCGGGGCCGTCATTGCCCGCATCAGACACCGGCTCATCGGAGAGGCGAATCTCGCCAACAAGGTCGGCGAGGCAGCTTGCCGCGCAGGCGAGCTCCGCGCCATGCAGCACGTCGGCACAGACTCCGTCTGGCATGCCGGGCTGGCTATGCTCGCCAGGGAGGAAAAGGGTTCCCGTCCAGAACAGGTCTCCGGACGACGGTGCACCTTGCCCCATGATGGGCGCCAAATGTCGGGGGTTGGGTGCGACATATGCCAATGGATGGCTTATCATGGTGGGAGCGAGTAGAATGTCGCCGGTGCCTGGAAGCGGGATGAGGCGTAGACACATACGCCGGCGAACTTTACCCAGGTTCGGGGCTCTCCTAGGAGATAACACCCCTAGTCCTGCTCTACAGGGTCTCTGCATGATCACTAAGGCACAAGTGAGTACAAGGGTGCTCCTTGAGCTGTATGCTAGAGGTGGGAGAAGGCCAGGCTTGCTCTTTCCTCCCCTAGGTATGAATCTAGTCCTAACCGAGTGAGAACCCTTTGCATGGGTGCCCTGGGGGGTTTATATAGGCCTACCCCCAAGGGTACAGTGGTAATCCGGCCGGGCGTAGGGCCCGGCTGTCAGTCTCTCTGGTCGCCGGCCTCTCCGCCGACTGCTGGGGCCCGCCCAGTGGCGGAGCCAGGATTCGAGTATAGGGGACCGAGTACATATATTAATCTAATCTCGTTGGCAATTATTCGTCACTGCTACTAAATTTGTCGATCATTGGGGGGGCCAGGCCCCTGCTCGTCCCCCTGGCTCCGCCCCTGGGCCTGCCGCCTAGTGGGCCCCGCCGGCTTGTCTGGTACGGAGCCGACAGGCCGCCCCCGCCGCTCGCGGGTCTTGCCGGCTGTGGATTACTGTAGCTGTGTTGCTAATGACACATGCTCGGTCGTGGAGGCGTGGCTACAGTCCCGCCGCCTGGTGGGAGATCATTGTAGCCACTCTGCATCTTATCTGGTTAATGGTGCGTGGGGCCCTGAGGAAGGATCGGGCCGGCTGTTGGGAGCTGGCCTCCCTTGGTCCGACTGGTGCAGCTCCCGCTGCCCTCCGGGCTCTCGCTGACCGGTAGGACCCGCCGTCCCTAGGTTGTACCGACAGGCGGTCATGGGAGCAGGATTTGGCCTGTCAGGAGTGACGTCGAGGGCGAAGTGGCAACAGTGCTGCGCCGAGCGGAGATCTCCGCTGGTACAAAGCACTGTGTCCATGCCCGCTCCTGAATTCGTGGGGGGATGGGCTACACTGTTGCCTCACCCTATCCTGTCTTCTTTAATGGGGGCGCAGACTTTGAGGGCACCGTGGGCCGACTGCTGGGAGACGGCCTCTCCGGAGGCCACCTGCCAGGAGTCGGCCTGTCTTGGAGCCGCCTTCCTGAGCATGGCCGCCTTCTAGCAGTCGGCCGTCCAGCCAGCCGGCCACCAGAAGTCGGCGCTTCACCTCGACGCCTTGAGGGGCGTAGCCGGCCCGATGTCTTGAAAGGTTCTGGGACTCGGGTTGGGTTACCCGTGGCCCATTACTCCGATAGTGGCCATAATTATTATGTTAGTTCCATTGATACTTACAGCCGGTTTACTTGGCTTTATCTTATTAAGCGAAAATCTGATGTGTTCGATGTTTTTATTCAGTTTCAAGCACATGTTGAGCGTCTCCTTAAGCAGAAAATTATTCATGTTCAATCCGACTGGGGGTGAGTATCACAACCTCAACATGTTTTTCAACAAGCTTGGGATTTCGCACCGTGTGTCTTGTCCTCATACACATCAGTAGAATGGATCCGCTGAACGTAAGCATCGTCATCTTGTAGAAACTGGCCTTACTTTGCTAGCTCATGCCTCCGTTCCATTTCGATTTTGGAGTGATGCTTTCTCCACCTCTATTTCTTGATAAACAGGCTACCCTCACGACTTCTAAACATGAAAAGTCCTCTTGAACTCTTGCTCAATGAAATCCCAGATTACACTTTTCTCAAAGTGTTTGGGTGTGCATGTTGGCCCCATTTGCGTCCATACAACAAATGTAAGTTAGAGTTTTGGTCTAAAAAGTGTGTTTTTCTTGGGTATAGTTCCCTTCACAAAGGGTACAAATGCCTGCACGTTCCCACCAATTGCGTCTATATCTCTCGTGACGTTGTTTTTGATGAGAATGTGTTCCCTTTCCATGCACTTCCAAACAACTCTGAAACTTCTATGCCACCTGTCCACTCTACCATATCTTCTCCTGATTAATTTGTGGATGTTGCAAATGCTCCTGTGTTGCTTCCTAATCATACTGCAAGTATTGGATGTGGTGCTCATCTTGAACTACTTGATGAACAGGTGCCGGATGATGCTCCGGAGCAGGACGTGGATCTTTTGCATGGGGCATGCATAACGGGTGGAGTCACCCCGCGGGTGCCGCCCTCACCCGGCTTAGCGGTAGCCGCCCCGCGGGCGTGGCCCTCGCCTGACTCGGTGGACACCGCTTCGCGGGCGTCGCTCTCGCCCGGCCTAGTGGCTGGGCCATCTACCACCTTGTCCGGCCCAGCAGCTGGCTCTCCTGCGCCGGATGGGCTGGCCTCGCAGGGCCCACCACCGCCTGCAGGTTTGCTATCTCTGGATGGGCCGGCCACACCTAGCCCGTCGCCGCCTGTCTCCGGTGCCAGGAGGCTCTGGCGCTGGCTCGCAGGCCCCTTCGGCCTCGCCTTTGATCTCGTCGCCCGTGCCAAGCCCGGCCTCACCAGCACACCTGGCTGCTACTGTTCTTCGTCCTTGCACACGCAGCTAGACAGGTGTTTTTAAGCCAAAGAAACGCACTGACGGGACTATCGCGTGGCTCGCGGCTTGCATGGTTCATATTGCTGCGGATCCCACTGCTGAGCCTCGCCATTTTCAGGCTGCACTAGGTATTCCTCATTGGCGTGCCGTGATGGAATAGGAGTTTCAGGCTCTACTTCAGAATGACACTTGGCACCTTGTTCCCCCAAAGTCTGGTGTTAACATTATTGATTCCAAGTGGGTTTTTAAGGTCAAGAGACATGCTGATGGTTCTATTGAGCGCTACGAGGCACGACTCGTTGCCAAGGGTTTCAAACAGAGGTATGGTCTTGATTATGAAGACACATTCAGTTCGGTTATCAAGCCCACTACCATTCGCTTGCTGCTGTCTCTGGCTGTTACCTGAGGATGGTTTCTTCGTCAGCTTGATGTGCAGAATGCTTTCCTGCATGGAGTCTTGGAGGAAGAGGTTTATATGCGTCAGCCGCCGGGTTTGTAGATCATGCACGTCCTCATCATCTCTGTCGTCTTGTTAAGGCGCTATATAGACTTAAACAGGCTCCCGGTGCGTGCCATGCACGCCTCGGCTCTGTTCTTCGGGCTCTTGGTTTTCTTCCCTCCACTGCTGACACGTCCCTGTTTCTTCTTCAGCGTCCTGAGGTTACGATGTATCTCCTGGTTTATGTTGATGATATCATTCTCATCAGTTCCTTTGATGCTGCTGTGGATCGTCTTGTGGCTGCTTTGAGTGGGGATTTTGCTGTCAAGGATTTAGGTGCTCTACACTTCTTCCTTGGTATGGAGGTTTCATGGTCTTCTGCTGGGTTGACTCTTACTCAGAAGATGTATTCTCTGGACTTGTTGCGTCGTGCTGGCATGCTGAAGTGTAAACATGCGATCACTCCGATGCCTGCTACTGATCGGTTGTCTGCCCTTGATGGGGACCTTCTTTCACCTGATGATGCTACTAAGTATCGTAGTCTCGTTGGTGGTCTGCAGTATCTTACTATCACCATACCAGATGTCTCTTATGCAGTCAACCGTGTTTGTCAGTATCTCCATGCACCCATGACGTCTCATTGGTCAGCTGTGAAGCGTATTCTGCATTATGTTTGCCTCACTGCCTCTTATGGTTTGCTTCTCCAGCCTGCACCGTCTTATGAGATCTCAGCTTTTTCAGACGCGGATTGGGCTGGGAGTCCTGATGACAGGCGATCCACGGGGGGATATGCAGTGTTTCTTGGTCCTAACTTGATCGCCTGGAATGCTCACAAGCAGGCTACGGTTTCTCACAGCAGTACTGAAGCTGAGTACAAATCAGTTGCTGATGTGACTGCTGAGATCATATGGGTTCAGTCCTTGTTGAGAGAATTAAGAGTCTCTCCTGCTCATTCTCCAGCGCTTTGGTGTGACAACATCGGTGCTACCTATCTTTCGTGTAATCCAGTGTTTCATGCTCGGACGAAACACATTGAGGTAGACTATCACTTTGTCCGAGAACGTGTTGCACAAAAGTTCCTCAGTATCAAGTTCATCTCATCAAATGATCAACTTGCTGACATCTTCACGAAGCATCTTCCACAACCACAGTTTGTAGGCCGTAGGCGCAATCTTAACTTGCTTTGTACTTCAGACCATAGTTAAGATTGAGGGAGGGAGTTAGACTGTATATATACGTAGACTCTTGTATACGTCTGTAATTGTGTTGTACCCTTTGGTACCCCTATATAATGAGATAGCCACACCCAGTTTAGGGTGTCGAGCAGTTTCCCAAACTCTATGTTTTACAGCAGTGACCTTACTCCGCTGCTCAAAGATGCAAGTAACTAATTGATGATCATGCCAATGGCCTGGATTTATTGGCGATGATGATTAATTCCACTAGAACACAAATTATCTAGTGAAATGGTTGAACTCTGAATGGTGTAAATTCAGATTTTCAGTGATAACCGTGTATCTGTTGAATAGCGCACATCTACTATACTGAAATAACTTTGTAGCATATATTTATTCAACAAGGATGTTAGAGACTGATTTGTGCTAGAAATATTTGGTCAGTTTGCTGTATTTTTTTTGTTCATTGCCTCTCTTGGCTTTCTCCTGCAGAAGTGCTAGAAAGTCACATATAAAAATTCTTTCTCTGGGAGGATCAGAGTTTGCATCATTGTTTGGTCATGTCAATTCTAATATTATGTACTCTCCAACAAAATTGATAACAATATCTTTAAGTTCCTGTGGATTTTCTCTCCAACATATAAGCATACTTGCACGATTATTTACTTGCTTACTTACAAGAAGCTTTGATGCTTACATGTTTAGTTTTTTTTCAGCTACATATGACTTCAGCGAGAGTTGTACTTCTTGTTTCAGGTGGATAAGCTTGAGAAGTAGAAGCATATCTGCATGGTTCTGAATCTATATTTCTGAAGTTGTCCGGACTAAAGAAGATTGGTTGTGAATAAATGCATTATGCTGTAAACTATAAGTGGAATGGGAACAGAAATACCCCTTAGTATCGGTGCACGCAATGCAAAGGGCGATCTCGGACCACACACCCCTCTTAGTTGATTTGGGTGATGCCACACATATTGGCAATAAAAATATTTTCTCATTCGAACTCAGTTGGTTCGGAAAAGAAAATTTCATTGAGATGGTAGCTAGAGAGTGGGCTAAACTGGTGAAGGGCACATCTAGCGTGGAACGTTGGCAGAACAAAATCAGACACCTGAGACAATTCTTGAGGGGCTGGGCCAGAAATGAGAGTGGGATCTATAAAAAAGAGAAGGAGATGCTTCTCCAGTTAATTCATACGCTAGATATACGGGTAGAAACGAATTTGCTGGACCAGACTGAGCAGGCTTGCAAGTCGGAGGCCGAGGCCAACTTACGTAGGTTACTTAGAGAAGAAGAAATGAAGTGGGCATTGCGGGCCAAAGTTCTTAAGGTGGTAAAAGGGGATGACAATACACAATTTTTCCATATGATTGCGAATGGCAAGCATAGGAGAAAAAAATCATTCAGCTTGAACAGGATGAGGAAACAGGTGTTGGACATGAGAATTCGAAGCTGTATATTTCCAACTACTACAAGCAGTTGTTTGGACATCCGATAGAGAACGTCGTGGCTCTAGATGAGAGTGTACTGGCAGATATCCCTCAGTTGCAGTCAGAGGAGAATGAGATCATGTTTGCTCCTTTCACCGAGAAGGAGGTTTTTGAGGCGATAGATCAAATGAAACCAAACAAGGCACCGGGACCAGATGGGTTCCCCGCAGAATTTTATAAGAAATGTTGGCATATCGTGAAGGGCGATCTTATGCCAATGTTTCATGATCTTTTCAATGGGCACCTTCAGCTGTTTCATTTGAATTTTGGCACGATCACTCTTCTCCCTAAAAAGGAGGAGGCCATCCGCATCGAGCAATTCAGGCCCATTTTCTTATTGAATGCCAGTTTCAAAATCTTTACGAAAGTGGCCACCAACAGGCTGACAAAGGTGGCACACTCGGTGGTGCAACCAAGTCAGACTGCCTTCATGCCTGGAAGACACATCCTAGAAGGGGCAGTTGTCTTACACGAAACCTTACATGAAATTCACTCGAAGAAACTCGATGGAGTGATATTCAAAGTGGATTTTGAAAAGGCTTACGATAAAGTTAAGTAGCCTTTTCTACAGCAAGCTATGCGCATGAAAGGTTTCAATGCATCCTGGAGGAATCAGGTGGATTCCTTTGTCCAGAAAGGCAGTGTTGGAATAAAGGTGAATGATGATATTGGACTATTTTCAGACGCATAAAGGCTTGAGGCAGGGTGACCCAATGTCCCCGATACTGTTTAATATTGTGGCTGACATGTTGACAGTACTCATAGGCCGGGCCAAGGAAAAGGGGCTGGTTGGTGGACTAGTCCCTCATCTGGTGGATGGGGGGGGTCCATCTTACAATATGTGGATGACACAATATTATTTATGGAACATGACCTTGCCCAACCTTGAAATATGAAACTCATCCTATGCCTTTTTGAGCAATTGTCGGGGCTGAAGATCAATTTCCACAAAAATGAACTCTTCTGTTTTGGAAGGGCCAAGGATGACCAAGAAGAATATAAGAACCTATTCGGTTCTGATCTGGGATCTTTGCCCTTTAGCTATCTTGGCATTCCAATTCATCATAGGAAATTGACTAATAAAGAATGGAAATGTATCGAGGATCGATTCGAGAAGAAACTTATCTGCTGGAAGGGTAAGCTTATGTCATATGGAGGACGGCTAGTATTAATTAATTCAGTACTAACGAGCATGCCGATGTTCCTCCTGTCTTTTTTTGAAATACCCAAAGGGGTACGCAAGAGATTAGACTTTTATCGATCCCGATTCTTCTGGCAATCGGATGAGGTTAAGGCAAAATATCGTCTGGCAAGATGGGATATTATTTGTCGACCAAAGGACCAGGGGGGTCTTGGGATTGAAAACCTCGAGGTGAAAAATAAATGCTTGTTGAGTAAATGGCTATATCGATTATTGCTGCATTCCGAAGGAATGTGGGCCCAGATTCTTCGCAACAAGTATTTACACTCCAAAACTCTAGCCCAAGTTACCGTAAGACCTAATGGTTCACTATTTTGGAAGGGACTCATGAGAGTGAAAGAGACTTTCTTCCATAGGGTGAAGTTTAGTGTTGGGGACGGCTCAACAATAAGGTTTTGGGAGGATACGTGGTTAGGTGATACACCGCTAGCTCTCCAATATCCTTCACTGTATCATATTGCTCAACGCAATGAAGAGTACGTGGCAACGTTGATGTAGATGATACCCTTGAATATCCAGTTCAGGCGATCTCTAGTTGGGGAACGCTGGACTTCTTGGCTACACTTAGTCAGGAGGCTAATGGAGGTGCACCTCTCCGATGAGGAGGATTCTTTTAGATGGACGCTCACGAATAGTGGTTTGTTCACGGTCAAGTCCATGTATTTAGATCTCATCAACTCTGGCCCAATCCCGCGATCGATCCATATTTGGCGAGTTAAGTTGCTCTTCCGAATTAAGATATTTATGTGGTTTGTACACAAACAAGTGATCCTAACCAAAGATAACTTATTGAGGCGGAGATGGGTAGGTAGCTCGAGGTGTTGTTTTTGTGATCAGGACAAAAAAATACAACACCTATTTCTTGATTGTCCTCTTGCAAAGTTACTTTGGCGGTCGGTGCATGTAGTCTTTAATATTTCACCTCCTAATAGCATAGATGCGTTGTTTGGGACGTGGCTTGATGGAGTGAATGTTCATATCATGTGTAATATTCGGATTGAAATATGCGCACTTATTTGGGCTATATGGAACTGTAGGAATGATATGATTTTTAACAGAAAACCTAGGACTAATTTCTTGCAGGTCATTTTCCGGGCTACAGCATGGATCCGTACGTGGTCATTAATAAAGTGACCGCATGCATGGACCCGGATGCGGCTTTGAGACTTGTACTCTATTTTTTTCCTTACTCCTTTTGTGAGCAGTACTTTGCAGTACGGACTTTGTTACTGTCGGTTTTTAATAAAGTGGCCGCATGCATCTCTCCGATGCAGAGGCCGGGGGATAACCTCCTTTTCAAAAATAAAATAAAAAATAAGAACCTTTAGTTATACCTCATATACGCATTAATTATACCTCTTTATTATTCTCAATATACTTCATTAAATATTCTAAGATACCACAATACGCGTTTTGTTGAAAAAATATCATCTGCGGTGTACTTTTTGTAATATACCTTTTTCACGTACAAACACATCAGTATATACGTAAACATTTAAAAATATGTAGACTCACATGAATTTTTTCATGAAACTCATTTTGGGGTATCTAATAATTACTAATGAAGTATATTAAAAATAATAAAATGGTATAAAATTTTTATCTATGTGGTATATGAGAAGCAGAAGTACGTACTCCCAGGAGTACACAACCATTTTCCTATATATATATATATATATATATATATATATATATATATATATATTGTACAAGCTTGCAGAATGAAGAATTTAGTTTTTGTTGGATATTTATATGAATTACTGTTATGTTAGTTAGAGTAAGAACCGCTGTGATGCGTTTACAAGGGTATGTGTTTTCCCTGCTGCTCCAAAACGGAACCTAAATGATTTATGCATGTGTCCATGTAAACCTGTTGCTATGCAAGTACAGTACTTGTATGTGTGCTGCTGCCCAAATTATACAAATTGTTAGTAGGTACATCCTCTGTTCATTTTTATAAGACGTTTAGACAATTCAGATAGTGCCCAAAATAATTCAAAGCTGGCTGTCTAAAATGTCTTATAAAAACGAACAGAGGGAGTGCAAAGCAACTATATTAAACATGTTGCTATAGAAAGAGAATCAATTGGTTCCAAAGGACACCATTTAGTTTTCCAAAGGAATTTAAGCGCTAGAGTTTTGAATTTGGTGACCTTTTGGAACTTTCCATTAATTTGGCAAAATCTGTGGATCTCGGCGCCTGCACAGGAAAAAAAATCCTGAAACAAAATAATAAACCTTGGTCATAGCAGCAAACATGAACAAAGTCAACCAGAAATGTAGGCACGCTTAAACTTAACTTCCGACGCCCCATTGACCGCCACTGAATTCCATAAGAGCCCATCGGCCTCATTTAAAATTCTCCAACATTAATCGAGCGTATGTCGGCCAGGCTTTTGCTCGACCCAAAAGAATCCCACTTGAACAACCTCCAGAAGGTAGGTAATGCCGCACAAAATCTCAGGCGCATGCCGCATGGATGGTCCAAACCTGAATTTTTTACACATGTTAACTTGAATTCCAGATAGTGCTCTGGACCTACCTCTTTTATAATTATTATTACCACACAGATCTTCTGTAATATTACCTCACAAATCATTTACTGTAGCAATAATGTTTTTTCTGTCGCCCTTTCACGCGACCTGATGTTATTCCCAGCCAGAGACATCTGGAATCAGCTACTCGCTCCAAGATTAGCGGAGCCATGCACGCACGAAGTGTCACTGTGAGGCAGTACGTCTTCTGAGAAGCTCTCGCTGTACTACGGACGAGGTTTCCACTTGTTTGGTCCGCCGTGATTGCAGCTCGCCGGAACCGGCGGGATGGACCGACCAATTCGCAGTGCCGTGGGTTCTCCGTTACACGTTCTGCCCACACAGTACACCGGCGTCGGTACTTGCGGAGACTTTGGGATGCTGTCTCATGCGAGCCGGAAGCACCACCGCACCGCACGTAAGACATTCACTGTATTTTTCAAACCTATAAACCCCCTACTTTCGTTGCAACCGAGGAGAGACGCGTTAGAGTCAAGGTCACCGCAGTACATTGGAGCGATTGGGGACATGCATGTCGGGGCAGCCTTTTTTTCCACTGGAAGCGACAGGTGGTCTAGAAGTACCGGCATGAACAACACCAGGTCTTCACGACTTCACGATCGTGATGTACAGCTGGATAGCTGAGATATAACCAAAATGCCCCTATTAGTAACTAAATCCAATTATTCGCAGACTAGTTTTTTAGAAAAGGGAGAAAAAAATATCAGTCTCGAAGGACCTAGGCTTCGTTAAAGCAGAGTAAAAGCATCTACACCCGGACACCTCAAACCAACCTCAAACGTCCGGGTGGCCCGCCCGGTCACCGACCGGTTACGAAATTTCAACCTAGCCGAGCGCCTCAAACTGTTCTTAAACGTCCGGACTGACCGACATCCCTCATGTTCAGCCTAAATATGAGGCGGATATGGGGGCGCACAGGCGCGTCCGCCACATTGGACTGACATCAAGGTCCTAGTCGGAATCGCCCAAAAACCCGACGGTCCAAAACACGCCTCCTCCGCCGGACCGATGTCGCCGCGTGGCGCCGCTACGGCGGGCCGCGTAGTGGCTAGCCCAGCTATTTAAGGCGACTGCCGGCACTGAAACTCTACCCCCTCCACCTTTTCCACCGCTCTGCCGCCACCACATTCCACTCCCTGTCCGCCCATCACTGGTAGCCATGCCTGTTGGAGAATGTAGCATGCAATTTCAAAAAAAATTCCTACGCTCACGCAAGATCTATCTAGGAGATGCATAGCAACGAGAGGGGGAGAGTGTGTCTACGTACCCTCGTAGATCGAAAACGGAAGCGTTTGACAACACGGTTGATGTAGTCGAACTTCTTCTCGTTCCGGCCGATCAAGCACCGAATGTACGGCACCTCCGAGTTCTGCACACGTTCAACTCGATGACGTTCCTCGAACTCTTGATCCAGCAAAGTGTCAAGGAAGTAGATGAGTTTCGACAGCACAACGACATGGTGATGGTGAAGTGATCCGCGCAGGGCTTCGCCTAAGCACCGTGAGAATATGACCGAGGGTGTAATCTGTGAAGGGAGGGCACCGCACACGGCTAACAGATGTTGTTGTGTGTTCTAGGCGCCCCCTCCCCACGTATATATAGGTGGGAGGGGGAGGGGAACAGCCTTGGGGCGCCCCAAGTAGGAGGAATCCGACTTAGGGGGCCTAGTCCAATTCGCCCCCCTCCTCTTACCATATTTTTCGGAGGGGCAAGGAAGGAGGAGGGAGGAGGGAAGGAAGGGGGAGGCCGAATCCCTCCCCTTCCTTCTCTCTTCCCCTCTTTCCTTCCTCCTATGGTTCGGCCCATATGGAGGGCATAGCAGCCCCTGCTGGCTGCTGTGTTCCCCTCTTGGCCCATTAGGCCCAGGGGGTGCCCGGAACCCCTTCCGCTGACCCGATATGTACCCGGTACCCTCCAGAACACTTCCGGTGTCTGAATACTATCGTCCTATATATCAATCTTTACCTATCGACCATTTCGAGACTCCTCGTCATGTCCGTGATCTCATCCGGGACTCCGAACAACATTCGGTCACCAAATCACATAACTCATATAATACAAAATCGTCATCGAACGTTAAACGTGCGGACCCTACGGGTTCGAGAACTATGTAGACATGACCGAGACACCTCCCGGTTAATAACCAATAGCGGAACCTAGATGCTCATATTGGCTCCTACATATTCTACGAAGATCTTTATCGGTCGAACCGTTATGACAACATATGTTATTCCCTTTGTGTATCGGTATGTTATTTGCCCGAGATTCGATCGTCGGTATCTTCATACCTAGTTCAATCTCGTTACCGGCAAGTCTCTTTATTCGTTTTGTAATACATCATCCCACAACTAACTCATTAGTCACTTTTCTTGCAAGGCTTCTTATGATGTGTATTACCGAGGGGGCCCAGAGATACCTCTCTGATACTCGAAGTGACAAATCCTAATCTCGATCTATGCCAACCCAACAAACACCTTCGGAGATACCTGTATAACATCTTTATAATCATCCAGTTACATTGTGACGTTTGATAGCACACAAGGCATTCCTCCGGTATCCGGGAGTTGCATAACCTCATAGTCGAAGGAATATGTATTTGACATGAAGAAAGCAATAGCAATAAAATTGAACGATCAATATGCTAAGCTAACGGATGGGTCTTTTCCATCACATCATTCTCCTAATGATGTGATCCCATTTTCAAATGATAACTCATGTCCATGGTTAGGAAACCTTAACCATCTTTGATCAACGAGCTAGTCAAGTAGAGGCTCACTAGGGACACAGTGTTTGTCTATGTATTCACACATGTATTTAGGTTTTTGATCAATACAATTCTAGCATGAATAATAAATATTTATCACGAATAAGGAAATATTAAATAACAACTTTATTATTGCCTCCAGGGCATATTTTCTTCAGTCTCTCACTTACACTAAAGTCAATAATCTAGTTCACATCACCATGTGATTTTACACCCATAGTTCACATCGCCATGTGACCAACACCCAATAAGTTTACTAGTCAATAATCTAGTTCACATCGCCATGTGATTAACACCCAAAGAGTATTAAAAAGTGATCATGTTTTGCTTGTGAGAGAAGTTTAGTCAACAGGTCTACCACATTCAGACCCGTATGTATATTTGCAAATTTCTATGTCAACAATGCTCTGCATGGAGCTACTTTAGCTAATTGCTCCCACTTTCAATACATATCCAGATTTAGACTCAGAGTCATCTGGATCGGCGTCAAAGCTTGCATTGACGTAACCCTTTACGATGAACTCTTTATTACCTCCATAATCAAGAAATATCTCCTTAGTCATCTTAGGTAACTAAGGATAATTTTGACCGCTGCCTAGTGATCTATTCCTGGATCACTATTATACCCCATTGTCAAACTCATGGCAAGGTACACAACAGGTTTGGTACACATCATGACATACTTTATAGAACCTATGGCTGAGGCATGGGTAATGACTTTCATTCTCTCTCTATTTTCTGCCGTGGTCTGATGACCCACAAGTATAGGGGATCAATTGTATCTCTTTTCGATAAGTAAGAGTGTCGAACCCAACGAGGAGCAGAAGGAAATGACAAATAGTTTTTAGTAAGGTAGTGTCTGCAAGTGCTGAAATTGTAAGTAGCGAGTAGTTTGATAGAAAGGTAATTTGTAACGAGCAAGTAACGATAATTGTGACAAGTATGCAGCAAGGTAGCTCAGTCCTTCTGAGGCAAAGGATAGGTCAAAATGATTTCTTATAATGAGTAAAGCGTTCTTGAGGGTACAACGGAATTTCGTCTAGTCACTTTCATCATATTGGTTTGATTTGTGTTTGCTAATTTAATAATTTGATATGTGGGTGGACCGGTGCTTAGGTGCTATTCTTACTTGAACAAACCTCCTACTTATGATTAACCCTCCCGCAAGCATCCGCAACTACGAGAAAAGTATTAAGAATAAATTCTAACCATAGCATTAAACTCTAGGATCCAATCGGTCCCTTACGGAATAGTGCATAAACTGGGGTTTAAGTTTCTGTCACTCTCGCAACCCACCATCTATTTACTACTCCACAATGCATTCCCTTAGGCCCAAATATGGTGAAGTGTCATGTAGTTGACGTTCACATGACACCACTAAGGGAATCACAACATACATACTATCAAAATATCGAACACATATCAAATTCACATGATTACTTGCAACATGATTTATCCCGTGACCTCAAGAACAAAGGCAACTACTCATAAACAACAAACATGCTCATGATCAGAGGGGTATTAATATGCATAATGGATCTGAACATATAATCTTCCACCAAATAAACCATATAGTAATCAACTACAAGATGTAATCAACACTACTAGTCACCCCCTATCAACAATCTATAGTTCCGGTAACAAGATTGAATATCAGAGATGAACTAGGGTTTGAGATGAGATGGTGCTGGTGAAGATGTTGATGGAGATTGCCCTCCCCAAGATGGGGGAGTTGTTGGTGATGATGACGACGATGATTTCCCCCTCCGGGAGGGAAGTTCCCCCGACAGAATCGCTCCGCCGGAGGGCAAAAGTGCTCCTGCCCAAGTTCCGCCTCGAGGCGGCGGCGCTCTATCCCAAAAGTATTATTCTGATTTTTTTTCTAGGTGAAAACCACTTATATACCAGAAGATGGGCACCGGAGGTGGGCCGAGGAGGCCACAACCCACCAGGGCGCGCTAGGGGGGCCTAGCGCGCCCAGGTGGGTTGTACCCACCTAGTGGCCCCCTCTGGTACTTATTGGCTCCAATATTTCTTATATATTCCATAAAAAATCTCCATAAAGTTTCAGCCCATTTGGAGTAGTGCAGAATAGGTGGCCTGACGTAGCTTTTCCAGGTCCAGATTTCCAGCTGCTGGAATTCTCCCTCTTGGTGTGTTCCTTGTAAATTATGGGAGAAAAGGCATTAGAATTACTCCAAAAAGCATCATTATGGATAAAAACATTATAAATAACAGCAAGGAAACATGATGCAAAATGGACGTATCAACTCCCCCAGGTCTAGACCTTGCTTGTCCTCAAGCGAAACCGAAATCGAAAAACATGTCCACATGCTTTGAGAGAGAGGTGTCGATAAAAACAAAATACAGACATAGAAGCATCATGTTGATTATTATAACAACAACAAAATTAAACATAGGACTTTTATCATATACTTCCCATGAATAAGTAATAGTTCATCACACAATCAAAGTATAAAGCAAAAACTCTATTAGAAACCAACAAACTATGTTCTCAGTCAACTTTGCAACTACAATTCATCATCTTTTCAGGAAGAGTCACATGTCGTAGCCTTTAAAGCAAGTCCACATACTCAACCATCATACATTATTCTATGATTGCTAACACTCACCTTGTACCCATGAACAAAACGTTTTAACGAGACACATAGAAAGATAGGGGCTTATGATTCTGCCTCCCAACATACTCACCTCAAGGGTGATATCAACATTAATAACTCATGACATCTATCACTAATACAGAATGCTGCTAACGCGACACTACGATCATAGACCCTTCGAGAAACTGTGTGTGATGCCATAATCGCAAACGGTGCTGTATGAAAACCGTCAGAAATGTGTAAAACATTTGTGATGACAGATGCATCAAACACGGCTCAGGTTTTAGTTGCATGTGTGATGAAGGGCATACGGTTCAGTTCAGTGAATTGTTTGCAATAAGGAGGAACAAAAGAAATGGGCAGCCAGATGGAAGCGTGTGCAATACACAGCATACGGTTCACTCGGATGAACTGTTTGTGATTAGGCAACACAAAAGAAACGGTCAGGCAGATCAAAGATGTGTGCAATATACGGCATGCAGTTCACTCGGATGAATTGTTTGCGTTGACACAAGACAACAGAAACGGCTCAACTTAACAAGATGTGTGTGATACGCGACAAACAGGTCTGTAATCAGAAATGTGTCTGAAGACCGATAAGAACACAGACGGTTGCTGCTAATAAGACGTGTGTGTTGTGCGATGGGATTGCATACAGAACAACAACACACACACACACACACACACACTTATAAGGACATGCTTGCATAACCAAATTAAACATCCACTTACATAGGTAGCTACTACAACCATGGCATTTGCACACACCAAAGTAAACTATTACATGCATAATTACATAGGTGGCTACTACACACATGACATTTCCACATACACCAATAAAGTAAACTATATATTACATGCATGATTAACTAGCATAAACGATCATCTGATCATCATCTACTTGTTGTGATGCTTGCTCTTCTTGTGGCTCGATCCAGGCTCGTCGATTTGGGTAACGAGGCACTTCCTCATGTCAATGATCCACCTGTGCATCTCGTAGCATGTGTACACGCTCTTGGCCGCGAACCTGAGGTGAGGTTCATCCAGTTGCCTCATCCAGGCCTTGTGCCAGGATACGGGACTTGTTCTCTGGGCATCCTGCTTCATCTTTTCGTAGTAGGGGTCGATGATGGCTAAGGCGAGTTCGACCAGGGAGTCCTGCTTCATGCTTCCCCAGACCCTGTAGTGGTCACATATTTCGACAAGGTTCTTGCAGGCCAAGCCCATAACACCGAGCGCTTTTACATCGTCTTTGGTATCCACCGTGGCGAACTTGTAGTCGGTGCCGTTGACAAACCTGTTGAAATGGTCGCAAGGCCCTGTGGCCATGCAGTAGTGGTAGATGAGGACATGATGGCGCACACACAACTGGGCGATGGCAACCTTCTGATCTATGCCGGGACGACCGTCAGTGTACTGGAGGTCGATGCCGACCACCTTGTACTTGTCTCCAGCAAGCAAATGCTCAATGTTGTTGATGTAGTCGTCCACCACGGCCGGGTCGATGGTGTACACCACCGAGAGACCCGTCTCCCTCGCGTGGGTCTCCACTCTATGCTCGCCGAACTCCATTGGAGCGCCGCCGGACATCCCCTCTCTATGTGTCGTCGTGGGTGTGCTTGTTATGTTGTGGGGCGCGATCGAAAGGTTGAAGATACTAAGGTTATAATGGCCGCGGGAATTAAAGGGGAAGTCGGACGGCCAGGAATATCGGCAGGCCATGATGGCAGTTCTAATTTGGAGCGCGTAACTCCATTGTGTCGCACGTAACTGCATCGCGTGGCAATGCGCGCGACACAACTGCATGCATATGGGGCCCCTGACGTGATCGTGCGCACGCCCAACCGCTGGCAGAGCACGCACGGAGGGACGCGAGTAGAGCACTCCACGGCTGCCTCAAGGAAAAGTTGTCCACAAGCCGAGCGCGCCGACGGACGCGAGCAGAGCGCACCGCGGCGCCTAACAGCGAGCAGAGCTTGCCGAGGGACGCGAGCATAGGATGACACAGTGATACATGGCAAATAATACGAACTGTGCGAGTGATGTCGGAGACATCAAGCACGAATCAGACTAGAGTTCTGTGTGTGATACGTGGCAGGCAGTTGATCCATCAGAGCTGTTTGTGATGGAATAAGCCGTGTGTGTTGCGGGCAAACGCTTGCTAGGTATAACCTTAAATTTAACCAAAAAAGTGTTAATGCATGTTACAAAAATTGTATAGCTGGAAACTATGTTCAAATACGACCCCAACGATATAATCGTCGGTGAGCCCGTTCCCACGCAACCTCGCAGGTTCCCGCGCAAGCTTCCCGCCCGTCTTCGTGAAATCCCCCAAATCCCAATGCTTACCGACCTGCTATAAAAACCCTCACGGCCGGTGAGTCCTTCCTCACATTTTCCCCTCCCTCCCTGTAGCTCATCTCATCTGCTTCTTCCACAATCGCCAATGGCACCGGTCCGTCGTCGTCGCTCAGCCACTCCGCCGTCATCAGAGGACATCTCCAGCTGGGAGGCTACACTGCGGCGGCGGCGCAGTCCTCGATGTAGTGTAGTGCGTGTGGCGTCCCTGTTGGATGTGTGCGGAACACCCACCACACGCTCCGCCGCCGCTGCCCGTCGACAGCTGTTGCCGGCCGCCATTGCTGCCACACCACCATCGAAAGCTAGTGCCATCTCCCACTCCGCCGCCGCGGCCCAAAGGCGGGTGGTGGCCGTCGTGGCTGCCACCCCACTGCCGGCCACCGTGGCCATCATCCTGCTCCGCCACCACGGTCCGAAGGTGGGAGGTGGTGGTCGTGGCCGCCACGCCATCGTCGGCCGCCGTGGCTGCCAGCCCACTGTCGACCGTCGGGATCATCACCCGACGTGCGTCAGCGACCTTGCGCGCTACATCGAGTTCCTACGGGAAGAGGAGGAGCACCTCGTCGAGCACGCAAAGAGCCATACCGTAGTCATGGCCGCAGCACACGCCGACGCAGAGGCGAGGAATCAGGAGATCTACGAGTAGTCCGGCCGCTTCGAGAGGGATCGTCTGGAGCGGCAGTGGGCGTTCGAGCTGGCGAGCATTGCTGAACATGCAGCAGCGGCAGGCACCGTATTGCATTTGTCCAGCTCGTCAGTAAGCTCCTCCTCCTCTGCCTCTTACTAAGCGCGCTCGACAGAGGAGAGGCTGCCGGAAGTAGCACAAAGCCCCTCCGTGGTAGTATGTAGTAGTATTTAGGGGCTATTTTGTTCGGTTCATCTGACTATAGATGTGTGGTCGAACTGTATAACGTACTTAAAATTAGCTAGTATATATAGTTGAACTAGCTATTTCAGTACGTGGTTGGCAATAATTGGGGAATGATTTCTAGCTTAATTACTGAATTTTAGTTGCAAAAGTTACATAGTGCTAATGATTTCTAGCTGCATATTTTGACAAATCGCAGTGTTACAAGGATTAACAAATGGTAATGTTACTAGATCAACAAATGTAAATCTTTCCAGTTTGACAAATGGCAACATACCCAATATGACAGATGCAAATCTTACCAAATTGTTTGTACGTGGTTGCACATGGGTCATCCAGAACAACCGTTTGCGTTGAAGGGATGCACCAATCCTGCGCTGCTCTCACTTTGCATACGGGTGTTCTATCTAAATAATTTGCGATCAAGAGCTGCAGAAATCCTACTCGGCACATTTTCTCTTGGCTTCCTGGGGAAGCTGTTGGTTTGCATACGGGTGTTCTAACTAAAACGTTTGCGATGAGTGTTTTATATTTAAAAAGCAAATTAAACTATGGCTTGGGCGCCATTAATCGAGAGGACGCGAGCAAGGCGGGCAGCCATGGAAATCAAAGGGCTCGCTTTCCAGTGAGCCTGCATAGTGCACAACTCACACGCTTCCCGATGAGCCCACGCACTCGAGGACAGCTTGCACGCCTCTCGGTCAGCCTGCGCACCGGACGACGCTCACATGTCTCCCATTCAGTCAAGGTCAAGCAGCTGTCCGCACGGCAACTCCTACAACCATTAAAACCAAGACACATTGCATCACATGAATGGTTAAGAGAATTTTGAATTTACTAGAATTTAAAAACCAGGCATCTCAATGTTTTGCCAGCAATCAACGGTGCCCTGGTGTTTGAAATTCATGCCCATTTCTTGCATGGGACCTAAGCATGCACCCAAAGACACATATTTGATTTTTCAACCAATTTATATGCACTGGAGCATGTGCATGTAGTTTAAATTTGAATTATACACATAAAATGCATTGAAAACTCAGTTAATGCATAAAAATGTTCAAACGAACCCCAAAAAATCACAAAAATTCACACAACACTCCTGTTGTTCTATGTTGACACGAGAAAAAAATTGAAAGCAATAAGAGGCAATGGATACCATTTCGTCCCCAAAGGTGGGACGTTCCCTACAGAAAGCCATCATGATTGTTGTGAGAAGCTCCGGTTGTGAGAAGCATATACCCAAACATGCCCCATATGGGAAAAAGTTGTACCACGACATGTTGATGTCGCTTCATGATAGCATGCCAAGTTTCATGAATTTTAGACGAGTTTTGGATTTACTAAAATTTAAAAACCAGGCATCTCAATGTTTTGCCGACAATCAACGGTGCCCCGATGTTTGAAATTCATGCCCATTTCTTGCATGGGACCTAAGCATGCACCCAAGGACACATATTTGATTTTTCAACCAATTTATATGCACTAGAGCATGTGCATGTAGTTCAAATTTGAATTATGCACATAAAATGCATTGAAAAATCAGTTAATGCATAAAAATGTCCAAACGAACCCCGAAAAATCACAAAAATTCACACAACACTCTAGTTGTTCTATGTTGACATGAGAAAAATATTTGAAAGCAATACGAGGCAATGGATACCGTTTCGTCCCCAAAGGTGGGATGTTCCCTACCGAAAACCATCATGCTTGTTGTGAGAAGCTCCGGTTTGTGAGAAGCATATACCAAAACCTGCTCCATATGGGAAAAAAATTGTACCACGGCATGTTGATGCCGCTCCATGATAGCATGCCTAGTTTCATGAATTTCAGATGAGTTTTGGATTTGCTGAAATTTAAAAACCAGGCATATCAATGTTTTGCCGACAATCAACGGTGCCCCGGTGTTTGAAATTCATGCCCACTTCTTGCATGGGACCTAAGCATGCACCTAAGGACACAGATTTGATTTTTCAACCAATTTATATGCACTGGAGCATGTGCATGTAGTTCAAATTTGAATTATGCACATAAAATGCATTGAAAACTCAGTTAATGCATAAAAATGTCCAAACGGACCCCGAAAAATCACAAAAATTCACACAACACTCCTGTTGTTCTATGTTGACTCAAGAAAAAAATTGAAAGCAATAAGAGGCAATGGATATCGTTTCGTCCCCAAAGGTGGGACGTTCCCTACCGAAAACCACCATGCTTGTTCTGAGAAGCTCCGGTTTGTGAGAAACATATACCCAAACCTGCCCCATATGGGACAAAATTTGTACCACGGCATGTTGATGCCGCTCCATGATAGCATGCCAAGTTTCATGAATTTCAGATGAGTTTTGGATTTACTAGAATTTAAAAACCATGCATCTCAATGTTTTGCCGGCAATCAACGGTGCCCCAGTGTTTGAAATTCATGCCCATTTCTTGCATGGGACCTAAGCATGCACCCAAGGACACATATTTGATTTTTCAACCAATTTATATGCACTGGAGTATGTGCATGTAGTTCAAATTTGAATTATGCACATAAAATGCATTGAAAACTCAATTAATGCATAAAAATGTCCAAACGAACCCCGAAAAATCACAAAAATCACACAACACTCCAGTTGTTCTATGTTGACACGAGAAAAAAATTGAAAGCAATAAGAGGCAATGGATATCATTTCGTCCCCAAAGGTGGGACGTTCCCTACCGAAAACCATCATGCTTCTTGTGAGAAGCTCCGGTTTGTGAGAAGCATATACCCAAACCTGCCTCATATGGGACAAAATTTATACCAGGGCATGTTGATGCCGCTCCGTGATAACATGCCAAGTTTCATGAATTTCAGACGAGTTTTGGATTTACTAGAATTTAAAAACCAGGCATCTCAATGTTTTGCCGGCAATCAACGGTGCCCTGGTGTTTGAAATTCATTCCCATTTCTTGCATGGGACCTAAGCATGTACCCAAGGACACAGATTTGACTTTTCAACCAATTTATATGCACTGGAGCATGTGCATGTAGTTCAAATTTGAATTATGCACATAAAATGCATTGAAAACTCAGTTAATGCATAAAAATGTCCAAACGAACCCCGAGAAATCACAACAATTCACACAACACTCCTATTGTTCTATGTTGACACGAGAAAAAAAACTTGAAAGCAATAAGAGGCAATGGATACCGTTTTGTCCCCAAAGGTGGGACGTTCCCTACCGAAAACCATCATGCTTGTTGTGAGAAGCTCCGGTTTGTGAGAAGCATATACCCAAACCTGCCCCATATGGGACAAAATGTGTACCATGGCATGTTGATGCCGCTCCATGTTAGCATGCCAAGTTTCATGATTTTCAGACGAGTTTTGGATTTACTAGAATTTTAAAACCAGGCATCTCAATGTTTTACCGGCAATCAACGGTGCCCCGGTGTTTGAAATCCATTCTCATTTCTTGCATGGGACCTAAGCATGCACCCAAGGACACAGATTTGTTTTTTAACCAATTTATATGCACTGGAGCATGCGCATGTAGTTCAAATTTGAATTATGCACATAAAATGCATTGAAAACTCAGTTAATGCATACAAATGTCCAAATGAACCCCGAAAAATCACAAAAATTCACACAACACTCATGTTGTTCTATGTTGACATGAGAGAAAAAATTGAAAGCAATAAGAGGCAATGGATATTGTTTCGTCCCCAAAAGGTGGGACGTTCCCTACCGAAAACCATCATGCTTGTTGTGAGAAGCTTCGGTTTGTGAGAAGCATATACCCAAACTTGCCCCATATGGGACAAAACTTGTACCACGGCATGTTGATGCCGCTACATGATAGCATGCCAAGTTTCATGAATTTCAGACGAGTTTTGGATTTACTAGAATTTAAAAATCAGGCATCTCAATGTTTTGCCGGCAATCAACGGTGCCCCGGTGTTTGAAATCCATTCCCATTTGTTGCATGGGACCTAAGCATGCACCCAAGGACACATATTTGATCTTTCAACCAAATTATATGCACTGGAGCATGTGCATGTAGTTCAAATTTGAATTATGCACATAAAATGCATTGAAAACTTAGTTAATGCATAAAAATGTCCAAATGAACCCTGAATATTTCCAATTCTTTTATGATCACTGCATATAAAAGGTCTAGCAATTCAAACACCATCCATGGCCACTGTGACCCCATTATGTAATTCAAATCAAGACCAAAAATCAAGTAGATCCCACATAGTTTATTATATCCAACAGCGTGAGATGCAGCACAAAATATCTTCGGACCGTGTCTGAATAAGGGACCGTGTCTGATGACACTTTGCGCGCCAGTTTTTTGGGTGAAGCGATTCCAAAATTTCGGCTTCCACGAAAATATCTACCTCCCCGCCCCCTCTCCCTTACCAAAAGCCACATTTCCCCTCTTTCCGCCTTCCTTTCCAAGTTGAAACCTTCACTCCTTGCTTGCAGTGCCGCCACCTCCTCGCCGGCGACCCTCCTTCACGCTGCTCGGCCTCACCTATCCGGGCAGGTAATCCACACCCGACCCCCATCTTCCTCCTTCTTCCACATCCCACATGGCCTGACCGCCGGCGCAAGCGCTACACCTTCCAACCAAATCACCGACCCTTCCACCAAATAAGCACCGGCCTAAGCCATGGTGCACGCAGTGTAGCCAAGACCTCAAGGAGAATTTGGCAGCGGAGAAGCAAATCGCGGCCGCACGCGCGGATGAGGTCGCGATGGCTTCCATTCGTGCCGACCCCCAGATCTTGAAGAAGCACCTTGCCATTTGCTAGCTACGCCGGTTATGCATGCTCGGTTTACCCGTTGCGTGTGCTGCTCCTGCCTTTCCTTCACAAATTCTAGTGAATTGTGCTATCTAATTTTACCATGCAATCTGTTGCTCTAGTGTATATGTTCTATATGTCGTGTAGTGTGGTGCTCACTTAGTAACTATTTTGTTAATTAGTTGTCGTCTTCAGTTAACTGCTTGGTTCAAATATGCAAATGCGATGTTCAATTCTTCAGGATGCAATTTTGTATTGTCTTCCATGTGAGAAATAAATCGAATTTATCTTTACAAAATTGTGGGTGCATTCTGTTATTGTATACCATGTAAGGAATAAATTGAATTTGGTTGTAGTAAATACATGAAAAACAAATACAATTGCTACAATTGGCTATAGTTAACTGTTTGGTTAACTGTCTGATCTTCTATTAGGAGTATGTTATATTGTGCAATGTGGTGCTCAGTTAATGTTTGGTTCATTTGTTGTGGTGTTTAGTTAACCGCTTGGTTCAATGTTATATTTGTGCAATGTGGTGCTCAGTTAATGTTTGGTTCATTTGTTGTGGTGTTTGGTTAACTGCTTGGTTCAATTCTGCAATGCGACGTCCAATTGTCGTGGGCAGAATTTTGTATTGTTGTGCATGTGAGGAATAAATCGAATTTGGCTGCACTTAATACATGAAAAACATATACAAGTGATATATTTCCTAGTTCTTAATCATGCTTGGTTTGGATAAATGGGTTTTCCCTGTGGCTTGAATTAATCCGATGAATCTGCAATGTGATTATTTTTCATCAACATATTTTACTGATAGCATGCGAACCCTTACTTAACCTGATGACTAACGACCTTACATGTGTTGTAGGGAAACAATGGGAAGCACTGAGGTTTACAATCGAGATAGCACGTGCATGGTTCATTGTCTAATAGCACATTATTGTGCAATTGCAGGAACCATTTTAATATTTAGGTTCTTAACAATTTGGTCTTGCACATCTAGGTCCTGCTGTCAGAGGTTTTGACCCACTGTTCGACCCTTTTTGCATATGGGGAAATGAGTTGTCCATGAATATCAGTCAAGTCAAGAAACTCAGAAAGATTGTTAGGATAAAGAAATTAGCGACAAAAAACAAAAAGATCTTTGTCTGCATAATGAAGAAGACATCAGTTCACTACAGGATGGTACTAACTATTATACCTTGCCTTTTTTATTCTTTGCCCCATTTCCAATATAGAGAAGATATTTATGCACATCCTTGTTTTCAGGCCTTTCCAAAGAAGTTCACTTATGATTACCACTCAAACCACCTGTATGGTCAGGAGGCGAGGAAGGTATTCATACAACACCCACAGTTCAATATTGAAGTGTTCCTGAAGAGGACGAAGGATGGACGGTCAATCATCGACAGGCACTGGCCTAAAGTTACAAAGACCTTCAACATCAATGAAGGCTCAATATTCGCCTTCTGCTTCAGCAGTTTTCCAGATGAGATACATATGTCTATGTATCGTCTATGATGCTAATTTCAAAAGGTTATAGATGTTGCATGTGAAACTTGGTCCTGGTGTAGTTGTGTAATGGGGTAGCTGAGTGCTAAAGCTATGTGATGTTGTACTCTGATGTATTTCAATTATGAAAATGAAATATATTGTGTGCTTAATATGAACTGTCAATTAGATTAATAAATGGATTGTGAATAATCGGATAATTAGTCTGCTAGTGGCGAATTAGCTTGCTAATTGGGTTTTGCTATTGCAAACGGTTGTAAAAAAATACCATGGACGATGACCTCAGGCAACGCACACAGTTTCTAGGAATAAACCGTGTTGCATCAATGAACAATCACACACGACCTGCTCTTGGAAACTGTTTGTGTTAGGCCACCTTGCGCAATCGTTTACCACATAAAAACTGTGTGTGATGGACAACCTTTGCCACACAGTTTCTTCCACGGACCGTGTGTGATATATTCAACAACGCAAGCGATTTAACGGGAAAAATTGTGTGTGATGTACCTGTGAATGGAAATGTTTTCCTTTGAGTGACTATGTGGGATGTACATACGAACGGAAACGTTTAGCGGGGACTGACTGTGTGCGATGTACTTGCGACCGGAAACAATTTTACCGTATAATTGTATTTTTTTAGCTCTACTGTATGTATATCCGTATTTGAGAGCTCGCGGGTTGCACACGACCTCATTTTGCCGAACGTGTGTGCCAGGAGGGCAAATCCCCGACGGATTCTGGGTTGTGTGGAAGGACCCCCTATCACCCACACTCACTTGGCGACAGTTCTAGATGCCGTCGCGGAAAGGGGTTTTAAACCGTTTGTTTAGGAGCTCGTTGTACTAGTGTATATTCAACTGGACATATGTGCCTAGATCTTTCCTCACCACATGATGCTTGCGAAAAATAGAAAAATTAAAGGAATATAGAGAGAAACTTTGACTCTTTGCATAAAAGTAAAAGATAGGCCCTTCGCAGAGGGAAGCAGAGGTTGCCATGCGCTTATTTGTTTGTATGCTCAATCCCTTAGTGCAAGAGAACATCACGTTGTATTGCCCCTTAAGATGAAAATCTTTATTATGCAGTCTGTCGCTTTTATTCTTTGTCATCCAAGTTCGTCCAACGCTCAATTTTCTCTTACACTAAATCACCTCACACTTTTAGAAGCAATTTTTATTGCCCTTTTGCATCGATGACAATTTACTTGAGGGATCTTGCTCAATCCCTAGGTAGATATGGTGGACTCTTGAGAAAGATTTGGTTTTTTGGATGCACAAGTAGTATCTCTACTTAGTACAGAATTTTTGGCTAGCAAAGATAGGGGCAAGCATCACATGTTAAAGGATCTATGACAATATGACTTCTATGTGAATATAAACAAACATAAACCATTAAGTTGTCTTCCTTGTCCAACTTCAACAATGTTGGCATATAATATTTTGATGAGGGCTCACAATCACAAAAGATTTCTAAGATAGTATATCTATATGTGAATCTTCTCTTCCCTTATTAATTCTTTCATGAGTTGCATCATTGACTAATGCTATGTTTGTCAATCTCTAATAAAATTTTCTTACTTATGCTTTTCCTTATGTGGTGCTATCACTTACCATAGGATTACTATAATCTTTTTCATTATCTCTATCATTTCTTTATATCTTTCTTTCTTGTTTCTTTTCTTTTCTTTATTTGCAACATGAGAGTAAAGAAAACAAAAACTCACACTAAACTTTATTATAGAACTTGCACACAATTATAAGGATAGATTACTAAGCAAATTTTCAAATAAGAAAGGATTGAACTAAACTTTATTTTATCTAAAGCAAAATATTGAACTAAGATAAGTAAAAACAAAAACATAGTGGGATGATACGATACCGGGTCACCTCCCCCAAGCTTGGAGAAAGCCAAGGCGAGTGCCCATACCCGATACTCAATTCTCTTTTGGTGGTGAAGAAAATAATGGTGGTGGTGAAGGAGAGGTCTTGTCCTCGTATTTCCATGGCAGTGGCCAAACAGATCTGTCAGAAAATAGCAAGAAAAGAGAACAGAGGATTTCTCCGTGATATGGTGGTTAACATGTTTGGTAAGTTTATGTAGATTTTTAATCTTGCAGGGCAAGTACATGGAAGAAAAAAAGAATACGGGAGGTGTCCCAGGTGGGCACAACCCACCTGGGCGCGCCAGGAAAGCCTGGCGCGCCCTGGTGTATTGTGCCCATCAGGGGACGCTTCCTAGGAGTTTCTTTATTTCCAAAATTTTAAAATATTCCAAGATCGATAAAAAATATTTTTGCAGATTTTTCGGAGTCCGTTTACTTACCGTATCACGTACCTCCTTATTTTGACGATTCTGGAGTGTTCCGGAAGGACTCTTTTATGTGTTCTTTCGGTGTAGAAGTTTGGATAATATTGCTTTCAACATTAATAGGCGTACCTGAGATATAATGCTTTATTTGTTGCCCGTTGACAACCTTCGAGTTAGTGCCTTCGAAATTGTTTATTTTAATTGCATCAGACCGGTAAACCTCCTCGATGACATATGGGCCTTCCCATTTGGAGAGGAGTTTTCCTGCAAAGAATCTGAAACAAGAGTTGTACAAAAGAACATATTCTCCGACTTTAAACTCATGTTTTTGAATCCTTTTGTCATGCCATGTTTTAACTTTCTCTTTAAATAACTTTGCATTCTCATATGCTTGGGTTCTCCATTCATCTAATGAGCTTATATCAAATAACCTCTTTTCACCAGCAAGTTTGAAATCATAATTGAGTTCTTTAACTGCCCAATATGCTTTATGTTCTAACTCAAGAGGCAAATGACAAGCCTTTCCATAAACCATTTTATAAGGAGACATACCCATATGATTTTTATATGCTGTCCTGTAAGCCCAATGTGCATCATATAATTTCTTAGACCAATTCTTCCTGGACTTATTAACAGTCTTTTGCAAGATTAATTTTATTTCTTTATTGCTAAGTTCAACTTGACCACTAGACTGAGGATGATAAGGTGATACAATTATATGGTTAACATCATACTTAGCAAGCATTTTACGGAAAGCACCATGAATAAAGTGTGAACCACCATTAGTCATTAAATATCTAGGGACTCCAAACCTTGGGAAAATAATTTCCTTAAGCATTTTAATATATGTGTTGTGATCAGCACTACTGGTTGGAATAGCTTCTACCCATTTAGTAACATAATCAACAACAACCAAAATATGTGTATACCCATTAGAGGAAGGAAAAGGCCCAATGTAATCAAATCCCCAAACATCAAAAGGTTCAACAACAAGTGAATAACTCATAGGCATTTCTTGACGCTTACCAATATTACCTATTGTTTGGCATTCATCACAAGATGAGACATACTTACGAGCATCCTTAAAGAGGGCAGGCCAATAAAATCCAGATTACAATACCTTGTGAGCAGTTCTATCTCCAGCATGATGCCCTCCATATGGTTTGGAGTGACATTTCCGTAGGATTTGTCCCTATTCATGCTCAGGTACACAACATCTAGTAATACCATCTACTCCTACTTTATAAAGATGTGGATCATCCTAGAAGTAATGTCTTAAATCATAGAAGAAAATTTTCTTTTGTTGGTAAGTAAACCTAGGTGGAAAATATTTAGCAACAATGTAATTAGCATAGTCAGCATACCATGGAGTACTATTAGCAACATTTATTGCAGCTAACTACTCATCAGGAAAACTATCATCAATGGGAAGTGGGTCATCAAGCACATTTTCAAGCCTAGACAAGTTATCAGCTATAGGGTTCTCAACTCCCTTTCTATCAATAATATGCAAATCCAATTCTTGCAACAAGAGAACCCAACGAATAAGTCTAGGTTTAGCATCTTTCTTTTCCATAAGATATTTAATAGCAGCATGGTCTGTGTGAACAGTTACTTTGGAATCAACAATATAAGGTCTAAACTTATCACAAGTAAACACCACTGCTAAGAATTCTTTTTTAGTAGTGGCATAATTTCATTGAGCACTGTCTAGAGTTTTACTAGCATAATGAATAACATTCAATTTCTTATCAACTCTTTGTCCTAGGACAACACCAACAACATAATCATTAGCATCACACATAATTTCAAAAGGCAAATTCCAATCAGGTGGTTGAACTATAGGTGCAGTAATTAAAGCTTTCTTGAGTGTTTCAAAGGTTTCAAGACAATCATCATCAAAACAAAAGGAATATCCTTTTGCAAGAGACTAGTAAGAGGCCTAGAAATCATAGAGAAGTCTTTAATGAATCTCCTATAGAAATCAACATGACCTAGGAAACTACGAATAACTTTGATGTCCTTGGGACATGGCATCTTCTCAATAGCATCAACCTTAGCTTGGTCCACTTCAATACCTTTTTCAGAAATTTTATGACCCAAGACAATGCCTTCATTTACCATAAAGTGGCACTTCTCCCAATTCAAGACAAGATTTGTTTGTTCACATCTCTGCAAAACTCGTTCAAGATTGCTTAAACAATCGTCAAAAGACTTCCCATAAACAGAAAAGTCATCCATGAAAATCTCAACAATCTTTTCACAAAAGTCAGAGAATATAGCCATCATACATCTTTGAAAGGTAGCCGGTGCATTACATAAACCAAAAGGCATACATCTATAAGCATAGGTTCCAAAAGGACAAGTAAAAGTGGTCTTTTCTTGATGAGGTTGAGAAATAGGTATTTGCGAGAAGCCAGAATATCCATCAAGGAAGCAAAAATGTGTGTGCTTAGATAATATTTCAAGCATTTGGTCAATAAAAGGCAAAGGGTAATGATCTTTTCTAGTAGCTTTATTTAATTTTCTGAAATCAATTACCATTCTATAGCCTGTAACAATTCTTTGTGGAATAAGTTCATTTTTATCATTAGGAACAACAGTAATACCTCCCTTCTTAGGAACACAATGAACAAGACTTACCCATCTGCTATCAGCTATATGATAAATTATACCTGCTTCCAGAAGTTTTAGTATTTCCGTTCTTACCACCTCTTTCATCTTCGGATTCAACCGACGTTAGTGATCAACAACTAGTTTAGCATCAGGTTCCATATTAATTTTGTGCTGACATAGAGTGGGACTAATGCCCTTTAAATCATCAAGAGTATATCCAATAGCAGCTCAGTGCTTCCTTAGAACTTTCAATAATCTTTCTTCTTCATGTTCTGAAAGGTTAGCACTGATAATAACATGATATATCTTCTTTCCATCAAGATAAGCATATTTCAAAGTGTCTGGCAATTGATTTAATTCAAACACAGGATCACGCTTATGTGGAGGACGACCTCCCAGAGTTTCAATAGGCAAATTGTGTTTAAGCAGAGGACGTTGTTCAAAGAAAATATTATCTATTTCATTTCTTTCATGCATATGTAAATCATTCTCATGGTCTAGCAAATATTGCTCTAAAGGATCAGTAGGTGGCACAGCAATAGAAGCAAGACCAATGAATTTATCCTTACTAGGCAATTCTTTTTCATGATAATTTATACTAAACTTGGAAAAAATTAAACTCATGAGACTCATCACCAAAGCTAACACCCATTGTTTGTTTCTGGCAATCTATCTTAGCATTAACGGTGTTCAAGAAAGGTCTACCAAAGATAATGGGACATAAGTCATGGGGTGGGGTACCAAGAACAAGAAAGTTGGTAGGATATTTTGTTTTCCCACACAAGACTTCAACATCTATGACGATCCCAACTGGTGATATAGTGTCTCTATTTGCAAGTTTAATAGTAACATCTATGTCTTCTATCTCAACAGGTGCTATTTCCTCCCTAATTTCTTGATATAACTTGTGAGGAATAGTACTCCCACTAGCACCCATATCACATAAACCATAATAACAGTGATCTCCTATTTTAACTAAAATGATACGCATGCCAACAACAGGTCTACGTTTATCTTTTCCATCAGGTTTAGCAATTCTAGCAACTTCTTCACAGAAGTAGATAACATGTCCATCCACATCTTCTTCCAAGAGATCTTTAACTATAGCAATATTAGGTTCAACTCTAATTTGTTCACTTGGTCTAGGTGTTCTAACAGGGCTTTTGTTAACCATAGTTGAAACTTTAGCATGTTCCTTTATCCTAACAGGAAAAGGAGGTTTCTCAAAATAAGCAGTAGGAACAACTGGATCAATATTATAAAGTATAGTTTCTTCTTTAACTGATACCGGTTCTTTAATTTCTTATTTAATAGGAGGCTGATATCTAATCCACTTCTCTTTAGGGAGTTCAACATGAGTAGCAAAAAATTCACAAAAAGAGGCTACTATCTCAGAGTCAAGTCCATATTTAGTGCTAAACTTTTGAAAAGCATCGGTATCCATAAAAAGATTTAACACAATCATACTTAAGCTTTATACCTGACTCTTTACATTCGTCGAGTTCCCAATCTTCAGAGTTGTGATACATCTCCATCGTATCTACTTTTCCAAACACTTTTGCCCTTGTTTTGGACTCTAACTTGTATGATTTGAATGGAACTAACCCGGACTGACGCTGTTTTCAGCAGAATTGCCATGATGTTGTGTTATGTGCAGAAAACAAATATTCTCGGAATGACCTGAAACTCCACGAAACATCTTAGAAAAAACAATAAAAAATCCTCGCCAAAGATGAAGACCAGGGGGCCCACACCCTTCTCACGAGGGTGGGGGCGCCCCCTAGGGCGCGCCCCCCTACCTCGTGGGCCCCCTGGATGCCCTCTGACGCCAACTCCAACTCTATATATTTGCTTTCGGAGAGAAAAAAATCAGAGAGAAGAAATCATCGCGTTTTACGATACGGAGCCGCCGCCAAGCCCTAAAACCTCTCGGGAAGGCTGATCTGGAATCCGTTCGGGGCTCCGGAGAGGGGGATTCATCGCCGTCGTCATCATCAACCATCCTCCATCACCAATTTCATGATGCTCACCGCCGTGTGTGAGTAATTGTATCATAGGCTTGCTGGACGGTGATGGATTGGATGAGATTTATCATGTAATCGAGTTAGTTTTGTTAGGGTTTGATCCCTAGTATCCATTATGTTCTGAGATTGATGTTGCTATGACTTTGCTATGCTTAATGCTTGTCACTAGGGCCCGAGTGCCATGATTTTAGATCTGAACCTATTATGTTTTCATGAATATATGTGAGTTCTTAATCCTATCTTGTAAGTCTATAGTCACCTACTATGTGTTATGATCCGGCAACCCCGAAGTGACAATAATCGGGACCACTCCCGGTGATGACCATAGTTTGAGGAGTTCATGTATTCACTATGTGCTAATGCTTTGTTCCGGTTCTCTATTAAAAGGAGGCCTTAATATCCCTTAGTTTCCAATAGGACCCCACTGCCACGGGAGGCTAGGACAAAAGATGTCATGCAAGTTCTTTTCCATAAGCACGTATGACTATATACGGAATACATGCCTACATTACATTGATGAATTGGAGCTAGTTCTGTGTCGCCCTATGTTATGACTGTTACATGATGGACCGCATCCGGCATAATTATCCATCACTGATCCGGTGCCTAAGAGTTTTCCATATACTGGTTTACGCTTATTTACTTTCCCGCTGCTACTGTTACAATCACTACAAAATACCAAAAACATTACTTTTGATGCCTTTACTTTTGTTGCCGCTACCACCACTATCATATTACTTTGCTACTAAACACTTTGCTGCAGATACTAAGTTTCCAGGTGTGGTTGAATTGACAACTCAGCTGCTAATACTTGAGAATATTCTTTGGCTCCCCTTATGTCGAATCAATAAATTTGGGTTGAATACTCTACCCTCGAAAGCTGTTGCGATCCCCTATACTTGTGGGTTATCAAGACTAATTTCTGGCGCCGTTGCCGGGGAGCATAGCTCTATTCTTGGAGTCACTTAGGATTTATATCTGCTGGACACTATGAAGAACTTGAGAGATCCAAAAACCAAGATCTATCCGTCAACTACGAGGGGAGGTAAGGAACTGCCATCTAGCTCTGCACTTGATTCACCTTCTGTTATGAGTAAGTTTGCGACACCTACACCTGCTTCTGCTATTCGTTCTGATATGTCGCATGTTATTGATGATGCCTGTGACGCCCCCGATTTGACCGTACACTAATCATGCACGCAAATGTGTGCGATCAAGATCAAGGACTCACGAGAAGATATCACAACACAACTCTACAAATAAAATAAGTCATACAAGCATCATATTACAAGCCAGGGGCCTTGAGGGCTCGAATACAAGAGCTCGATCATAGAAGAGTCAGTGGAAGCAACAATATCTGAGTACAGACATAAGTTAAACAAGTTGCCATAAGATGGCTAGCACAAACTGGGATACAGATCGAAAGAGGCGCAAGCCTCCTGCCTGAGATCCTCCTAACTACTCCTGGTCGTCATCAGCGGGCAACACGTAGTAGTAGGCACCTCCGGTGTAGTAGGAGTCATCGTCGACAGTGGCGTCTGGCTCCTGGGCTCCAACATCTGGTTGCGACAACCAGGTAGAAGGGATAGAGGGAAAAGAAGGAGAAAGCAACCGTGAGTACTCATCCAAAGTACTCGCAAGCAAGGAGCTACACTACATATGTATGCATTGGTATCAACTGGAATAAGGCTATTATATGTGGACTGAACTGCAGAAAGCCAGAATAAGAGGGGGATAGCTAGTTCTTTCGAAGACTACGCTTCTGGCAGCCTCCGTCTTGCAGCATGTAGAAGAGAGTAGACTGAAGTCCTCCAAGTATCATCACGTAGCATAATCCTAACCGATGATCCTCCCCTCGTCGCCCTGTGAGAGAGCGATCACCGGTTGTATCTGGCACTTGAAAGGGTGTGTTTTATTAAGTATCCGGTTCTAGTTGTCATAAGGTCAAGGTACAACTCCAAGTCGTCCTGCTACCGAAGATCACGGCTATTCGAATAGATTAACTTCCCTGCAGGGGTGCACCACATAACCCAACACGCTCGATCCCATTTGGCCGGACACACTTTCCTGGGTCATGCCCGGCCTCGTAAGATCAACACGTCGCAGCCCTACCTAGGCACAACAGAGAGGTCAGCACGCCGGTCTAAATCCTATGGCGCAGGGGTCTGGGCCCATCGCCCTTTGCACACTTGCACGTTGCGAACGCGGCCGGAAGCAGAACTAGCCCCCTTAATACAAGAGCAGGCTTACGGTCCAATCCGGCGCACCGCTCAGTCGCTGACGTCACGAAGGCTTCGGCTGATACCACGACGTCGAGTGCCCATAACTGTCCCCACGTAGATGGTTAGTGCATATAGGCCAGTAGACAGACTCAGATCAAATACCAAGATCTCGTTAAGCGTGTTATTTTGAAATAACCGCGAACGCCGACCAGGGCCAGGCCCACCTCTCTCCTAGGTGGTCTCAACCTGCCCTGTTGCTTCGCCACAAAGATCCACACAGAGGGCCGTCGGGAAAGTATGTCCTTCCAGCCCCCAATTCGTGAATCAACTGCGGGTACTCCTTGAGCCAACCCGACTTTGGTCATCACATGTATTATGTATAAAGTATATAGTATATACCCGTGATCACCTCCCGAGTGATCACGGCCCGATAGTATAGCATGGTAGACGGACAAGAATGTAGGGCCACTGATGATAAACTAGCATCCTATACTAAGCATTAGGATTGCAGGTAAAGGTAACACCAGTAGTAGCAAGGACAGGCTATGCATCAGGATAGGATGAACGGAAAGCAGTAACATGCTACACTACTCTAATGCAAGAAGTAGAGAGAAGAGTAGGCGATATCTGGTGATCAAGGGGGGGGGGGCTTGCCTGGTTGCTCTGGCAAGAGAGAGGGGTCGTCAACACCATAGTCGTACTGGGTAGCAGCAGCGTCGGTCTCGGTGTCTAGCGAGAGAAGAGGGGGAAGAAACAATAAATATAATGCAAACAGATGCATAATGATGCATGACATGACAAAACGTGATGCTAGGTGTGCCCTAACGCGGTACGAGGTGGTACCGGTGAAGGGGGAAAACATCCGGAAAGGTATTCCCGGTGTTTCGCGTTTTCGGACAGATGAAACGGAGGGGGAAAGTTGCATGTTCGCTATGTTAGGGATGTGTGGCGAACGAACGGGCTGTGTATCTGGGTTCGTCTCGTCGTTCTGAGCAACTTTCATGTACAAAGTATTTTCATCCGAGTTACGGATTACTTTATATTAATTTTTAAAGTTTTAACACATTTTCTAATTTACTGGATTTAATTTAATTCGAAAAATAATATACACTAATTGCTATGGGTACACAGAGAAGTGTACCCAGGGGTGTAATGTGTGGCTGACAGTGGTCCCAGTTGACCGCCCAGTCAGCAGTCAACTGTGGACGTTGACTAGTCAAACTGACCAGGGGGCCACCTGTCATAGACAGAGCCTGTTTTACCAGAGTTTAACCTTTTAAATTAACTCAAACAAGTGGTGGGGCCCGACTGTCAATGAGAGGTAAATTAAAAGAGGTTTATTTAGCCAACTAATTAATTAGCGGGGTGGCCCCATGTGTTAGTGGCTTATCAGGAGGGTTAATAGCGCAATTAGCACTAATGGCCTATTAGGCCGGCGATTAAACGCTGGTGGCCTCGAGCCACGACGGAGGCACGCCAGATCGCTGCTATGGGCGGCAACTCGAGTCACGGAGGCCATCGGGGGCGAGCGCGCGCTCACGCGCTTCCAGAGGAAGCAGAGGGAGGCCGCGGGGTGAAGGGAGGAGGTCCATGGCGGAGCTGGGCGGCAGCGCAACGGGTGTGGGCGGGAACCGGCAGGTGGGGGAGCGGTTCGAGCTGCGGACGGTGGTCGTCGCTGAAGCAACAGCAGGCGCGAGCGGCAGAGTCGGCAGAGCGGTGCGGTGGTAGGGGCGCGGCGTGGTCGTGGTGAGCACGTTCGAGGCCCGGTCGGCGAGTGTGCAAGGCAACGAAGGGGAAGAGGAGGAGGGAAGGCGGAGGCTGATGGCCTCACTGGCGTTGCAGGGGCACAGGGCGGCGAGGCTTGGTGACGCGAGTCGGGGAGGAAGACGAGGAAGGCGGCGACGAGGTGGAGGCGGTCCAGCGAGGTCCTCGGGCGGCGGAGTCGTTCCGGGCGGCGAGGGCGACCGTGTCGGGGGCGGGGCGTGCGCCCGATCCAGATCGCGCGGGGAGGGGAGAAGGGGATCGTGGGGCGGGGGGACTGGGTAGTGGCTAGGTCACGGGGAGAGGCAGGGGGTTAAGCAAGGGTTAGGTGGGCCAGCCTAGTTGGATGGCCAGCTGGGCCGAGGCCCAGTGGGGGGGGGGCTTTTAATTTCTTTTGTTTTTTCTGTTTTTATTATTTTTTCCTTTTCTATTTTATTTATTTTAGTTAGCAAAACAGCTTTACAAAAATATAACCCCTACTCCTAAATTAGCATAATAACATAGGCCACCTACTCCAAAAAGTTTGGTGATTATATAAACTAGATTAACACTTGTTTAGTATTTAAAAGCATTTAAAATAATTGTTTTGCTGCTGTTTTACCCATCTCATATTATTTAAACATTTTATAAAGGTGTGGTTTCTTCACCAATATTTAATATGGATTATTTGGCTCACTCCGAGCATTTTAGTTTTAATATTTGAAAACTTTTATTGTTTGCCTTTATTTTAAATTTGAATTTTGAACTGGGTTTCGAACTACGCGGGTTTATCAACAGTAACCGAGGTGACGTGGCATCATTAGCGGAGATTCACTGTAGCTTAATTATCCGGGCGTTACAATTCTCGTCCACTACAAGAAATCTCGTCCCAAGATTTAGGAGGTAGAAGGAAACACTGCGGGGTATTCATCACGAAGACGATCCTCGCGTTCCCAGGTGGCTTCGTCTTCAGAGTGATTCGACCACTGGACCTTGAGGAACTTGATCGCCTTCTGACGTGTGCGGCGTTCAGCTTGGTCGAGAATGCGGACCGGATGCTCTTTATAGGAGAGGTCTTGTTGCAATTCAAGCACTTCATGATTCACTGCTCGGATTGGGTCCTTGAAGCAGTGTCGGAGTTGTGACACGTGGAACACATCGTGAACCTGAGAAAGGTTCGGCGGAAGTTCCAGTTGATATGCCACCTTTCCACGCCTTTCGAGAATAGTGAAAGGACCAATATAGCGGGGAGCTAGCTTTCCTTTGATCCCGAAGCGGTGTGCACCCTTCATTGGTGTAACTTGAAGATAAGCCTTTTCGCCAGGTTGATAGACCATGTCTTGGTGATGACGGTCATACTGACTTTTCTGACGTGATTGAGCAGTCTTGAGATTCTCGCGAATAATGCGAACTTGTTCTTCGGCCTGTTGGATAATATCCGGACCGAAGAGTGGACGTTCCCCAGTTTTTGACCAGTTTAGAGGGGTTCGACACTTTCGTCCATATAGCACTTCGAAGGGGGACATCTTCAGACTAGCTTGATAGCTATTATTATAAGAGAACTCGGCATATGGAAGAGATTCCTCCCATTTCTTGCCGAATGAGATTACACAAGCTCGAAGCATGTCTTCGAGAACTTGGTTGACACGTTCAACCTGTCCTTGCGACTGAGGATGAAACGCAGTACTGAACGACAGATGAGTTCCCATAGCTTCTTGGAAACTCGCCCAAAACCTTGAAGTGAATAAGCTGCCACGGTCTGAACTGATAACTAGTGGAATACCGTGAAGTGAAACAATTCTGGCCATGTAGAGAGTAGCAAGCTGACTAGCAGTGATTGTCTCTTTGACCGCCAGAAAATGGGCAACTTTGGAAAGCCGGTCAATGACGACAAGAATAGCATCATTACCTTTCTGCGATTTGGGAAATCCAGTGACGAAGTCCATTTCAACATGGTCCCATTTCCATTCAGGAATAGAGATAGGTTGCAGAGTTCCAGCAGGCCTTTGATGCTCTGCTTTGATTCGGCGACAAACGTCACACTCAGCAACATAACGAGCAATGCCCTGCTTCATATTAGACCACTAGAATCTTTGACGAATATCCTGGTACATCTTTGTACTACCAGGATGGATGGACAGAGGCGTATCATGAGCTTCTTGCATAACCCTTTTAGTCTTATCCAGGTTTTTCTTCGAACATGGTACCACTAGGCGGCCTTTGAAATACAAGGCGCCATCGTCGACGATAGTGAAGAACGAGGGCTTTCCTTCTGCTAGATGGCGTTTAATCTTATGGACTTCAGAGTCATAACCTTGAATAGTCTTTATACCAGCTACGAGATCTGGTACGACAGCCAGGGTATTTAGAGAACCCTTAGTAACAACAAGAAGATCATCTTGCGGAACTCCGGGGGAGGGGGAGCGAGTGCTCCAGGAGGAACAATATGGAGGTTCAACTTTCTAAATTCTTCGACAAGCGAGGGCTGAACTTTGTGAACCTGGAGGTGGTTGCAGTAAGACTTGTGGCTCAAGGCATCAGCCATTACATTAGCCTTGCCGGGGGTATATGATATACCCACGTCAAAGTCTGCAACAGTCTCCATCCATCTTTGCTGACGGAGGTTCAGATCTGGCTGAGTAAATAGATACTTCAGACTTTGGTGATCGGTGAAGATCTCGCAACGATTACCGAGAAGGTAGTGTCACCACTGCTTCAGTGAATGAATGACAGCAGCAAGCTCGAGGTCGTGAACTGGGTAGTTTTCTTCGTGAGGGCGCAGTTGACGAGAGGCATAAGCAATCACTTTGCGCTCTTGCATTAGGACACAACCTAATCCTTGACGGGAAGCGTCGCAGTAAATGACAAAGTCCTTCTTAGTATCAGGTGGAGCAAGCACGGGGGCAGAAGTCAACTTGTCTTTGAGCGCCTGGAAACTTTCCTGACACTTGTCTGTCCATTCGAACTTGACACCCTTATGTAACAGATTAGTCAGAGGCCTGGCAATCTTGGAGAAGTTCTCGATGAATCGACGGCAATAGCTGGCGAGGCCGAGAAAACTTCGGACTTGCTTCACATTCTTCGGAGGAGTCCAATCGAGAATATCCTGAACTCGTTCAGGGTTGACGGCAATACCATTCTTGGAGATGACATGCCCAAGATAGGTTACTTTAGGGAGCCAGAATTCACACTTGGAATACTTAGCATACAGTTGATGCTCTCGAAGTTTTTCCAGCACAAGACGAAGATGTGCAGCATGTTCTTCTTCGTTCTTGGAAAATACAAGGATATCGTCCAAATAAACCATGACAAACTTGTCGAGGTAATCCATGAATATATAGTTCATCAGACGAGAGAAGGTGGCGGGAGCATTCGTTAAGCCGAATGACATGACGGTGTACTCGTATGATCCATACCGAGTCACGAAGGCGGTTTTTGGGATGTCCTCCTCACGAACACGGATCTGGTGGTAACCCAACCTCAAGTCGAGTTTGGAGAACACTGATGAGCCAGCCAGTTGATCATAAAGATCATTGATCCGGGGAAGAGGATATTTATTCTGAATGGTAGCTTGGTTTATAGGACGGTAGTCTTGGACTAATCGGTTTGTCCCATCCTTCTTCTTAACAAAGAGAGAAGGTGCTCCCCAAGGAGAGCAACTTGGGCGAATGAAACCTTTGACAAGAGATTTGTTGATTTCCTCCTTAAGCTCAATGAGTTCATGCGGCGGCATCTTGTAGGGTCGTTTAGCTATAGGGGTAGTGCCGGGTTTCAAGTCGATGATGAATTCGACAGCTCTAGCAGGGGGAATCCCTGGAAGTTCTTCTGGGAAGACATCTTGGAATTCACGAACGACGGGAATGTTTCCAATGCCCTCGAGTGGTGCAGCGTTCAACGCATTCAAGGCATAAAGATGTGCCTCGGTGTTCTGAACTAGATGAGCTTGGTAAGCAATTATTTCATCAGTAGGGTGTAGTAGATGGACGACCTTAGTGGCGCAAACTATAGAAGCAGTATGCGCTTTCAACCAATCCATTCCCAGAATGAGGTCGATGCTACAGGACTTTAGTACGATGGGAGAGGCAAGGAATTCCAGTCCTTCAATTTCAACAGGAACATCGTGACTAACCATAGAGGTTTGACACTGGCCCGCAGGAGTGTGTACCACAATCGCAGTGTTCATCTCTTCGTATTTAATGTCATGCATGAAAGCAAACTCAGCTGATATGAATGAATGCGATGCTCCCGTATCAAATAAAACAGATGCTGGTACTGAATTTACGAGGAGTGTACCCATCACGGTAGCAGGCTGGTCTAGAACTTCATTGAGATCAACATGGTTGGCATGAACACGACCATAAGACTTGGCACTGTTGTTGCGAGGCTGGTTGCTTCCACGGCCAGTTGCTGGGAGGGCCAGTTGATTCTGGTTCTGATTGCAATCCCTAGCACGGTGACCTGGCTGACCACACTTGTAGCAGAGACCATTATTGGGAGTGGGAACATGAGCTTGTGGTGGTGGAGCTGGAAGTCTTGGCTGCCTAGTTGGAGGAGCAGGCAGACGGGATGCAGCATAGGTCTGCCTTGAGGCAGGTGCATTTGGATGGTACATACTGTTGGGAATCCATATCTTACGCTTCTGCGAAGACGGCCCCGAAGATGAGCCCGTGTCACGGTTGCGCCTGTGAGAGCTCTGGTATTCCTGCAGACCAGTTTCGACATTGATGGCTTTGTTCACCAGAATGGCGAAATCAGCAAAGTCATGCACTAGAAGTGCGAGCTTGATGTCAGCTTGAAGGCCATCACGGAACTTCTCCTGTCTGCGTGCATCAGTTGCAATGTCTTCTTCAGCATAGCGGGACAAGTCAAGAAACTCCCGCTGGTAAGCTTCCACAATTTTGTTGCCTTGGGTGAGGTTGCGGAACTCACGCTTCTTCCGGTCCATGACTCCCTGAGGAATGAAGCAAGCACGGAAGGCAGCTTGGAAGTCTGGCCAGGTGATGATTGTTCCAGCTAGCAGAGTACGCCTGTGGCTGTCCCACCATTGAGCCGCGGGTCCTTTCAGGAAGAAGGAAGCAAATGTGACATAGCTGGCAGGGGCTACATCAGTAGACTCCATCTCATAGGTGATGTCACGGAGCCAGTCGTCAGCATCCAGAGGCTGAGTTGAGCTCCGGTACACGGTTGGGTTGAGGCACATGAAATCTTGCAGAGTCACTTGGGTTGGCTGCTGGTTCATATTGGGGCGAGGAAACTGAGCCATAATATTCTCCATGAACTGACGATTCAGCTCAAACTGTTGCATCATCCCAGCCATGTACTCAGGCGGTGGTGGGGCGTTGCCACCACGACCACGACCACGACCACCTGGTCTAACCATCCTGCTAATATATAACAGGGGTAGTTCAGCATTGAGAAATTTGCAAAGACAAGAATCATTCATGATGAAACATGCACAACGAAAGCAGCACGATAGATACTACATAGTAGTCGGCATATCTTACAAAAGAGATCATGCATAGAGTTCGTTACACAGAGTTCGGTACACAGGCTAAGACATCATAGGCGGCACACAGGCTTGCGGCGAATGCATCTAACACTAACAAGCAAGTCTACATCAGTCCCATGCGGTACTGTGGAGGTAGGTGTAGCCCGACAGCTGGTAGTGACGCGAAGGGAAGACCTCCACGCAAGTAGCCTGGGGTCCGCGGATACTCTGGTGCGGAACCCGATGCGCAGGTGGCAGGAGAGGACCCAATGCAGGAGAGTAGCCTCCCACATCTGGCCAGCTGACGCCCTAGGGCATCACGGTCCGAGCAGGGTAGATCGCAAAACGCGACAGATCCCCAGAGCGGACAGAGGGGTGCAACAGCGTCAGAGCACGATACAGGTGTTGACGGGTGGTGTACAACTCGTGGCGAAGAGCTCGGTTAGCTCTATCCAGCCCATCAGCATGCAGAACCAGGTTCTGATGGTAGAAGGGCTCTCGGGTGACAGTGGAGTAGGCAGCAGTGTAGTATCCCTCCGCACCAACATCGGATGCGATAGCAATGTGCCTGAAGGGGGAGGTATCCAACTCCTGATACTCTTCACGAAGACGTGTCAGAGCAGCATAAGCAGCATCGTGGACCGCCATATCGATAGTCACTCCAACTCCATGAGCAGTGTGCAGCACGGTAGTGGAGTCATACTCCCGAGAGTAGAGGTGGACGATGGCACGGTACTGCTCCTGGTTGAAGTCCTGATACTCCTCATAGACGGTGTACTCAGGGTGCCAGCGATAACCCAGATAGGTCATCATCTCAACCAACACAGCAGGTGATCCTGAGGCACCAATGGCCGTCGTGTGGCGCACGACCTGCCTCATGGGTTCCATCTGAAAACAAAGATATTTTCACAGGAGTCAAATGACAATGTGGATAATGTTCAAATACTACTCTAAAGAATAACTAGGGCTTATCGAACTTCGGGGTGAACATGGTCACGGGATCCTAGTGTTAGAGTTAGTAAAATCGTTTAACCCGAGTAGGAGAGAGTTCAGTGTCCCAGAGTAAGGATCGAGTGAGTCCTTGATCTTGATCGTACACATTTGCGTGCATGATTAGTGTACGGTCAAATCAGGGGCGTCACAAGTTGGTATCAGAGCCAGGTTTTGATCCTGGGACCTGTGGGTTATGGGCCCACCTCTCTCCTAGGTGGTATCAACCTGCCCTGTCGCTTCGCCACAAAGATCCACACAGAGGGACGTCGGGAAAGTATGTCCTTCCAGCCCCCAATTCGTGAATCAACTGCGGGTACTCCTTGAGCCAACCCGACTTTGGTCATCACATGTATCATGTATAAAGTATATAGTATATACCCGTGATCACCTCCCGAGTGATCACGGCCCGATAGTATAGCATGGCAGACGGACAAGAATGTAGGGCCACTGATGATAAACTAGCATCCTATACTAAGCATTAGGATTGCAGGTAAAGGTAACACCAGTAGTAGCAAGGACAGGCTATGCATCAGGATAGGATGAACGGAAAGCAGTAACATGCTACACTACTCTAATGCAAGAAGTAGAGAGAAGAGTAGGCGATATCTGGTGATCAAGGGGGGGGGGCTTGCCTGGTTGCTCTGGCAAGAGAGAGGGGTCGTCAACACCGTAGTCGTACTGGGTAGCAGCGGCGTCGGTCTCGGTGTCTAGCGAGAGAAGAGGGGGAAGAAACAATAAATATAATGCAAACAGATGCATAATGATGCATGACATGACAAAACGTGATGCTAGGTGTGCCCTAACGCGGTACGAGGTGGTACCGGTGAAGCGGGAAAATATCCGGAAAGGTGTTCCCGGTGTTTCGCGTTTTCGGACAGATGAAACGGAGGGGGAAAGTTGCGTGTTCGCTATGTTAGGGATGTGTGGCGAACGAACGGGCTGTGTATCCGGGTTCGTCTCGTCGTTCTGAGCAACTTTCATGTACAAAGTATTTTCATCCGAGTTACGGATTACTTTATATTAATTTTTAAAGTTTTAACACATTTTCTAATTTACTGGATTTAATTTAATTCGAAAAATAATATACACTAATTGCTATGGGTACACAGAGAAGTGTACCCAGGGGTGTAATGTGTGGCTGACAGTGGTCCCAGTTGACCGCCCAGTCAGCAGTCAACTGTGGATGTTGACTAGTCAAACTGACCAGGGGGCCACCTGTCATAGACAGAGCCTGTTTTACCAGAGTTTAACCTTTTAAATTAAATCAAACAAGTGGTGGGGCCCGACTGTCAATGAGAGGTAAATTAAAAGAGGTTTATTTAGCCAACTAATTAATTAGCGGGGTGGCCCCATGCTTTAGTTGCTTATCAGGAGGGTTAATAGCGCAATTAGCACTAATGGCCTATTAGGCCGGCGATTAAACGCTGGTGGCCTCGAGCCACAGCGGAGGCACACCAGATCGCTGCTATGGGCGGCAACTCGAGTCACGGAGGCCACCGAGGGCGAGCGCGCGCTCACGCGCTTCCAGAGGAAGCAGAAGGAGGCCGCGGGGTGAAGGGAGGAGGGCCATGGCGGAGCTGGGCGGCGGCGCAGCAGGTGTGGCCGGGAACCGGCAGGTGGGGGAGCGGTTCGAGCTGCGGACGGTAGCCGTCGCTGAAGCAACAGCAGGCGCGAGCGGCGGAGTCGGCAGAGCGGTGCGGTGGTAGGGGCGCGGCGTGGTCGTGGTGAGCACGTTCGAGGCCCGATCGGCGAGTGTGCAAGGCGACGAAGGGGAAGAGGAGGAGGGAAGGCGGAGGCCGATGGCCTCACCGGCGTTGCAGGGGCACAGGGCGGCGAGGCTTGGTGACGCGAGTCGGGGAGGAAGACGAGGAAGGCGGCGATGAGGTGGAGGCGGTCCAGCGAGGTCCTCGGGCGGCGGAGTCGTTCC
>NC_041388.1:411624924-411689440 GCF_002162155.2 Triticum dicoccoides | reverse complement strand
GGGGAGGGGAGAAGGGGATCGTGGGGGGTTGACTGGGTAGTGGCTAGGTCACGGGGAGAGGCAGGGGGTTAAGCAAGGGTTAGGTGGGCCGGCCTAGTTGGATGGCCAGCTGGGCCGAGGCCCAGTGAGGGGGGGGGGGCTTTTAATTTCTTTTGTTTTTTCTGTTTTTATGATTTTTCCCTTTTCTATTTTATTTATTTTAGTTAGCAAAACAACTTTACAAAAATATAACCCCTACTCCTAAATTAGCATAATAACATAGGCCACCTACTCCAAAAAGTTTGGTGATTATATAAACTAGATTAACACTTGTTTAGTATTTAAAAGCATTTAAAATAATTGTTTTGCTGTTGTTTTACCCATCTCATATTATTTAAACATTTTATAAAGGTGTGGTTTCTTCACCAATATTTAATATGGATTATTTGGCTCACTCCAAACATTTTAGTTTTAATATTTGAAAACTTTTATTGTTTGCCTGTATTTTAAATTTGAATTTTGAACTGGGTTTCGAACTACGCGGGTTTATCAACAGTAACCGAGGTGACGTGGCATCATTAGCGGAGATTCACTGTAGCTTAATTATCCGGGCGTTACAATGCCACTTCTGCTATGCATGATACTTATGATGAAACTGCTTCTATGCCTGATACTACTGTGCCCCTTGGTGAATTTCTTGATGAACAAATTGCTAGGGCTAGAGAAAAAGAAATTATTGAATCTTAATACGATGATGATAGTGATGATGAAAATATGCCTATTATTCCTGAGGGTTATCTTTTTGATATGGAATCTTCTGCCGCTATTTTAGCTTGCAGAGATAGATATGAGCTTGAGAGGTTATTAGTTAAATGGAACAAAGAATCACTTAGAGATAAAATGAAACCCGACCCTGCTTTTTCTACTTCACCTATTTGTGTTCCTGTAAGGATTATGAATTCTCTATTGATCCTGATATAATTACTTTGGTTGAATCTGATCCGTTTTATGGCTATGAACCTGAAACTGTTGTGGCACATCTTACTAAGTTAAATGATATAGCTGCCCTGTTTACTAATGATGAGAGATCGCATTACTTCTATATACTCAAAATATTTCCGTTCTCATTAAAGGGTGATGCTAAGATATGGTTTAATTCTCTTGATCCTGGTTGTGTGCGTAGTCCTTAGGATATGATTTATTACTTCTCTGCTAAATATTTCCCTGCTCATAAGAAACAAGCTGCTTTGAGGGAAATATACAACTTCGTGCAAATTAAAGAAGAGAGTCTCCCACAAGCTCGGGGGAGGCTTCTCAAGTTGCTTAATGCTTTGCCTGATCATCCTCTTAAGAAACCTGAAATACTTGATATCTTTTATAATGGACTAACCGATGCTTCCAGAGATTACCTGGATAGTTGTGCTGGTTCTCTTTTCAGGGAAAGAACAGCGGATGAAGCTGAAATTCTATTGAATAATATGTTGACAAATGAAAATAATTGGGCACCTCCTGAGCCAGCTCCTGCTCCCATTACTGAGCTTATTCTTAAACCAACTCCGAAGAAGAGAGGCGTTCTATTCCTCAGTCCCGAAGATATGCAAGAGGCAAAGAAATCTATGAAATAAAAAGGTATTAAAGCCGAAGATGTTAAGAATTTACCTCCTATTGAAGAAATACATGGTCTAAATATACCGCCCATTGAAGAAACATATGATCTCAATTCTTTATTCACTAAAGAACCTCCTGATCCTGATATCCCGACACAGGTAGTAAAGGTAAATTCACTCTATAGATATGATAAAGCTGAAGTCCCTCATACTAAAATTGCTAGTCAGTGCTTGGATGAGTTTGATAACTTTATGTTTAAGCAAGACGACTTCAATGCTTATTTTGGTAGACAATTAAAAGAAAATGCTTATATGATTAGATGCTTGGGTGATTATATGGATAATGTTAAAGGTGAACTTAAACTTGTTAGCAAACATGCTTCTATGGTTACCACTCAAGTAGAACAAGTACTTAAGGCTCAAAAAGAAGTGCTTGATGAAATGAATAGTAAGAAAAATGATTATGCTGTTAGAGTGGCTACTAGAACTAGTAGAATGACTCAGGAACCTTTGTATCATGAAGTCCACCCTAAGAGAATCGAGCAAGATTCTCAAAGAAATAATATTGATGTTCCTAGTTCTTCTAAAAAGAAGAAGAAGAAAAATGATAGAACTGTGCAAACTTCTAGTGAACCTATTGCTGAACCACCTGATAATCCAAATGATATTTCTATGTCTGATGCTGAAACACAATCTGGTAATGAACATGAACCTAGTAAAAATATTAATGATGATGTTCATGATGATGCTCAACCTAGTAATGACAATGATGTAGAAATTGAACCTGCTGTTGATCTTGATAACCCACAATCAAAGAATCAACATTATGATAAAAGAGACTTTGTTGCTAGGAAACATGGTAAAGAAAGGGAACCTTGGGTTCAGAAACCCATGCCTTTTCCTCCTAAACCATCCAAGAAAAAGGATGATGAGGATTTTGAGCGCTTTGCTGAAATGATTAGGCCTATCTTTTTGCGTATGCGATTAACTGATGTGCTCAAAACAAATCCTTATGCTAAATATATGAAGGATATCATTACTAATAAAAGAAAGATGACGGAAGCTGAGATTTCCACCATGCTTGCTAATTATACTTTTAAGGGTGGAATACCAAAGAAACTTGGAGACCCCGGAGTACCTACTATACCTTGCTCCATTAAAAGAAATTATATTAAAACTGATTTATGTGATCTTGGAGCCGGTGTTAGTGTTATGCCTCTCTCTTTATATCGTAGACTTGACTTGAATAAGTTGACACCTACTGAAATATCTTTGCAAATGGCTAATAAATCAACTGCTATACCTGTCGGTATTTGTGAGGATGTGCCTGTTGTGGTTGCAAACGTTACTATTTTAACGGACTTTGTTATTCTTGATATTCCCGAGGATGATAGTATGTCTATTATTCTTGGAAGACCTTTTCTTAATACTTCAGGGGCTATTATTGATTGCAACAAAGGCAATGTCACTTTTCATGTTAATGGTAATGAGCATATGGTACACTTTCCGAGGAAACAACCTCAAGTTCATAGTATCAACTCCATTGGAAAAATTCCATCGATTAATTGGAGGTTTTGAATTTCCTCTTCCTACTGTCAAAAAGAAATATGATATACTTATTATAGGGGATGTGCATATCCCCGTTGAGGTAACTTAGTGTTATTTGAAATTTCTCCAGTTTCATGATTATCGGAATGAGTTTGTTAACAAGACTTGATCAACCTTGTTAGTGGATTCTTTTTGATGAGCATGAGATGGATGAAACTAGAAGCACAACCTTCTGTACCCCACTTTTACTTTCTGTTATTTATATTAAATAAAGTAAAATTAGTATTTTTCTATCTGTTTCCTGACTTATCCGTGCAATATAAAAATATCCCGAAAATAAAAGTCCTCAGAATGACATACCAATTTAATATGATTTTTCAGGAATATTTGAGGATTTACTGTGCAAAAATTACCGCGGGAGGAGCTGCCACCTGGCCATGAGGGTGGTGGGCGCGCCCCCCTCTAGGGCGCGCCCACCTGCCTCGTGGGCCCACGGTGGCCCTCCTCCACTTATCCCAGCACCCATCTTCTTCCTCTGTCTCACACAAACCCGAAAAACCAACTCAAGCATGAGTTCCAGCCACTTTTGCTGCTCGATCTCCTTGCTCAAAGCACCTCTCGCAAAACTGCTTGGGGATCCTTGGTATGTGACTCCTCCATTGGTCCAATTAGTTTTTGTTCTAGTGCTTTATTCTTTGCAAATTTGTGCTGCATAGGTGACCATGTTCTTGAGCTTGCATGTCAAATTTATATGGTTCCAAGTAGTTCTAATGCTTGATATAGGCTCTAGGCACTTGTAGGAGTAGTTGCTATCAGTTTTATTGAGTTTGGTTTACTTTTATTTTGAAGTTACTAAAAATTTCACAATTTTTCAGAGAAAAACAATATTCTTAGGAAGATGTTCCAAGGTGGTTCCTCTAAGAAGCAAGGACCCAGGATTGCTATGCGCGATGCTGACGATCCACCAAGAGACGCTCCAGTACGGCCTTGCGAATGGCCGTCGGAAAATTTTATGGACCGTGCGGGAATTAAAGAAGAATTCAAAGCATATTTGCGCAATGCCGGTCTTGAGGATTTTGAGGCTAACAAATGCCCTCAGTATCATGATCTCACAAGTTCATTTGTGAGGAGGTTTGAGTATTCATCTTCGCGTAATTCTCCTTCAATCATGTTTGATCTCTATGACAAATCTTATACCATGGACTTAGAGGATTTCACTTCTGCTTGCAAACTTCCATCATGGGGTAGTGTTAGGGACCCCCCTAAATCTGAATTTAGAAACTTTCTTGCTAGTATAACTGTGGGGGAATCTAGAGATATAACGCAGGCTACCATAGGGAGCATTCACTTTCCTGCTATACATTATTTTGCTCTCTTCATCGGTAGATGCATAAATGCTAAGGATGAAGCATGTCACATGTGTGTCCCTGATCTTAGCATTCTTAGGAGTGCTATGTTAGGAGACCAATCTTACCATATGGGAGCCATTGTAGCTCGTAGGTTGCATCATAATAGACATAATGGAGATTTCTTTGGAGGAATTTATGCAACCCGCTTAACCCATTTTCTTGAGATAGACATTTGTGAGGGTGATACAGAGTTGCCTCCTGCATATTTAGATTATGATTCTATGGCTTTGCACCAGTTTGTCGAGAGGCCTGAATCACCTCTCTTATATCGTTTAATTTTTGATAAACGACGTGTTTTCCGTATTACTCTCCCTGCTCCTGCCTTCCTTGATTCACAGACAAAAGGAAGATATGTTATTACCAGAGAGGAGGCAGAAGAGTACGAGAGGAGAGCGGAGGCAGCTCGCCTCCACGCTGCAGCTCAGCAGGCGATAACCGCTGCACATCAGTATGATCCCAACTATTCGTCGTCGCAGTACGACCCCAGCTACACCTATGGGTATCCGCCAGGCTATCCCTGGCAATAGACCAACTTAGGCCAAAAGCCTAAGCTTGGGGGAGTACGTATTTCTCACCGACATTACATTTATGTTCACACACACTCATTGCTAGATGTCGGTACTCATACTTTTTCACTGTATTATCCATGCTAGTTTATTTTCTTTTTCCTGCTTTCTTCTTGTGTGTTTGCTAAACCTTAAGAAAAACCAAAAATAAGTAGTAGTTTATTTTTCTGCTGTAGTAGTAATAATTAAAAAGAAAACCCAAAAATATTTCCCGTTCTTCTTTTGCTTGTTGGGAGCTTTCCCATGTAAATAGTTTTATTTCTTTTCTTTTCTTTGGGGGTCAGTAGGAGAAGACCATAATTAAACTGCTGAAGTGGCTCTTATATGCATTATTGTTGAATTAACCCAGAGCCCATATTGCCTTGTCTTCTCCTGTTTATTGAATGCTCGCAGATTCCAGCTTAGTCCAATGCACGTACACTCTTATTATTATTCACACCGTTCGGTCGTGCAAGTGAAAGGCAATTATGATGATATATGATGGACTGACTGAGATGAGAAAAGCTGGTATGAACTCGACCTCTTTTGTTTTTGTAAATATGATGAGTCCCTCGTTCTTGATTCAGCTTATTATGAATAAATATGTTTGCAATGATAATTAGAGGTCATAGTTGCTTGTGCCATGCTTGATTAGCTATGAGTTATAATGATTTACCTTGTATGCCAATATGCTATTGAGATGATTATGATGTGGTATGATGGGGTGGTATCCTCTTTTGAATGATTTAAGTGACTTGACTTGGCACATGTTCACGCATGTAGTTGAAACAAAATCAACATAGCCTTCACGATATTTATGTTCATGGTGGATTATATCCTACTCATGCTTGCATCCAATGTTTATTAATTTTAATGCATGTAGATGGCTGTTGTCGCTCTCTAGTTGGTCGCTTCCCAGTCTTTTGCTAGCCTTCACTTGTACTAAGCGGGAATACTGCTTGTGCATCCAATCCCTTAAACCCCAAAGTTATTCCAGATGAGTCCACTATACCTTCCTATATGCGGTATCTACCTGCCGTTCCAAGTAAATTTGTATGTGTCAAACTCTAAACCTTCAAATAAATATTCTCTTTTGTATGCTCGAATAGCTCTCGTATCAACCAAGGTTGTCCTTATCTTCCGTGTTAGGCGGGTTATTCTCAAGAGGAGTGGACTCTGCTCCTCACTCACGAGAAAATGGCTGGTCACCGGGATGCCCAGTCCCATGCTTTATGCAAACTAAATCAAAATTAATTGCAAACAAAACTCCCCCTGGGACCTGATGTATGTTGGAGGCACTCGTTGTTTCGAGCAAGCCATGGATTGATGCTTGTTGGTGGAGGGGGAGTATAAACTTTACCATTCTGTTTGGGAACCGCCTATAATGTGTTTAGCATGGAAGATATCGCCATCTCTTAGTTGTTACATTGACAATGAAAGTATACCGCTCAAAATACAATTTATCTCTATTTCAAAACCGAGCTCTGGCACCTATAAAAATCCCTGCTTCCCTCTGCGAAGGGCCTATCCATTTACTTTTATGTTGAGTCATCACCCTCTTATTAAAAAGCACTAGCTGGAGAGCACAGCCGTCATTTGCATTCATCACTGTTAATTTATATTGGGTATGACTATGATTGGATCTCTTTTACCATGAATTACAATGTCTAGTCAGTCCTTGATCTTTAAAGGTGCTCCGCATTTATGTTTTGCGGTCTCAGAAAGGGCTAGCGAGATACCATCTTGTTATATCATATTATGATTGTTTTGAGAAAGTGTTGTCATTTGAGATTTACTATTATGACTTGCTAGTTGATTATGCTATTGATATGAGTAATTATGAGACCTGAGAATTATTGCAAATGTGGTTAGTTATGATCTATGCTGAAAACTTGAATGCTGGCTTGACATAGTTACAACAACAAGAGCAAACAGAGTTTGTAGAAGTTTTTCTTTCTTTCTTTCAGTTTGTCAACTGAATTGCTTGAGGACAAGCAAGGGTTTAAGCTTGGGGGAGTTGATATGTCTCCGTCGTATCTACTTTTCCAAACACTTTTGCCCTTGTTTTGGACTCTAACTTGAATGATTTGAATGGAACTAACCCGGACTAACGCTGTTTTCAGCAGAATTGCCATGATGTTGTTTTATGTGCAAAAAACAAATATTCTCGGAATGACCTGAAACTCCTCGGAACATCTTAGAAAAAACAATAAAAAATCCTTGCCAAAGATGAAGACCAGGGGGCCCACACCCTTCTCACGAGGGTGGGGGGCGCCCCCCTAGGGCGCACCCCCTACCTCGTGGCCCCCCTGGATGCCCTCCGACGCCAACTCCAACTCTATATATTTGCTTTCGGAGAGAAAAAAACCAGAGAGAAGAAATCATCGCGTTTTACGATACGGAGCCGCTGCCAAGCCCTAAAACCTCTCAGGAGGGCTGATCTGGAGTCCGTTCGGGGCTCCGGAGAGGGGGATTCGTTGCCGTCGTCATCATCAACCATCCTCCATCACCAATTTCATGATGCTCACCGCCGTGTGTGAGTAATTTCATCGTAGGCTTGCTAGACGGTGATGGGTTGGGTGAGATTTATCATGTAATCGAGTTAGTTTTGTTAGGGTTTGATCCCTAGTATCCATTATGTTCTGAGATTGATGTTGCTATGACTTTGCTATGCTTAATGCTTGTCACTAGGGCCCGAGTGCCATGATTTCAGATCTGAACCTATTATGTTTTCATGAATATATGTGAGTTCTTGATCCTATCTTGCAAGTCTATAGTCACCTACTATGTGTTATGATCCGGCAACCCCGAAGTGACAATAATCGGGACCACTCCCGGTGATGACCATAGTTTGAGGAGTTCATGTATTCACTATGTGCTAATGCTTTGTTCCGGTTCTCTATTAAAAGGAGGCCTTAATATCCCTTAGTTTCCAATAGGACCCCACTGCCACGGGAGGGTAGGACAAAAGATGTCATGCAAGTTCTTTTCCATAAGCACGTATGACTATATACGGAATACATGCCTACATTACATTGATGAATTGGAGCTAGTTCTGTGTCACCCTATGTTATGACTGTTACATGATGGACCGCATCCGGCATAATTATCCATCACTGATCCGGTGCCTACGAGTTTTCCATATACAGGTTTACGCTTATTTACTTTCTCGCTGCTACTGTTACAATCACTACAAAATACCAAAAACATTACTTTTGCTGCCTTTACTTTTGTTGCCGCTACCACCACTATCATATTACTTTGCTACTAGACACTTTGCTGTAGAACTAAGTTTCCAGGTGTGGTTGAATTGACAACTCAGCTGCTAATACTTGAGAATATTCATTGGCTCCCCTTATGTCGAATCAATAAATTTGGGTTGAATACTCTACCCTCGAAAGCTGTTGCGATCCCCTATACTTGTGGGTTATCAAGTTGCGTTTAATTCTTTCCAAAAGATCCCACCGGAATTCAATAGTCTTCTTCATAAAAGAACCAGCACAAGAAGTATCCAGCATGGTTTGATCATTACGAGAAAGTCGAGCATAAAAATTCTGAATAATAATTTCTCTTGAGAGCTCATGATTGGGGCATGAATATATCATTGACTTAAGCTCCCCTAAGCTAGAGCTTTACTTTATCCTTCACGAGGCCAAAAATTATATATATAATTCCGATCACGATGAACTAGATGCATAGGATAATTTTTTTGGTGAAACTCCAATTTCAAATGATTCCAATTCCATGATCCAATATCATCGCATATCCTATACCATGTCGATGCTTTTCCCTTCAAAGATAAAGGGAAAACCTTTTTCATAACTTCATCCCTGGGTAAACCTGCAAGCTTAAACAATCCACAAATTTGTTCCACATGTATCAAGTGCATATCGGGATGTTAAGTTCTATCTTCTGCATAAGGATTAGTTAGCAGTTGTTCTATCATACCCAAAGAAATTTCATATTCAATATTTTCAATAGGTGCTGTAAGTTGATGGGCAATTAATTGTGGCTCTGGACGAGGTGAAGATACCCCGAACATACCCCTCAACGGATTGTTTTCCATAGTAACAAGTGACAATAAGTTTCAGCACACTATATAAATGTTTCCTTACCGAATTCCACTTACCAGAAGCGCTTGACTCCCCGGCAACGGCGCCAGAAAATAGCCTTGATGACCCACAAGTATAGGGGATCAATTGTAGATCTTTTCAATAAGTAAGAGTGTCAAACCCAACGAGGAGCAGAAGGAAATGACAAGTAGTTTTCAGTAAGGTAGTGTCTGCAAGTGCTGAAATTGTAAGTAGCGAGTAGTTTGATAGAAAGGTAATTTGTAACGAGCAAGTAACGATAATTGTGACAAGTATGCAGAAAGGTAGCCCAATCCTTTTGAGGCAAAGGACATGACAAACCAATTTCTTATAATGAGTAAAGCGTTCTTGAGGGTACACTCGAATTTCGTCTAGTCACTTTCATCATATTGGTTTGATTTGTGTTCGCTACTTTGATAATTTGATATGTGGGTGGACCGGTGCTTAGGTGTTGTTCTTACTTGAACAAAACTCCTACTTATGATTAACCCTCCCACAAGCATCCACAACTACGAGAAAAGTATTAAGAGTAAATTCTAACCATAGCATTAAACTCTAGGATCCAATAGGTCCCTTCCAGAATAGTGCATAAACTAGGGTTTAAGTTTCTGTCACTCTCACAACCCACCATCTATTTACTACTCCACAATGCATTCCCTTAGGCCCAAATATGGTGAAGTGTCATGTAGTCGACGTTCACATGACACCACTAAGGGAATCACAACATACATACTATCAAAATATCGAACAGATATCAAATTCACATAATTACTTGCAACATGATTTATCCCGTGACCTGAAGAATGAAGGCAACTACTCACAAACAACAAACATGGTCATGATCAGAGGGGTATTAATATGCATAATGGATCTGAACATATAATCTTCCACAAAATAAACCATATAGTAATCAACTACAAGACGCAATCAACACTACTAGTCACCCCCTACCAACAATCTATAGTTCCGGTAACAAGATTGAATATAAGAGATGAACTAGGGTTTGAGATTGTCAGGACCCCGACTCAATGCCACATCGATCTAGCATGTAACACCTCATATCACTTTGCGGCCTCACGCACGGTATCCCCACGGGTGTCGCCTTACCTTTGCCCGGGACCGTTTGCGCCTTTTGGCACACGTATATGACAGTGTCGCTAGCATCCATATGATAAGGAGCCCGGGCTGACATGGCTAGTCGTAAACCCAAAGTGGCACTAACTTACAGGGACAGGCATCCATGACCCAGCATCGAACGTGTCGGTCATCAGCGAGTGAATCCAGGCTGTAGCACTGGGCTAACAGGACTCCGGTATTCATCGCGTGACATTTCCCCGAAGGGACAGACACAGGAACGAAGAAGGACACATGCCGGCCAGCCTAAGTGTTCCGGAGCAGTAGCAAGCTACCAGGGCTCAGTGGAAGCACTAGGAGACATTTCCCGGTAAGAAAGACTACTAAGGATAAACAACTAGATAGTCAGATCCCACACATAGCAATACACATTACACGTACGCATAACATGCAAGTATGTGCTGTACAACATGGCATCACAGCATAACTCAACAACTCATATAGATAAAGGCTCAGAAGAGCCATCATAGCATTTATTACAAACAGGGGTCACATGACCCAACATTCAGAGCAATCAAGCAACAAACGGAAGCATTACATGTCTGAGTACAGACATCTATAAATGAAAAAGGCTGAAAGCCTGACTATCTACAACGTCCGATCAAGATCGTAGCTGAGGTACAAGCTACTCGTCGAAGTCCACGAGAACACTATTAAGACCGAAGTCTCCACTGCAAAAACATAAATAAAGCAACATGAGTACAAGGGTACTCAGCAAGACTTACATCAGATCCTATCATACATGCATTTGTATCAAGAGGGTAATGTGGGGTTTAGTTGCAGCAAGCCAGCTTTGACTCTGTGGCTATCCTGTTCTACGACTACCAGAAACTCTTGAGGTGATATGGCGCACACGAGTCCACTAATCACCACACAATACACTACTATGGATTCATCCCCGTCTCCCTACGAGAAGGCCATCCATAGCACTCACACTTGTCTTGAGCATTTTAGAGTATCCACTTCAAGTTGTCTATGTACCATGTAAGCATCCAAGAAGTCCATAACCGCGGACCCGGCTATTCGAATAGATCATGTTAACCCTGCAGGGGTGTACTTCTTCACACACGCTCTCGCCACTTACCGCCATGTACACGTCATGTATCTCGGCAACCTTCAAGCGGAAGCCTGGCGAGGGTGTCGGCCACGACCTGACTAACCACACAAGACTCTAGTCCAGGTTTATCGCCTATTCGGGTTCCATCCGCAAGGAGATCCGGCCGGGGTGTCGCTCACGGCCCCAAACGATGTGTGCAGGGTTCCCGAGCCCACCATCCGGGTGCCACTCGGTACACCAGGCCACGTGTGCCTAGTCTGTCCCAAGCCCACCCTGCCGGGTGCCACTTGGTAGAAAAATAGCACTACCTACAAACACCAGAAACTAGTTGCGACTCCTAGACAGAGACCAAGTTGGTTAATAAGTCGAGAGGGGTCGAGTTACGGAACCCAATGTGTGGTAGTATCGAGTCATTGGACAACATACATAGAACTCAGTGCTTAAGGACGGTTCCAGTGAGACAACCCACCATGTACTCCTACATGGCCTCTCACCGCTACCTTTACCAAATCGTGTTCACACACTTCACTCTCAGCATCAGAACATATCTTAACACTCCAATTCATTCCCAATGAACCAGACCTGACATAACTCTAAGCAATAGCAGGCATAGCATGGTATGAACACAACATGGCTCAATCAACTCCTACACATGCTAGTGGGTTTCAACTATTTACTGTGGCAATGACAGGTCATGCAGAGGAATGGGTTCAACTACCGCAGCACAAAGTAGCAGATGAATCGTTGTTGTCCTAATGCAATAACTGAGAGCAGGAGCGAGAGAGTAGGATTGTATCGGAATGAACAAGGGGGTTTGCTTGCCTGGTAAATCAACAAGGGAGGCACTGCTTCATAGACAGGTACTCTAGAACAGCTCCGGAGCAGGACCTATCGAGAAGGAACGGTGCCGGCAATCAATACACAAACATATGCAACAATATGATGCATGAACATGGCATGAAGATGTGATGTTGTTTGAGCTAATGCAACTAGTAATCATTTGGTTTGAAGTCCATTTGAACCATAAGCTCAAATGCATCTCCAAAGTAAGCTCTTATATACGCCATAATGTGTTTTCACCTATACAGCAAGTATAAGTTGGTTTGTCATGCATGAAACTAGTACAGATGGAAAGATTGCATTTTTCTGATAATTTTTCATATATAAATTATTTCAATCTGAGCTACGGTTGAATTTCTATGAATTTTTGAAGTTTAAATCAATTTCTGGAATTTCCTGAATTATTTTAATTCTAGAAAATATATATTGCGCCAGCATGACGTCAGCACGACGTCAGCAGTCAACTGCGGCTGACTGGGGTCAAACCTGACGTGTGGGGTCCACACGTCAGTGACAGGGGGTTAAACAGGGTTAGTTTAATCCTAACTAAAGGATTAGTGGCACTGGGGCCCACTGGTCAGTGTTAGTGGCTAATTAGGTTTAGTTAATATTTAACAAAAATTAGCAGGGCCTGGCCCCACTAGTCAGCGACCCTGGGGGGTCAAACCCCAGGTCAAAACAAGTCAAACCCGCCGGCGGTTAGTCGCCGGCAAGGTCCGCGGCGTACTTGTGCCCCGGGTTTCCTCTGTGGTGCTCCAAATGGCGCGCGGCTAGGCGCGTTGGAGAGCTAGCTCGATGGCGCATCGGGCGGTGGCCGTGGCTGGGCCTGGGGTGGCCGGAGTCGACGGCGGCGAGCTCGGCTGCGGCCGCCGGAGTTCGGTCGTGCACGAAAACGCGTTTGGAGCTCGAAGACGAGCGAAGCAAAGCGCTAGGGATGCTCTACGGGGCCTTACGAGTGTGTTGGACTTGCCGGGGTGACCAAATGGTCACCGGAGCTGCGTCGACGGCGAGCTCGGCGGCGGCGGAGGTTCGGCCATGGTGGAGAAAGGGCTACGGCGTGCGGGTGACCAAGCGGAGAGGGGGAAACGGTGGCGGAGCTCACCGCGGTTGCAGCGGGCGTCGAAGCGGGCTCGGGGACGCACTGGAGACGGCGGGGCGGCGATGGGGATCCACGGCGGCCGGCGATGAAGAAGACGACGGTGTCGGCGATGGAGCGCGTCCCTGGTCACTTGGCTCGTCGAGGACGATGCGGACGACGAGGCGGAGCTACTAGGCTCGGGCGGAGGGCGAGGGGAGGCCGGTGGCCGCGGCAACGGCGAGCGGCGGCGGTGATGGCGCTCGGGTGTGCGAGGGAGAGAGCAGGGGGAGAGGAGGAGGGCGAGGGAGAGTGCGAGAGAGGTCGGGGTGGCTGCGTGGCGTCTCCGGGGCATCCAGATGAGGAGGGGAGAGGGCAGGCAGGCAGGCAGGCTGGTGGCGTGGCGCGGCGGAGCGCGCGCGCGTCGGGCACGCAGCTACTTGGCGAGGTGGAGAAGACGACAGAGGAGGAGGCGGGCTGGGCCGCCTACTGGCTGGGCCGGCCTGCTGCTGCTGGGCTGCACAGGGAGGAGGCCCAGGTAAGTCTCCCTCTTTTATTTTTGTTTTCTAATTTTTTTCTGACATATGTTTTGATTTAGTAATAATACTAAATCAATTTATTTCCTTATGCCAATTTTTGCAGGAGCTAACTATATTATTCCTGAGCTCCTTTATAAATGGCATAATTTTTGGACAATATTTTATATATATAACAATATATATCCAAGGCAAATAATTATCGGATTAATCCAAATGGCCAAGATTAAATATCCATGAGCTCCTAAAATATTTTTTTGAATTTTACCTCTGACCAATATTTTCAGAGAGCAACATGAACATTTCCTTGGACCTTTTTGGAGCAATTTTTATTTAGGTCATTTTCAGAGATGATTCTGAGGGTTCCACCAATCCTCATTTCAAATTTAAATGGAATATAAACATGATGCACAAATGACTAGCTAGTCTAGGTCATACCAGACTAGGGATGTGACAGAGATGAGATGGTGCTGGTGAAGATGTTGATGGAGATTTCCCTCCCCAAGATGGGGTAGTTGGTGGTGATGATGACGACGATGATTTCCCCCTCCGGGAGGGAAGTTTCCTCGGCAGAATCGCTTCACCGGAGGGCAAAAGTGCTCCTGCCCAAGTTCCGCCTCAAGGCGGCGATGCTCCATCCAGAAAGTATTATTCTGATTTTTTCTAGGTCAAAACCACTTATATACTAGAAGATGGGCACCGGAGGTGGGTCGAGGAGGCCACAACCCACTAGGGCGCGCCAGGGGGGCCTGGCGCGCCCAGGTGGGTTGAACCCACGTGGTGGCCCCCCTCTGGTACTTATTGGCTCCAATATTTCTTATATATTCCATAAAAAATCTCCATAAAGTTTCAGCCCATTCGGAGTTGTGCAGAATAGGTGGCCTGATGTAGCTTTTCTTGGTCCAGATTTCCAGCTGCTGGAATTCTCCCTCTTGGTGTGTTCCTTGTAAATTATGGGAGAAATGGCATTAGAATTACTCCAAAAAGCATTATTATGGATAAAAACATTATAAATAACAGGAAGGAAACATGATGCAAAATGGATGTATCATGGTCGGGTTTTGAGTCTTACTCAACTTCAAACCTTGCAACACAGGCAAGAACCCTTTCTTTGACTGATTCATTTTGAACTTCTTCAAAATCTTGACAAGGTATGTGCTCTGTGAAAGTCCTATTAAGCGTCTCGATCTATCTCTATAGATCTTGATGCCTAATATATAAGTAGCTTCTGAGGTCTTTCATTGAAAAAAATTCTTTATTCAAGTATCCTTTTATGCTATGCAGAAATTCTATATCATTTCCAATCAACAATTTTTCATCCACATATAATATCAGAAATGCTAGAGAGCTCTCACTCACTTTCTTGTAAATACAGGCTTCTCCGAAAGTCTGTATAAAACCATATATTTTGATCACCTCATCAAAGCATATATTCCAACTCCGAGATGCTTGTACCAGTCCATAGATGGATCGCTGGAGCTTGCACACTTTGTTAGCACCTTTAGGATCAACAAAACCTTCTGGTTGCATCATATACAACTCTTCTTTAAGATATCCATTAAGGAATGCAGTTTTCACGTCCATTTGCCAGATTGCATAATCATAAAATGCGACAATTGCTAACATGCATGATTCGGACAGACTTAAGCATCGCTACGGGTGAGAAAGTCTCATCGTAGTCAATCCTTGAACATGTTAAAAACCTTTCGCGACAAGTTGAGCTTTGTAGACAGTAACATTACCATCAACGTCAGTATTCTTCTTCAAGATCCATTTATTCTCTATGGCTCATCGATCATCGGGCAAGTCAACCAACGTCCACACTTTGTCTTCATACATGGATCCCATCTAAGATTTCATGGCCTCAAGCCATTTATCGGAATCTGGGATCATCATTGCTTCTTCATAGTTCATAGGTTCGTCATGGTCTAGTAACATGACTTCCAGAACAGGATTACCGTACCACTCTGGTGTGGAACGTGCTCTGGTTGATCTACGAGGTTCAGTAGTAACTTAATCTGAAGTTTCATGATCATTATCATTAGCTTCCTCTCTAGTTGGTGTAGGCATCACGGGAATGGTTTTCTGTGATGAGCTACCTTCCAATTCGGGAGAAGGTACAATTACCTCATCAAGTTCTACTTTCCTCCCACTCACTTCTTTCGAGAGAAACTCCTTCTCTAGAAAGGATCCATTCTTAGCAACAAATTTCTCGCCTTTGGATCTGTGGTAGAAGGTGTACCCAATAGTTTCTTTTGGGTATCCTATGAAGACGCACTTCTCTGATTTGGGTTCGAGCTTATCAGGCTGAAGCTTTTTCACATAAGCATCGCAACCCCTAACTTTAAGAGACAACAACTTAGGTTTCTTGCCAAACCATACTTCATACGATGTCGTCTCAACGGATTTAGATGGTGCCCTATTTAACGTGAATGCAGCTGTCTCTAATGCATAACCCCAAAACGATAGTGGTAAATTGGTAAGAGACATCATAGATCACACCATATGTAATAAAGTATGGCTACGACATTCGGACACACCATTATGCTTTGGTGTTCCAGGTGGCGTGAGTTGTGAAACTATTCCACATTGTTTTAAATGGAGGCCAAACTCGTAACTCAAATATTCACCTCTGCGATCATATCGTAGAAACTTTATTTTCTTGTTACGATGATTCTCCACTTCACTCTGAAATTATTTGAACTTTTCAAATGTTTCAGACTTGTGTTTTTATCAAGTAGATATACCCATATCTGCTCAAATCATCTGTGAAGGTTAGAAAATAACGATACCCGCCGCGAGCCTCATCACTCATCGGACCGCATACATCGGTATGTATTATTTCCAATAAGTCAGTAGCTCGCTCCATTGTTTCGGAGAATGGAGTATTAGTCATCTTGCCCATGAGGCATGGTTCGCAAGTATCAAATGATTCATAATCAAGTGATTCCAAAATCCTATCCGCATGGAGTTTCTTCATGCGCTTTACACCATTATGACCTAAACAGCAATGCCACAAATATGTTGCACTATCATTATCAACTTTCCATCTTTTGGCATCAATATTATGAATATGTGTATCACTACGATCAAGATTCAATAAACCATTGACATTGGGTGTATGACCATAGAAGGTTTTATTCATGTAAACAGAACAACAATTATTGTCTGACTTAAATGAATAACCGTATTGCAATAAACATGATCTAATCATATTCATGCTTAACGCAAAACACAAAATAACATTTATTTAGGTTCAACACTAATCCCGAAGGTAGAGTGAGTGTGCGATGTTGATCATATCAACCTTGGAATCAATTCCAACACTCATCGTCAGCTCACCCTTAACTAGTCTCTGTTTATTCTGCAACTCCTATTTCGAGTTACTAATCTTAGCAACAGAACCGGTATCAAGTACCCAGGGGCTACTACGAACACTACTAAGGTACACATCAATAACCTTTATATCAAATATACCTTTGTTCACTTTGCCATCCTTCTTATCCGCCAAATGTTTTGGGTAGTTCCACTTCTAGTGACCTTTCTTTGTAGTAGAAGCACTCAGTTTTAGGCTTGGGTCTAGCTTTGGGCTTCTTCCCGGGAGTAGCACCTTGCTTGACATTCTTCTTGAAGTTCCCATTCTTTCCCTTTGCCTTTTTTTGAAACTAGTGGTTTTGTTAACCATCAACACTTGATGCTTTTTCTTGATTTCTACCTTCGCAGATTTCAGCATCGCGAAGAGCTCGGGAATCCTTTTCGTCATCCCTTGCATATTATAGTTCATCATGAAGTTTTAGTATCTTGGTGATAGTGACTAGAGAACTCTGTCAATCACTATCTTATCTGGAAGATTAACTCCCACTTGCTTTCAAGCGATTGTAGTACCCAGACATTCTGAGCACATGCTCACTGGTTGGGCTATTTTCCTCCATCTTGTAGGCAAAGTACTTGCTAGAGGTCTCATACCTCTCGACACGGGCATGAGTCTGAAATACCAATTTCATCTCTTGGAACATCTCATATGCTCCGTGGCATTCAAAACATTTTTAAGTCCCGGTTTTAATAAGCCATAAAGCATGGCACACTAAACTATCAAGTAGTCATCATATCGAGCTTGCAGAATGTTCATAACGTCTCCATCTGCTCCTGCAATAGATTCGTCACCTAGTGGTGCATCAAGGACATAATTCTTCTATGCAACTGATACGTCTCCAACGTATCTATAATTTTTGATTGTTCCATGTTGTTATATTATCAATCTTGGATGTTTTATAATCATTTTATAGTCATTTTATATCATTTTTTGGTACTAACCTATTGACATAGTGCCAAGTGCCAGTTCCTATTTTTTCGTGTTTTTTACATCGCAGAAAATTAATATCAGACGAAGTCCAAATGCCACGAAACTTTACGAAGAATTTTTATGGGCCAAAAGGAACACAACAGACCCTGGCTATGCCTGGGGGGGGGGTGCCTCGAGGGGGCACAACCCACCAGGGCACGCCAGGAGGCCCAGGCGTGCCCTGGTGGGTTGTGCCCACCTCGGGTGCCCTCCGAACCGCCTCTTTGCTCTATAAATACCCCCAAATCCCATAACTCTAGGGGAGTCGACGAAATATTCATCCAGCCGCCACAGGTCCAGAACCACCAGATCCAATATAGACACCATTCTCGTATTTCTTCTCCGATATTTGGGTTTTGTTGGCCAACTTGATCTATTTATCTTGCAATGGGAATATGTGCTTTGTAGTGGGTCCGATCTTACAGTGCTTGATCCCAGTGAAAGAAAGGAAAACGACACATATGTATCGTTGCTACTAAGGATAAAACGATGGGGTCTATCTCTACATAGATAGATCTTGTCTACATCATGTCATCGTTCTTATTGCATTACTTTGTTTCTACATGAACTTAATACACTAGATGCATGCTAGATAGCGGTCAATGTGTGGAGTAATAGTAGTAGATGCAGGCAGGAGTCGGTCTACTAATCTTGGACGTGATGCCTGTGTAATGATCATTGCCTGAATATCGTCATAATTATTTGAAGTTCTATCAATTGCCCAACAGTAATTTGTTTACCCACCGTTTGCTATTTTTCTCGAGAGAAGCCACTAGTGAAACCTACGGCCCCGGGGTCTTCTTTCTCATATATTTGCCTTTGCGATCTATTTTTGTTTGCTTTTATTTTTAGATCTACTAAACAAAAAACCCAAAAATACCTTGTTGTAATTTATTTTATTTGGCGTTTGATCTCTCAATATTTACAACTTTCTCCCGTCAACACACCAATTTCTGGCACCGTTACCCGAAAGAGATTGACAACCCCTTTAACACGTTGGGTTGCGAGTATTTGTTATTTGTGTGCAAGGGTTGTTTACGTTGTGTTGCTTGGTTCTCCTAATGGTTTGATAACCTTGGTTTCATATCTGTGGGAAATACCTACCGCCACTATGATGCATCATCCCTTCCTCTTTGGGGAAATACCGACGTAGCTTCAAGCGACATCAAAAGGAATTTCTGGCGCCGTTGCCGGGGAGGATCTTCAACATATAACAGGTTCCTAATCACAAATCTCATCTCCTTGCAATTTACATTATTTGCCATTTGCCTCTCGTTTTCCTCTCCCCCACTTCACAAAAATTTGCTGTTTTATTCGCCCCTCTTTTCCTTTCACCGTTTTCTTGCTGGATCTGTTTTTTTGTGCAATTTTATTTGCTGTTATTATCATTATGGATAGTTCTTCCTCTATTTCTTGCACTCCCGAGAACGAGGTTCTCAATTTTAAACAAAGGGGAGGAAAAAATTTAAAAGATGCTTGGTATAGGATTTGCAATGCTCATAATAGATCTACCCGTAAGCAATCCACCATTCTTCTTCTTCGTTGTTTTTATGTTGGCATCACCACTTGGTATAGATTCGTCCTTGATACGGTTACCGGTGGAAATTTCTTGATGTGTCCTTCTCTTGATGCCTTAATGCTATGGGAAATTTAGTGGGCTCGCCACCACTTATGATTAATGAAACAACTTTGACTGTTGAGCATGTTATGGAAAGACTAGATGCTATTGAAAAGAAAATGCTCACCGAAGATCATATCGAAATTATAGATAAAAAGATTCATAATTTTTCTACCAATATTGGGTCAAAAGTGGGAGATGTTCTTAAGTTGTTAAAAGAGAAGGGTACCTTAATCCATGAAAGAATAGGAGAAAGTCCATCTCGGATTGTTAAATTAGAAGAAATCTTTAGTAATTTAAGCATGGCTTTCGCTTCCGCTAAAACTATCAAAAAACTCCCGTAAGGAGGGGTAGATCCAAGAACAAGGGTGCAACTTCTAGTAATAGTAATAATGTATATCTTAAGATGATTAGTGTTCACCCGGATTTTGTTGAAGTGATAAGAGATGCTTTTTGCAAGAATGAAATCTTTTAATTTATTCCTAGGAGTATTGTTATTGAAGATCTTTATGCTAAATCTCTGAAGGATCCTAAGTGTTTGATTGAAGAGTTGGACAAAGATGACAAAACTTAGATCCTTGCTTTATGCCTAGCTAAGGGCGTAAAACTATAGCGCTTGTTGGGAGGTAACCCAATGAATAAATTTTATTTTTGATTTTTGATTCCTATTTTTGTGTGTTAGCACAATTATGCTACTATTGTGATTCTGTTTTTTATCTTTTAATTAGTGTTTGTGCCAAGTAAAGCCTTTAGGATCTTCTTGGGTGATAGTTGTTTGATCTTGCTGAAAAAACAGAAACTTTTACGCTCACGAAATTTATTTTTGTTTTCTACTAGAGAGCGATAAAATACACATTCCACTTGCAGTAGATCAATATACAAATTGCTCAGGCTATCCTAATTTTTCAGAATTTTTGGAGTATTAGAAGTATTTGAAATAGTCAGATTGTTACAAACTGTTCTGTTTTGACAGATTCTGTTTTCTTTGTGTTGTCTGCTTATTTTGAAGGCTCTATGGTTTTCTTTGATGAGTTTTTTCCATAGAAAAGTTGGAATACAGTAGATATAATACAAAAACAAAATATGAATTGGTTTGATACAACATTTATAGTAGTGATTTATTATTCTTATGCTAACGGATCTTGTTTTGTTGAGTTTTGTGTGATTGAAGTTTTCAAGTTTTGGGTTATCTTACGATGGATGAAGGAAGGATAGAAGAGCCTAAGCTTGGGGATGCCCCGTCATCCCAAGATATTATTCAAAAATGAGCAACCAACTAAGCTTGGGGATGCCCCCGAGTGGCATCCCCGCTTTCTTCCAACGACCATCGGTATTTTACTCGAAACTATATTTTTATTCGTCACATGATATGTGTTTTGCTTGGAGCGTCTTGTATGATATGAGTTTTTGCTTGTTTTATTTTGTGTTTTAAGTCATCATTCCTTGCTGGACACACCTATTTGAGAGAGCCAAAATTATGTCATGACTTGTTACAATTGCTCTATATGCTTCACTTAAATTTTTATGAGCTATGGACTTCCTCTAGTGCTTCACTTATATCTTTTGAGCATGGCGTGCTTTAGTATTTTTGAAGAAATGCTCTCTTGCTTCACTTATATTTATTTGAGAGTTAGTAAAATTTTAAAGAAATTCTCTCTTGCTTCACTTAAATTAATTTGAGAGAAAGAAAAATTTATTATGCTCATGATCTTCACTTATATTAGTTGGAGCTTGTCAAAAGCAATACACGAAAATTAGTCCCAAAGTGATAGATATCCAAGAAGGATATAATAAAAACTTTCATGAAGATCATTGGACAAAATAAACTTGATTCTTAGTAATAGTTCTGAGATATGATGTTGTGATATGTGAGTTATGTTGGTGGGTAATTATGCTTTAGTAAGAATATTGGTGTTAAGGTTTGTGATTCCCTATGCAAGTACGAAAGTCAATAGTCATGCAATGAAATTATATACTACTTATGGTGCATTATTCGGTGTTAATTATGCTTAATGCTTGCTTATGAGATTATCTGCTTCTTAGTTGGCCGCTTCCCAATCTTTTGCTAGCCTTTATTTTGCACTAAGTATGATCACTACTTGTGCATCCAAAATCCTTAAACCAGTTTTGCCACATGAGTCCACTATATCTACCTATATGCGGTATTCTTTTGCCGTTCTAAGCAAATTTGCATGTGCCACCTCTAATTTTCAAAATAAACTTCTCTTTTGTGTGTTTGTTTCGCTCGCGGAGCGGTGAGGGGTGGCTAATATTTTCCATGCTAGATGTGGTATTCTCAAGATGAGTGTTTATTCACTTGTCATTGCATGAGAGTAAGGCAAAGGTATTAGGGATGCCCAGTCCCAAAATGCAAAAAATGAATTTACTTTATGTAATCAAATAATAAATTCCTTGGAAAGCGTTGGTATGGAGGGCAATCGTGGATACGGCTAGCCATGGAAAGTGAAAGTATGGTGGAAAAGGAATAAACTTTATTTTTCTGTTTAGGAACCGCCTATGATATATATATATATATGCATGGAAAGTTTTGGGAACTCTAAGTCGTTTCCGTTGGTGGGATGGATACACCTCCCAAAATGTTTTTATCTCTAAGTTTTTCGCTTTGAGCTCTGGCACCTCTAAAAATCCCTACTTCCCTCTGGGAAGGGCCTTTCTTTTATTTTTTGCAATTTTTTTTATTTTTTGAGTCTCCATCTTCTCTTATAAAAGCACCAACTAGGAGGCAATATGATCGTACTTAAGTATTGGGTATAGCTAATATTCGAGTGTGTTTCATGAATGGATCAATGTTTGAGCATGATGGGCTAGGGATAACTTATTTTAGTGTTGATATTTTGAAAGACATGGTTGCTTGTTGATATGCTTGAGTATCTAAATTATCATGTCAAAACTAGACTATTGCTTTGAACAACTAAAAGTCCAAATGTCCATGCTATAAAGAAAAGAATATGATATGACATGATAGGCAGCATTCCACATCAAAAATTCTGTTTTTATCACTTACCTACTCGAGGACGAGTAGGAGTTAAGCTTGGGGATGCTGATATGTCTCCAACTTATCTATAATATTTGATTAATCCATGCTGTTATATTATCAATCATGGATGTTTTATAATCATTTTATATCATTTTTTGGTACTAACCTATTGACATAGTGCCAAGTGCCAGTTCCTGTTTTTTTCTGTGTTTTTTACATCGCAGAAAATCAATATTAGAGGGAGTCCAAATGCCACGAAACTTTACGGAGAATTTTTATGGGCTAAAAGGAACACAACAGGCCCTGGCTGCGCATGCGGGGTGCCCTGAGGGGGGCACAACCCACCAAGGCGCTCCAGGAGGCCCAGGCGCACCCTGGTGGGTTGTGCCCACCTCGGGTGCCCCCGGAATGCCTCTTTGCTCTATAAATACCCCAAAAATCCCAGAACTCTAGGGGAGTTGACGAAATATTCATCCAGCCGCCGCAGGTCCAGAACCACCAGATCCAATCTAGACACCATCTCGGATGGGGTTCACCACCTCCATTGGTGTCTCTCCGATGATGCGTGAGTAGTTCTTTGTAGACCTTCGGGTTCGTAGTTTGTAGCTAGATGGATTCATCTCTCTCTCTCTTGGTTCACAATATAATGGTCTCTTGGAGATCCATGTGACTAACTCTTTTGCGGTGTGTTTGTTGGGATCCGATGAACTTTGAGTTTTTGATCAGATCTATCTTTTCATATCCATGAAAGTTATTTGAGTTTCTTTGATCTCTTATATGCATGATTGCTTATAGCCTCATATTTCTTCTCCGATATTTGGGTTTTGTTTGGACAACTTGATCTATTTATCTTGCAATGGGAAGAGGTGCTTTGTAGTGGGTTCGATCTTACGGTGCTTGATCCCAGTGAAAGAAAGGGAAATGACACGTATGTATCATTGCTACTAAGGATAAAATGATGGGGTATATCTCTACATAGATAGATCTTGTCTACATCATGACATCATTCTTATTGCATTACTCCATTTCTCCATGAACTTAATACACTAGATGCATGCTGGATAGCGGTCGACGTGTGGAGTAATAGTAGTAGATGCAGGCAGGAGTCGGTCTACTAATCTTGGACGTGATGCCTATGTAATGATCATTGCCTGGACATCATAATTATTTGAAGTTCTATCAATTTCCCAATAGTAATTTGTTTACCAACCATTTGCTATTTTTCTCGAGAGAAGCTACTAGTGAAACCTACAGCCCCTGGGTCTTCTTCCTCATATATTTGCCTTTGCGATCTATTTTTATTTGCTTTTATTTTTAGATCTACTAAACCAAAAACCCAAAAATACCTTGCTGCAAATTATTTATTTGGCATTCTATCTATCAATATTTACAACTTTCTCCTGTCAACGCGCCAATTTCTGGCACCGTTACCCGAAAGGGATTGACAACTCCTTTAACACGTCGGGTTGCGAGTATTTGTTATTTGTGTGCAGGGGCTGTTTACGTTGTGTTGCTTGGTTCTCCTACTGGTTCGATAACCTTGGTTTCATATCTGAGGGAAATACCTACCACCGCTGTGCTACATCATCCCTTCCTCTTTGGGGAAATACCAACGTAGCTTCAAGCGACATCAGCAGCAATGAGGATAATCCTCAGATCACGGACCTAGTCCGCATCATTGCTACTATCATCTTTCTACTTATTTTTCTCTAGGAACATAAAAAAATAAGGGAGCTATATCGCGAGCTATTGATCTACAACATAGATTTGCAAATACTATCAGGACTAAGTTCATGATAAATTAAGTTCAATTAATCAAATTACTAAAGAACTCTCACTTATCCCTCAAGTCATCTAAATGATACGTGATCCAAATCAACTAAACCATGTCCGATCATCACGTGAGATGGAGTAGTGTCATCAATGGTGAACATCTCTATGTTGATCATATCTACTATATCATTCACGTTCGACCTTTCAGTCTCCACTGTTTCGATGCCATGTCTGTACATCTCAGGCTCGTCAAGTTTAACCTGAGTATTCTGCATGTGCAAAACTATCTTGCACTCGTTGTATGTGAATGTAGAGTCTATCACACCCGATCATCATGTGGTGTCTCAACACGATGAACTATCGCAATAGTGCATACTCGAGGAGAACACTTATAACTTAAATTTTTGTTAAGGGATCATCTTATAATGCTACCGCCGTACTAAGCAAAATAAGATGCATAAAAGATAAACATCACATGCAATCAAAATATGTGACATGTTATGGCTATCATCATCTTGTGCTTTTGATCTCCATCTCCAAACCATCGTCATGATCTCCATCGTCACTGGCTTGACACCTTGATCTCCAGTGTAGCGTCGCGGTCGTCTTGCCAACTATTGCTTCTACAACTATCGCTAATGCATAGTGATAAAATAAAGCAATTACATGGCATTTGCATTTCATACAATAAAGAGACAACCATAAGGTTCCTGCCGGTTGGCAGTAACTTTTACAAAACATGATCATCTCATACAATAACGTATATCACATCATATCTTGACCATATCACATCACAACACGCCCTGCAAAAACAAGTTAGACGTCCTCTACTTTGTTGTTGCAAGTTTTAGGTGGCCGCTATGGGCTTCTAGCAAGAACCGTTCTTACATACGCATCAAAACCACAATGGTGATTTATCAAGTTTGTTGTTTTAACCTTCAACAAGGACCGTCCACAGTCAAATTTGATTCAACTAAAGTGGGAGAAACAGACACCTGCCAGCCACCTTTATTCAAAACTAGTTGCATGTCTGTCGGTGGAACCGGTCTCATGAACGTGGTCATGTAAGGTTGGTCCGGGCCGCTTCATCCAACAATACCGCTGAATCAAAATAAGTTGGAATCGAATTTGACTATGGCCGGTCCTTGTTGGAGGTTAAAACAACAAACTTGATAAATCACCGTTGTGGTTTTGATGCGTAGGTAAGAACGGTTTTGCTAGAAGCCCGTAGCAGCCACGTAAAACTTGCAACAACAAAGTAGAGGACGTCTAACTTGTTTTTGCAGGGCATGTTGTGATGTGATATGGTCAAGACATGATGTGATATACGTTATTGTATGAGATGATCATGTTTTGTAAAAGTTATCGGCAACTGGCAGGATCCTTATGGTTGTCGCTTTATTATATGAAATGCAAACGCCATGTAATTGCTTTACTTTATCAGTATGCGTTAGTGATAGTTGTAGAAGCAATAGTTGGCGAGACGACCATGACACTATGATGGAGATCAAGGTGTCAAGCCAGTGACGATGGAGATCATGATGGTGCTTTGGAGATGGAGATCAAAGGCACAAGATGATGATGACCATATCATGTCACATATTTTGATTGCATGTGATGTTTATCTTTTATGCATCTTATTTTGCTTAGTACGGCGGTAGCATTGTAAGATGACCCCTCACTAAAATTTCAGGGTATAAGTGTTTTCCCTGAGTATGCACGGTTGCGACAGTTCGTCGTGCCGAGACACCACATGATGATCGGGTGTGATAAGCTCTACGTTCACATACAATGGGTGCAAGACAGTTTTGCACATGCGGAATCCTCGGGTTAAACTTGACGAGCCTAGCATGTATAGACATGGCCTCAGAACACTGGAGACCGAAATGTCGAACGTGAATCATATAGTAGATATGATCAACATAAAGATGTTCACCGTTGAAAACTACTCTATCTCACATGATGATCGGACATGGTTTAGTTGATATGGATCATGTGATCATTTAGATGACTCGAGGGATGTCTATCTAAGTGGGAGTTCTTAAGTAATATGATTAATTGAACTTAATTATCATGAACTTAGTCCTGATAGTTTTTGCATATCTATGTTGTAGATCAATGGCCCGTGCTATCGTTCCCTTGAATTTTAATGCGTTCCTAGAGAAAGCTAAGTAGAAAGATGATGGTAGCAACTACACAGACTAGGTCCGTAACTTGAGGATTATCCTCATTGCTGCATAGAAGAATTATTTCCTTGATGCACCGCTAGGTGAAAGGCCTGCCGTAGGAGCAGATGTTGATGTTATGAACGTCTGGCGAGCTCGATCTAATGACTACTCAATAGTTTAGTGTGCCATGATTTATGGCTTAGAATCGGGACTTCAAAGCCGTTTTGAACGTCATGGACCATATGAGATGTTCCAGGAGTTGAAGTTAATATTTCAAGCAAATGCCCGAGTTGAGAGATATGAAGTCTCAAACAAGTTCTATAGCTGCAAGATGGAGGAGAACAGTTCTGTCAGTGAACACATACTCAGAATGTCTGGGTACCATAAGCACTAGACTCAGTTGGGAGTTAATCTTTCGGATGATAGTGTTATTGACATAATTCTTCAATCACTGCCACCAAGCTACAAAGGCTTCGTTATGAACTATAATATGCAAGGGATGGATAAGACGATTCCTGAGCTCTTCGCTATGCTTAAAGCTGCGGAGATAGAAATCAAGAAGGAGCATCAAGTGTTGATGGTTAACAAGCACTACAAAAAAATACACTTCCGCGATGATACGTGTTTGTCACAATAGGTCACGTTTTCTATCATGCATGCACATCCATGGTGATTTTATGACAGAATCAAGATAGTCTTACTTGTGTTGTCGTAGAAGTGTTCCATGACATTACCAAAATTATCATCACAGAAGTGTCCATTTCCATGAAGATAAATCACGCGTCATAGAAGTGCTTTCGTCAAGGGTGACCAACACGTGGCATCGACCGTAACAGGTCGCCGTTAAGCTATCGGGTCCGGTTTTGGATCCGATAACCCGTGAACAGCCCGGACCAATGGGGATTTTAGACGTGTAAAATTCTCATTGGCCAGAGGAAACACGTGTTTGCTCCTCGGTGAGCCAGATGTCATCCGTCCATTGGAGGAGACATGCTTATGATACGTCGACAAGTGGCGGGGCCCAACAAAGGCCCATATAGGTTAAAAAGCCCGACCCAGTCAAAGGCCCGTAGTACTTACTCATGTACTAGTGGGCCAGCCCAATAATAGCTTGTTTAATAAAGGCCCATTTATGGCCCGAGGTTAGATCTGGCCCATTAATTCTTCGCTGAATATTTGGGCCCAATTACGGTCCAGTGACTTTCAGTCTGTTAGAGGCCCGATGTAGACATGGGCCCATTTCAGCCCGGTGTGTCTTTCGGCCTGGGAATGGCCCGTGCTGCCCATGGGCCATGTCGGTGTCAAAACCGGCGGATCTCAGGTAGGGGATCCCGAACTGTGCGTCTAGGCGGATGGTAATAGGAGGCAGGGGACACAATGTTTTACCCAGGTTCGGGCCCTCTTGACGGAGGTAAAACCCTACGTCCTGCTTGATTAATATTGATGATATGGGTAGTACAAGAGTAGATCTACCATGAGATCAGAGAGGCTAAACCCTAGAAGCTAGCCTATGGACTAAAACCCTCCGGTTTATATAGACACCGGAGAGGGCTAGGGTTACACAGAGTCGGTTACAATGGTAGGAGATCTACATATCTGTATCACCAAGCTTGCCTTCCACGCCAAGGAAAGTCCCTTCCGGACACGGGACGAAGTCTTCAATCTTGTATCTTCATAGTCCAGGAGTCCGGCCGAAGGTATTGTCCGGCTATCTGGACACCCCCTAATCCAGGACTCCCTCAGTAGCCCCTGAACCAGGCTTCAATGACGACGAGTCCAGCACGCAGATTGTCTTCGGCATTGCAAGGCTGGTTCCTCCTCCAAGTACTTCATAGAAGATTTTGAACACAAAGGTAGTGTCCGGCTCTACAAAATAAGTTTCCACATATTGCCATAGAGAGAATGATATTTACACAAATCTAATCTGCTGACGTATTCCGTAGCGTGACATCACACCACGGCCAAGTCTTTATTCAAATCGTTTTACTGTTCCACCTCAGCGCGTTTAGCGAGGCGGTTTCCTTGGCACGTCTTGTCAAAGCAGAGATTGTGTCCCCTTATTCTGGGATTCTCATCAATACGGGCATGGGTAACCCAACCGTGCCATTGATTATGGCGCTTGGGAGATAAGCGAGTTTTACCAGGCTGGTGGGGACGCATAGTCGCGTCCACCCATATAAGGGGATAAGGATCCACCTTTTCATCCACGCCTTCTTCCTCCTTTGCCTATCCATTTCCGCCCACTCGAGCTCCAGCGCCCAAGTCCGCACACCCCACCTCAACCTTCTCCAGCCATGTCCGGAGCGGGAGGCAAGTGGATGGTCTCCTCCGTCACGTAGGGACACATCAAAAGACTGAGGAAGGCCGCATACTTGTCTAACGACATCACGCACCGGCTTCCCAAAGAGGGGCAGCTCATCCCCACCCCTAGGCCCCATGAGAGGGTGGTGTTCCTCCCTCATTTCCTCCGCGGACTGGGCTTCCCTCTCCACCCATTTGTCCGGGGGCTCATGTTCTACTATGGCCTGGATTTCCATGATCTGGCCCCGAACTTTGTCCTCAACATCTCGGCGTTCATCGTTGTGTGCGAGGCTTTCTTTCGCATCCGCCCCCATTTCGGCCTATGGCTCAAGACTTTCAATGTCAAGCCGAAGGTGGTGCGCGGCACCCAGGTGGAGTGCGGAGGTGCCATGGTGGGCAAGATGCCCAACGTCCTATGGCTCGAGGGCTCCTTCGTGGAGTCCCTAAAGGGGTGGCAATCGGGGTGGTTTTACATCACCGAGCCGCGCGACCCTGAATGGGCCGCAGCCCCCGAGTTCCGATCCGGACCCCCTACGCGGCTCGCCTCCTGGAAAGAGATGGGCCTGTCATGGGGTAAAAAAGGAGAGCCGGCCAGACTCCAAACATGCGTCCAAACCCTGGTGGACAAGAAGCTCAAACTTGTCAACGTAGTCCAGGTTATGCTCATCCGCCGGATCCTCCCGTGTCAACAACGGGCTTTCAACCTGTGGGAGTCTGACCCGGCGCGGCACCGAACTCTTAGCAGGCTCTTCGACACGACGTACGAAGATGCCTGGAAGGTGCTTTTCAAGGGCGCCAAGGCCCCCACATCCACTACCGAGGATCGTGGATTCAGCACGCAGCGTCACGCTCGTGCGGTAAGCTGTTTTTACCTTTTACAGGGTATTAGTTTTTCATAGTTTGACTCCATGCGGGATCTAAGCTCCCTTACCTTTCACATGATTGGCAGGAGACGTTCGGACAGATCAACTGTCTGGCTCCTTTGCCCAAAGGCCCAGCGGACGCTCGCTTGGCGAAGCTGCTGGTTCCGACACCCTATGTGGTGCCGGAGAAGAAGGCCAAGAAGAAGGCCACAGGGACTTAAAAGAGTGCCCGGCCCCAGGAGGTGTCGGACTCATCATCCGATGACTCCAAGGCGCACTCCTCCCATGAAGATGAGGAGGAGGAAGAAGAGACCTCTCCCCCTCCAGCGGGGGGAGGGAAGAAAAGGAATGCCGCCCCAACTGAGGAGGCCGAAGGGTCCAAGAAGGGGAAGACCCCTCCTCCGGACTACTCCACCAACACCGACGACGGCGAAGAGGAGTGGCCGCACAAGGCCAAGCCCCTGGCGAGATCGTAAGTATCCGGATACCAGAGTGATTCATAGTATTCCCCCATTGCACAGCTTTTCCTTACATCGAACGTGTCTATGCAGTCCGCCCAAGGCCGGGCTCGACGAGTCGTCAAGCGGCTCCCGGGATTCGCTGGATGTGAATTCGCTTCCGGCGGCTACCTCCCCCCACCCTACGGACGACGCCGAGGTGGCGTCCCAACAGGTTCGAAGCCAGGAGGAGGTTGTCCTGGAGGCGCCGCATGGCGACCTCCCGGACTCCAGGCATGAAGGGGATAGAACCCCCAAGGGCTCTAAGTCCGGCTTTGAGCCGGACACCGCGCCGGAACCTTCAACGGTTCCGGACTCCGGTAGGCAGCCTCCTTCCAAGAGGAGCAAGCCTACCGAGCCGGTGACCTCCATCCAACCGGAGGCACCGGCCAATTTGCTGGAGGTGCTTAACGGTGCCTCCATCGACGAGGAGCACCACACTGTTATGAGTGTGGTGATCCAGAAGGTTCAGTCCGCCAAGAGCGAACTGACTGAAGCATGTGCCAGCCTTCTAACAGGCTTTGAGGTAAGTAAAAGATATGTAAAAACTATTACCGCATAGACAGTAGCCCTTGATGCTCTGTTTGGCGTTCGGAAAGAAAAGCCGAGTAGAGGATCTAATAACGTTCACAGGAGTCTAACAAAAGTAAGTCAATATGCGTATGCAGGCTTCGCTGCTAGTATCCGCCGCACTGACTGCGGAGGTGGGCACGCTGAAGCAGAACCTCGAGCGGTCCGAGAACGAGCTCGGCCATGCCAAGAGGCAACTCGAGGAGACGGAAGGTAAGAAATACCTTATTGAAATATGTGAAAGGTGCAATTTCAAAAAGTGACAGGATTAACGCGGCTATTGTAGGGGCCACAACTGAGGTGGCGACCCTTAAGCAAGCGCTGTCCGAGCCGAGAAGAGGGCGGCCACGGAGCGCACCGAGCGGGAGAAGCATGAGACGCAGGTTGGCGAGGTGCGGCAAGAGCTCCAGGCTCTCATGAAAAAACATGAGAGTTTGGAGCTTGACTCGAAGACGCGAGAGTCTGAGCTCGCGGCGGCCATTGAAGATGCCAAGTCTGCCAAGACTGAAGCCCAGAAGGCCCTCCAGGAGGTTGAGGCAATAAAAAAGATAGCGGCGGGTAAGGAATTCTTTATGCAAGGAAAGCACGTAAAAGTGAACTACTTGTTACTTACTCGAATCCGGAGCTCTCTAGAAGCATTCGCAGACTTGCCCCGTAGCTGTCGGATGCCACCGCCTTCTATCGAGCCGAGGAGGGGAGCTCAACGGAGAAGGTGTTCTGGTCTCAGTATGCCGAGGCCGAACACCAGGTGCCCTTAAGAGACCAGCTGAAACAACTGGTCGAGCTCCATAAGGTGTCCGAACAGGCCATGAAGGGCCTCATAGTCCGGCTATGGCCTGGAGAGGCCATGACTGGGAGCTACTTCGGGCTGGTGAGGCGGCTAGTGGAGGCCTGTCCAAGGCTCGAAGTCATCAAGCGCTCCGTATGCATCGAGGGTGCCCGTAGGGCGCTTGCCCGTGCGAAGGTGCACTGGGGCAAGCTGGATGCTGAGAAGCTTGTGAAGGACGGGCCACCGCCGGGCAAGGAGCATCGCAAGCCCGAGATGTATTATGAGGGCGTTCTGAAGGGTGCCCGCCTTGTGGCGGATGAATGTTCCATGGATGTAATTTTTCAGTAAACTCGCTCGTTTTGTCCTGTGCGCTGAAAACTTGTTCATGTGCGCTAAGCAATGCTTTTTGAATTTAAAATATTACCTTTTGTGCGGCCGTTTATCAAATTTGAGAGATGGCGAGTCGTCGGCTTCTGCCCCCATGGCACGAGTGCTGGGGTGTTCGGGATAAACATGAGCGCTCTTTTTCCCATTCTTGGGTCCTTCGAGGGAGGCGCTCAACACAACGAACAAGGCAATCGGACTATAATGCTTGAACACTCTCACTTAGCCATAGAATTCTATAATTTTAAATTTCGGCGAAGCCCCTAGTGTTCGGAAGACCGAGTTCGGGGCGCTATCCATGCCTAGGCCGGACAAAGACGACTCCTCGCTCTAAGCGGCATAAGTCTTTAGGGACTCGAAAACCTCTCGAACAGCGACCAGCTCTCGCCTCATCATGACGGTCAGTTTTAGCTTTCTCTACTGAGGTGCTTAGCCCAGCTCAACTGGGGCACAATCGCAGTAGTTCTCCTAGTGCTACCTTAGCCGATATAACGGAATGTAAGGTACCAAAACATAGGAGCCGTGCAAACCCAACTATTGACCCAAGACATGATTCGGAGCCAATGCATATAATGCTATAAGTTCGGGGTGCCGCACTTGTGAAAGTGTTCAGACTTCTCACACCGTATTGTGAAGTACTTAAGCCCCTGGCGTATTGGCCGTACCAAAGTGTACGGGTGCAACATGTCATTAATGAACATATATTCGTAAAAAATAGTAATGCAATAATAGACGGAAGCTATGCATTTTTTATTTAAAAAGGCTGCGATCAAAGTAGAACGATACAAATAGTGCGATAAGCAAAAGATGGGACTATCAAATATGTCCTTTCCAGGGGCGAGCTGCGAAATGTTATGCGAAACAGGTATACTGCTTGTTATAGAGACCACCTTAGAGTTCCGTAGTGCGGCGTAGCTTTCTGCTCCCCTGCTTGTTGTATCGTTTGTGCGGCAATTGTACTGCCGGACAGGCCTTCCGAAGAGTGGAGTCCTGAAAGTAAGAGAAAATGAAGAAATCGGCAGCCCCTAGTGCGGTTTAAGCCGTGTTTCGGGCGTGCCGTGATTGTGCCCCTCCCCTTTTGCCCATGGTATTTCCAGAGCGTAGTTATGTATGCGCAACACTGGTTTAGCAAGTTCGCGAGGGCTGGGGTTGGGGCCGCATTGCTATGCTTGCTCGGAACATGCCCGGCGGTCTTGTTGTAGGTTACTCCGGGCGCGCTTGACGGTGTCCAGACGTTTAATGGCCGGACTGGAGAATTGCCTTGAGAGGCTGCTTTGTACTTCCGCTGTGATAGCCGCCGTATGCTCCTCCATTCGGAGAGAGCGTTCGGTGTTTCCATTGACCGTAATGACTCCTCGAGGGCTTGGCATTTTGAGCTTGAGGTATGCGTAGTGTGGCACCACATTGAATTTGGCAAATGCGGTCCGCCCGAGCAGTGCATGATAGCCATTGCGGAACGGGACTATGTCGAAGATTAACTCCTCGCTTCGGAAATTATCCAGAGATCCGAAGACCACTTCAAGTGTAACTGAGCCTGTACAGTTGGCCTCTACACCTGATATGACGCCTTTAAAGGTCGTTTTAGTGGGTTTAATCCTCGAGGGATTGATGCCCATTTTCCGCACTGTATCCTGGTAAAGCAGGTTCAGGCTGCTGCCGCCATCCATAAGGACTCTAGTGAGGTGAAATCCGTCAATAATTGGGTCTAGAACCAATGCGGCGAATCCACCATGACGGGTGCTAGTGGGGTGGTCCCTTTGATCAAAAGTGACCGGGCAGGAAGACCATGGGTTGAACTTTGGGGCGACTGGCTCCATCGCGTATACGTCCCTTAGCGCACGCTTCCGCTCCCTCTTGGGGACGTGGGTTGCGTATATCATGTTCACCGTCTGCACTTGTGGGGGAAAACCTTTCTGTCCACTGTTGTTCGGCGGCCGGGGTTCCTCCTCATCATCGCTATGCAGCCCCTTGTCTCTGCTTTCGACATTTAACTTGCCTGCCTGCTTGAACACCCAACAATCCCTGTTGGTGTGATTGGCTGGTTTTTCGAGGGTGCCATGCATCTGGCATGAGTGGTCGAGTATTCGGTCCAAATTGGACGGGCCCAGAGTATTTCTTTTGAATGACTTTTTCTGCTGACCAGGTTTAGAGCCTCTGAATCCGGCATTAACTGTCGTATCCTCAGCATTGTCGCTGTTAATGCGGCGCTTTTGCTTGTTGCGACGCAACCTGCCACTGTTGTCCTTGGTATCCGAATTACCAGGGCTCTTGGTCATGTTATTGCTGCGAGCTAGCCAGCTGTCTTCTGCCGCGCAAAAGCGGGTCATAAGTGTCGTGAGGGCTGCCATGGATTTCGGCTTTTCCTGTCCTAGGTGCCGTGCAAGCCACTCGTCGTGGATGTTATGCTTGAAGGCTGCTAGGGCCTCTGCGTCCGGACAGTCGACGATTTGATTTTTCTTGGTTAAGAACCGTGTCCAGAATTGTCTGGCCGATTCCTCTGGCTGCTGAATTATGTGGCTAAGGTCATCGGCGTCTGGTGGTCGCACATAAGTGCCCTGGAAATTCTCGAGGAATGCGGCTTCCAGGTCCTCCCAACAACCAATTGATTCTGCTGGCAAGCTGTTAAGCCAATGCCGAGCTGGTCCTTTAAGCTTGAGTGGGAGGTATTTGATGGCGTGTAGGTCATCACCGCGGGCCATGTGGATATGAAGGAGATAGTCCTCGATGCATACCGTAGGATCTGTTGTGCCATCATATGATTTGATGTTCACGGGTTTGAAACCCTCAGGGATTTGATGATCCATTACTTCATCTATGAAGCATAGTGGGTGTGCGGCGCCTCTGTATTGGGCTATATCACGACGCAGCTCAAACGAGCTTTGTCTACTGTGTTCGGCCTGGCCAGATTGATTGTATCCGGAGTGACGATTACCGTCTCGTGCCGTGGGGCACCCACGCGATCCGTAGATCGATCTTGTTTGCCTCGCCTTGTCCTCCAATATATCTCGTAGGTCTGGCGCATTTTCCCGTGCCTTGGTATTTTTTGAGCGGCGCTGGGGTGCGGCTTGAGTGGAGGGCCAAGAGGCCTCTCTATCACGGCCACGGGGTGGCCGGTCGGCCGCATCATGCGCTGGTGATGTAGGTTTAGGTGCTTCCTCCTCTAATCGGGGTAGCAGCCTGCGCTTTGGGTAGCTCTTGGAGGGGCGTTCGAGTTCATACTCTTCGGCCGCGAGGACCTCAGTCCATCTGTCGGCTAGCAAATCTTGATCAGCTCTAAGCTGTTGCTGTTTTTTCTTGAGGCTGCTCACCGTGGCCATAAGCTTGCGTTTGAAACGCTCTTATTCGATGGGATCCTCCAGCATGGCAAATTCGTCGTCGTCGAGGCTTGCCTCATATTCAGAGGGAGGCATATAATTATCGTCCTCGACCTCTCCGTCTGCCGCTCTCTCATGAGGGCTAGCTTCTCCATCCTCCTGTGCTGAATCTTGCTGGAGGTGGTTGTCTTCGGCACTGTCCGAGGTGTTATTATCTCCCGTGCCGGAATCACCGTTTTGGCTTTGGCGGGATTTAGAGCAGCGCCGCTGACGCCGGCGCTTAGGCTACTTCTTGGAGGGGTCATCCTCCACTGTTCCATCACCATTGCATTCTTTTGGGGTGTCCACCATGTATATATCATACGACGAGGTGGCTTTCCAGTGCCCTATAGGCGCTGGTTCTTGATCGTCTCCTGCATCAGTGTCCATACCGTCGATGTCTTCGGAGTCAAAGTCGAGCATATCGGTTAAATCATCGAAAGTGGCTACAAAGTGGGTGGTGGGTGGGCTTTGAATTTCTTCATCATCCGCATCCCAACTTTGCTGACCATAGTCCGGCCAGGGCTCTCCTGATAAAGAGAGAGACTTTAGTGAATTTAGAATATCGCCGAAGGGCGAGTGCTGGAAGATGTCTGCGGCGGTGAACTCCATGATCGGCACCCAATCGGGTTCGATCGGTAGGGGCGCAAAGGGCTCGGAGTTTGGAGAGGACTCTGGCTCCTTGGAGTCACGAGCTTCGTAGAGAATAGGGCTGGTGTTCGGCTCGATCGCCGTAGAGATTGCAGCCCCCGAGGCGGTGTCCAACCACCCATCCTCGATTGGCGCAGTTGGCTCTGAATTAAGGGTCGGAGCTGATGCGGGTGCGGCCTCCAGGGCACTGTTCGGCGGCAGAGCTAGATCATGCCCATCGTGACAGTGCGGCGCGCTCGGCTGTGGCTTGAACCCGTCGAAGATCAAGTCTCCGCGGAGGTCGGCCGTGTAGTTCAAACTTCCAAATCTGACCTGATGGCCAGGGGCGTAGCTTCTGATCTGCTCCAGATGGCCAAGCGAATTGGCCCGCAGTGCAAAGCCGCCAAATACGAAGATCTATCTGGGGAGAAAAGTCTCACCCTGGATCGCATCGTCGTTGATGATCGGAGGAGCCATCGGGCCTAAAAGTGATGACACAGAGGAACTCTCAGTGAAAGCACCAATGTCGGTGTCAAAACCGGCGGATCTCGGGTAGGGGGTCCCGAACTGTGCATCTAGGCGGATGGTAACAGGAGGCAGGGGACACAATGTTTTACCCAGGTTCGGGCCCTCTTGATGGAGGTAAAACCCTACGTCCTGCTTGATTAATATTGATGATATGGGTAGTACAAGAGTAGATCTACCACGAGATCAGAGAGGCTAAACCCTAGAAGCTAGCCTATGGTATGATTATTGTTCGTCCTACGGACTAAAACCCACCGGTTTATATAGACACCGGAGAGGGCTAGGGTTACACAGAGTCGGTTACAATGGTAGGAGATCTACTTATCCGTATCGCCAAGCTTGCCTTCCACGCCAAGGAAAGTGCCTTCCGGACACGGGACGAAGTCTTCAATCTTGTATCTTCATAGTCCAGGAGTCCGGCCGAAGGTATTGTCCGGCTATCCAGACACCCCCTAATCCAGGACTCCCTCAGGCCATATATGGTCCGACACGACATCCGACCCACTAACGACCCATGATAAAGGTGGCGACAGTTCATCCCAACATGACTTTGGGCCTATTAAAGGCCAGTCGTATAATTCAGCCCATTGATGCATGTACTAAGCTTTCGGCCTCTTAAAGGCCCATGATATCAGTGGGCCAACTAAGGACCGAGATATGTTTCGGCCTGGTAACGGCCCGTCATATAACTGGGCAAAAAAGGCCCAGTCTACATTTCAGCCTGCTGAAGGCTCGTCGACGACTAGTGAAAGTTAAGGCCCAGCATGAATTTCGGCCTGCTAAAGGCCCATGGTTTCTTCTGGGCCGTAACATGCCGGCAGAATATTCAGCCTATTAATGGCCCAACGCTACATGGGACAAACTAAGCGCTGGGTCCACAAAAGGCCCAATTAATATTTGGCCGAATATAGGCCGGAGTAAGTTGTGGGCCTGGCGCAAAGTGTGAAGGCCCCAATGGCCATTCGGGCCCAAGAAAGATGCAGCTCGACCCAATTGTGGCCTGCTAAAAACCAGGCCCGTTACAGGCGAATGTTTCGGCCAGGTCGACTACATCAGATTTTTTTCTGATAGCGAATGATGGTAGTAAATAGTAGGAATTAAGAACAAACCTACTCTATACAATAAAGAAATTACGGTATAGTAACTTAGAATAAACCTACACTATACAATAAAGTATTTATGTTATATTACATTCACTGTGCATCGAAGTTCGCCACCAGTGATCATAAAGTGCAACGAAGAAGCAGATTACAAAAACTGGGCACCATTGCAGCGTAAAAAATAATATTGAACCGAGACCACTCCCAAGACAGTTCAAGAAAGGTTGGCCTTGCGCAGGAACTTCTGCACAAGCTGCCGAGCAAGGCTGTGAGAACGGCCTAGCATGCCAATCATAGCTTCCAGGTGTAGCTGTTTAGTAATGAGGTTCTCATTGGTGTTCTATGCAATCTTTCTTAGAGATAGGACTTCAAGTCGATGTTGAGTTGTAGAATCCCTTTCTGCTAGAACTTTGGACTGAAGAAGTCGAACTGATTCAGACAGCGAATTCTGTGAGCTTGTCTAACTTCTAGTATCAAGTAACTTGAACACTGCATCAAGACAAGACTTTGCGATTGTCTCGCTATCTTCAAGATGTTTTGCCTTCTTTGCTGCAATATATGTTGGGTTTGTCTCACAGCCTTCAGCAGACTTGTGCATTCCATCAGGTATATCACCCTGAAACAAGTAGAGAGATGACAGGTTTTGCGCGAGTATAAAGGAAGATGATAACTGTGATGTCAATTCCATCCAATTTCAAATTAAAAAAATAAAGAGTAAGTTCAAAATATCAATAGCATAATTTGGCATTGTTCATAATGCGGGGAGCTTCACCACACTACTGGATTACCATGTCAACATAACAAGCATAGATGAAGGGCAAAGACAATCATTGTATCTATTTTGGTTAATGTGCATGGCATGTTGTTCATATCATTAGCCACATCAGTAAGATAAAATAGGAGATGACAAGGTCCAAACATGAGCTGCTTCACCACACACTGGATTATAGGTCCACAAAACAAGCATACATATAGGGAGTATTGAGTAATGTGCATGATATGAATAAGGAATTTGGTTTTACAAGTAAAACATGGAACTTACGGTTGTTGCGAACATGCATTTTGATAGAAACAGCAAACTAAACAGCAGTAAACGATAGGGAGTATGAGAAAATTAAACAGCAGTTGAGGATAAAGGCTTTGGAAGGACTGACTTACATTAATAGTTAACACTGGCTTTATAATGCCCTTCTCCATGTCAAGGGAAGGATAACTCAAGAATTTCAGCACAGAATCTTCTTCATAAGCATTGCCTGTACTCTACATTTTGTAGAGAGTAATTATAGATATGATAATACTGGAAGGAATAGAGGATAATGAAGATAAGATGTAGATTGATGCTACATAATCAACTACCAATCCTTGGAAGTACAAGCGTTATAGGACAAGATGTACTGACAAGAGCAATGGGCTACACTTCTGCACCAATCCCTCAATAGGGGTAAGTACAGTGATAGACGACGTTCAGTCCTTACAAGAGGACTGCAGAGCTAAACCTCTTCAAAAGCATTGGACGATAACAAGGCTAACATGTCCACCAAATATATGTAAGAGTCCATACGGATCTTATAATGTCCACCAAATGGACAATAACAAGGCTAACATGTGCAGTGATGCTACATAATGAAACAACTATGAAAGTAAGTATGGTTGATGACCCACAAGTATAGGGGATCTATCGTAGTCCTTTCGATAAGTAAGAGTGTCGAACCCAACGAGGAGCAGAAGGAAATGATAAGCGGTTTTCAGCAAGGTATTCTCTGCAAGTACTGAAATAAGTGGTAACAGATAGTTTTGTGATAAGATAGGTTGTAACGAGCAGCAAGTAACAAAAGTAAATAAAGTTCAGCAAGGTGGCCCAATCCTTTTGTAGCAAAGGACAAGCCGGAACAAACTCTTATAATAGGAAAAGCGCTCCTGAGGACACATGGGAATATCGTCAAGCTAGTTTTCATCAGTTCATATGATTCGCGTTCGATACTTTGATAATTTGATATGTGGGTGGACCGGTGCTTGGGTGTTGTTCTTACTTGAACAAGCATCCCACTTATGATTAACCTCTATTGCAAGCATCCGCAACTACAACAAAAGTATTAAGGTAAACCTAACCATAGTGAAAGTGCGTTATATCGACTAGAGGGGGGGGGGGTGAATAGGCGATTTTTATGAAAGTCTTCATAACATAGAAGTTTTGAAGACAAATGATAAAATTAAACCTATTACCATGCAGCGGAAGGTAGACTACACTAGGCAAACCATAGTCAAGTATTCAATGAAGTGAAAGCACAAAGACTAATAGCAGCTAGATAGTAAGGATCAGGTAGGAAGATATTGTGAAGCCAAACAGAACACGTAGTCACTCAGTGAAGACAAATGATAGTACAAACATACAATGACTTCACAAGGAGTAACAGTAAGTAAAGGGAAGTGAAGATGAAACCAGTGACTCGTTGAAGACAATGATTTGTTGGACCAGTTCCAGTTGCTGTGACAACTGTACGTCTGGTTGGAGTGGCTAGGTATTTAAACCTTAGGACACACAGTCCCGGACACCTAGTCCTGAACACGCAGCTCAGGACACCCAGTCCTCACCGTATTCTCCTTGAGCTAAGGTCACATAGACCTCGCCCAACCACTCTGGTAAGTCTTCAAGGTAGACTCCCAAACCTTCACAGACTTCGTTCACTGGCAATCCACAATGTCTCTTGGATGCTCAGAACGTGACGCCTAACCGGCTGGAGGATGCACAGTCCTTAAGTGTAATAAGTCTTCAGATCACACAGACAAGAAGTCTTAAGTGATGCCCAATTCTCTCTGGCTCTGGTGGTTAGGGCTTTATCCTCGCAAGGAATTCTCTCTCAAAGGCTTCGAGGTGGGTTGCTCTCAAACGACAAAAGCCATACTTTCAATCTGAGCAGCCAACCATTTATGGTTGTAGGGGGTGGGCTATTTATAGCCACTTGGCAACCCAACCTGATTTGTCCAAAATGACCCTGGGTCACTAAGGAACTGACACGTGTTCCAACGGTCAGATTTCAAACTCACACGGCAACTTTACTTGGGCTACAAGCAAAGCTGACTTGTCCGACTCTGGACAAGATTCGCTCTCATAGTCTTCACTCGAAGACATAGGTTTTTGGTTAGGCATCACTTCAGTCATTCTGACTGGTTCTCTTGGACCCCACTTAACAGTACGGTGGTTCCTATGACTCAACACAAAAGAAAAAGAACTACGAAAGATCTAAGTCTTCGAGCTCCATAGGCTTCATATAGTGTCTTCTCTTGTCATAGTCTTCAATGTGAATATCTTCATATACCACCTTTGACTTCAATGTCTTCATACATTTTTAGGGGTCATCTCTGGTAGTAAAACCGAATCAATGAGGGACTTCTACCTGTGTTATCCTGCAATTCTCACAAACACATTAGTCCCTCAACTAGGTTTGTCGTCAATACTCTAAAACCAACTAGGGGTGGCACTAGATGCACTTACAATCTCCCCCTTTTTGGTGATTGATGACAAACTAGTTGAAGTTTTCAACGGGGAATATAATCTGTGAAATTGTAAAGGATAAGGAATTGTCTTCATAAGTTGCAAGGGCTCCCCCTGAAGATGTGCATATAAGTTAATTTGCTTTTTGGAATGCAAATGCACATGGCAGGTTGTACTTGTGGAGATCCACTTCAACTTATGATGACAATCCACTATGCATGTGAAAGTATATGAAGATAATGACATGCATAATGGAAAATGGACGTCTACAGAATGAGCTAAGTGCGGAATTTATCGTCGCACATGCGGAATTTATCTTCGCAAAACAAGGTGGCAAATAAGTAGCAGACGACCATCTAGTTTAAGTGTTACAACTCATAAGAACCAAATGTAGCAAAAACGAGAGTTGTAAGCACGAAGCAAAATATAAAGCACCCGCCCATATGGACCCGCTTGAAGACTATCAATCTCATATGCTTCTCCCCCTTTTGTTAGTAATGACCAAAAAGGTTTGAAGACATAGAGCCTCTACTCGTTCCCGTGAGGAGTAGGTGAAGTAGCAGGGTTGTTGGTGTTGTTTGGCGGTGTAGAAGAGCTTGAAGGTGCTGAAGGAGGTGGCGGTGAAGTAGCATCGTCTTCTTCCTCAATAATTCTAGCAGTCACTGTGGCAGCAGAGGAAGAGAACTCAGAGTCTTCAAGGGATGGAGTTCCTAGCAGCACAGCCCTTCGAGGAGGTGTGGAGTCAAACTTGAATCTCTCAGTGAAGCCATCCTCTTGAAGATCAGCTTCAGAACACATCATCGTGAGCCCTTTCCATGTGCGGCGACAGGTTTCATGGGTAACGAAAGCATTCTTGGTGGCAAGATTTCGAGTGCGATTAACATCCACCAAGAGGCTTTTCATCTGACGCTTCAGCCAGTCATGATGCCTATCCTGTTTCTGATGTAGAGCCACAAGAAGCTCTCGGTCATTGAGAACTCGAGTGCGCTTCTTGGGTCTTGGAGCAGTGGCACTATCAGTGGCTTCAGTGGAAGCAGGGTGTGGTGCACGTGTAGTGCCAGCCAAAGGATACACCCGAGAAACTGCTTCAACGCCTTCAACGTTCTGAGTAAAACTCTGATGTTCTGCATTCTGAAGACTTAGAGGTTGCTTGGCAGGCTCAGAATATATGGCTTCAGTAGACATGTCCACGTCAGGCAAGAATATCCGATGGTTGCGGGCTGAGGGCTGATACGAGATGGCGGAGTGTAGCTTGATCAGCCGCATGACCCAAGGGGCGTAGAACTTCAAACCAAACAGATCAATGCCCGTTGCAGCAAGTTGGCGTATGAAGAAGTCCTGGGCATTGAAGCATTTGCCATGAAGTGTATAGAAGACCAAAGTCTTCATTGCACCCTGAAGCTTGGCATTTGGAGAGTGCCCTTTGATAGGCCAGAGAGTTCGCCTGATGATGTGATAGATGGTTCTTGGCAGGTACTCAAGGTCTACAACGAAGAACTCTGTGGGATAAGCAGCATCTTGGGGCAATGGCTTCATCATGCTGAGCATCTGACTCATATCAGGTTCTGGCCGCTGAAAGATGCTCTCAATAGCTTCAGTATGCAGCTGACAGCCTTGCTCGAAGAGATCGCCAGGAGTGGGCAAGCTAGTGAGCTGAATGATGTCAAATGCATTGGCTTCATGATGAGCGTTGCCAGCCATCCACTCCAGGACCCAAGTCTTCGGATCTCTGCTATACCCTCTGATGTGAAGTGTGGCATAGAATTGAAGCAGCAGCTCTTCATTCCAATGCTCTTCGTCAGTAATGAACTGCAGCAGTCCAACTTCCTTGAAGCAATCTAAAGCTTCTTCCAGATAGGGCAGACCAGCTATAGCTTCAACCTCAAGGCGCTTGTGTGGGAAGATGCGACCTTGGTTGTAAAGAATGCAAGAGTAATAGCTTCGCTGAGGATAGCTCCAGAACCGATCATATGATATCCTTTCCCTTGAGTAGGGGTTCCTGGAGCTATTGAAGAACGTGTTGTCTGCCCTGAAGCCATTGATGTTGAAGGAGCCAAGTGCTGATGCAGGACCTGGAAACCTTGACAGTCTTGGGATTGGCTTCTGGACCTGAGGCCTGTGCTCAACATGATAGTCGAATTGGGGACCGGCAGCAGACTCAGGAACAGAAGTGGCGGTATCAGTGGTTTCGCTGTCTTTTGAAGCTTTTGCTGGGGAGGGCTCCACATTAGCTTCATTGGTGGTTGTGGCAGCCTCATGATTTTCATCCTCCACTTGACTAGCTGGAGGGTCGGTCACAAGCACATTCTCCTGGAGAACTGCTTCTTGGTGGGACAGGGGAGTGGGATCTTGTGGGACTCCTTCTTCTACGGCTGATGCAGCCGGAATGTCTTCAGCAGAGACTTGAGGCCTTGGACCTTTGCGAAGCTTGCGGAGCGCAGAAGACGCCTGTGGAGTTGGAGTGGGCTGGGCCTCATAGTATTCTTCCTCTTGTGGGCGATCCGCCCATGAAGCATTCTGTGCAATTGGCGTCAGTGGACGACCAATGCTGATGAGTTCACTGTTTTCAAACTGAGGAAGGACTGCACCATCTACTACATTGTCATGATGACCAATGTCTTCAGTAGTGATGGGATCAACTGCTGGAATGTCTTCAGCTTCATGAGCCTCTGTGGAAGCAGGCTCATGAATTGTCAGTTGTCGTTCAGCTTCAGGATAAACCATAGAAATGGGTTCAACTACCAAAGGCTCTGTGGAAGCAGCCCGAGCTTTCTTGGTCTTCCTCTTCTTCTTGGAGGGGACAGTAGGAGAGGCTTCAGAGTGTTTCCTCTTCCTGGCTTCAGCCTCAGCAGTCCTTGTCTTCTTGAGCTCTAAAGCTGTTAACCGACTTTTTGGCTTCGAGCCAGTCAGTCTAGTTGGGAAGACAATCGGAACTGCTTCTTGCCTTGGTGCATCAGGTTCAGCCGTAGCATGCTTCTTCTTCTTCTTCTTCTTCTTCTTCTTCTTCTTCGCGGCCATCCTGGGGTCGATGCCAGGACGCCCAAGTGCCTTGCGCTTCTCAGCCTCATTATAGGCTTGCACACATCTGTCAGCTAGAGTCTTCATGCGCTCACGCGAACCCTGAGCTTCTGCACACTTCTTCACAAAGGCTTCCTTGAGCTCGTGCATCATTGTCTTGAAGTTCTTCACTTCTTGCACGCTGAGCTTGGCCATATGCTTCTTGAACTGAGCCTTTTCATAGTCAATCTTCTGCTTCAGTTTGCAATAGCAAGTTCTGAAGCAATGGCGCCTTGGAAGGCGACACTGAGGCCAATGGGCAGCTGCAGATCTTCAAAGTTGATGTTTGGCGTGTCAAACCACTCGTCAATGAAGTTGTGAATGATGGTGACATCAAAGAGAGGCAGATCATTGAAGATTTATGCTTCTTCTTTGCTCTTGATGAGTTGCTCAAGAGCGTCATCTGCAAGATCTTCATCACTTGACAGATCAATGTCGTCATTGCGCAGAAAGGCAGCAGCAGCTGTTAGCTCGTGGCTAGTGTGAGGCAGAGGCGTCTTGGCCTTCTGGGGCTTGGAGACGCGTGATAAGTCTTCAGACTGCACACTATCTTTAGGAGGTGCAGTTGCCAATGGCTTCGCCCTTGAGATTTTGGGTGAAGGGGCTGGCTTTGAAGCTTTTGGCTTCTTCAACTGCTTTGGCTTCGGCACTGCAGGCACGTCATCAGACTCAGTGTCAGCTGCAGGCTCATTCACTGCAGTCCCTTGAACCAAGATGTAGGTGATGAGGCCTTCAAGGTTGGTGAAAGGACCGATGACATTGGGTTCTGCATGTCGTGTGCCATCTGCCCTTGGAGATGAGGGACCAGGGTTGAAGTCTAACCCAAAAGTCTTCTTGTTCTGCTTTGCTGAGTTCTGAGCAAACTGGAAGTTGCGCTTGAACAGTTTGTCGTCACGACACCATAGCAGTGACGACGAGTGTGCATCAGCAGGCTGTGGTCCATGGACCATGCATGGATAGAAGCCTTGAGCAATGGCTTCATCTCTGGACCTGGGTAGAAGATTCTTGAATAGGATGTCTCCCCACTGTCTCTTGATGGCATTTTTCTCAGCATACTCCTGGGTCACAAATCTGTATTTGAACCATTGTTATGCCCAATATCTTCGAATCCATTGGATTCGGGTCTTGCGCTGACTGTAATCCTCTTTAGGATCTGTCTTGTACATTTCTGAGAGTTCATCTGGCAGATCTCTGGAGGTCTCACCACGACGCTTTCTGCCACCCTCCCTTGCTGCTTTCTCTGAAGCCATAAACTTTAACCCGAAAGGCTTCAAGATGTTCAAAGGCTTCAAAGGTTTTCGTTTGCTGGACCAACAGGAACTGGCTTCGGGAGAATTTATGTGATGCTGTAAGAATTCTGCAAATGAATGCAGACTATGAGAACCAAAGGATTCTCCCACGGACATGTACCTGTGACAGCATTAAGGTGCGAGGGAAGGGGAAGAGGTCATATGCATTCTCAGAAGATTTTGAAGATAAATCAGTTTAGAAGACATTGACCTCATCGTGCGAAGACATTCACTCACAGATAAGAAGTTGGTTCCAGATTTGTACGAATCCACAGATCAGTACAAGTGAGGAATCTAACTACTTTGTGAAGCACAAGTGAATATACTAGGCATGTTATGAGATGCAGTATGAGAGAGATCTAGCTTGTGTGAACAGAAACTGCTTGTGGTAGAAAGTGACAAATCTATAGGATCAATGGTGCTGTAAAAAAGAGGAAGTTTTATTTACCACACTAAGAACTGCTAGACGGAGTGTAAGATGAGGCCGAGCAGTTCGATCTTCCGTGCCCTAACTTGGCGACGGAGGACACCTACGGCGACGGCGGAGAGGGCGATGTCCGCGGTCGGCGTGAAGACGACGTCGGAGAGGTTGCGGCAGCGAAGCGCTTCGTCGCCGGCGTCGTCGAGGGCTAGCGGTGGCGCTAGGGTTCGTGCGAGGGTGGAAGAAGAGATAATAACCGCTGTGAGTGTGTATTTATAGGTACAGGGGCGGCACTGTGCTATTACACAGGTGCCCCTGGCGATTCGCATCTGAGGAACACGTGGCCATTATGCGGAATTTTGGGGTTTGTTCCACGTCCCACGCACGCCTGGATTGTCGGGTGGTCGTTCCTACTTCTCCGGATTTCATGTGGAGGAATGAGCATTGAAAACGGACTTAATGGTTGTCTCTGTATCTTCTGCTGACAAGGACGCAGAGAAGACATTCGACGGTTTCAATAGAATGCATATGACTTGGGGAGATAGAGTTTGAGATAGAAAGCATAGAGAGGTTAGGGTCCGATCACATTCACTTAGTTCAAAAGATTCAACACGAAGACATAGCTATAAGTGAATGCTGTAGAGGACAGAACACTAGTATATATATATATATATATATCTATAATCAACATAGTGAAGATAATCATGAATATATGTTGAGATCGAAGCCAAACCAAATGTGAAGACATTGCAAGGTAACGCCATGAGTGAAACACTTCAAAATAGAACATTTGGTGGTGGCGTTACCCACTGTATTGGAAGTATTAGACCCAGACACGGCGCACAATTATCGTGGCACTCCGAAGTCAAATTCCACATTAATGTATTCACACTTAGAATGTATGTCTTCATTGATTGAAGATATACTTTACTTCGTGTGTTGCACATCTAAGTCATCAATATGCATAAGGGTTAGGATGTGTGCCTGATCACAGGACATTTGAGGATTCCAGGATATTTAGCTCACACCGTAACTTGCAAAACCTCTTCTCATCCAAGGGCTTGGTGAAGATATCTACCAATTGCTCTTCAGTGTTGACGTGTATGATATCAATGTCTTCCTTCACAACATGATCTCTGAGAAAGTGATGACGAATTTCAATGTGCTTTGTCTTCGAGTGCTGAACTGGGTTGTTGGCAATCTTGATGGCGCTTTCGTTGTCGCAATAAAGTGGCACTTGCTTCAGATGAGTGCCATAGTCCTTGAGTGTTTGCTTCATCCACAGAAGCTGAGCGCAGCAAGATCCAGCAGCAATGTATTCAGATTCAGCAGTGGAGAGAGATACACAGTTCTGCTTCTTTGAAGACCAACATACAAGTGATCGTCCTAGAAAGTGACATGTGCCTGATGTAGACTTGCGATCAACTTTGTCACCAGCATAATCAGCATCCGAGAATCCAAGCAGATCAAACTCTGAGCCCTTTGGAAACCATAATCCTAGAGTTGGGGTGTGAGCCAAATATCGAAGAATTCGCTTCACAGCTAAGTGATGCGACTCCTTTGGTGCCGCTTGAAATCGAGCACACATGCAAACACTAAGCATAATATCTGGCCTAGATGCACATAGATAAAGTAAAGAACCAATCATGGAGTGGTATACCTTTTGATCGAACTCTTTACCATTGTCGTCAGGACCTAGATGATGTTTGGCTGGCATTGGTGTTGTGAAGCCTTTGCAGTCTTGCATACCGAACTTCTTCAAGCAATCTTTGAGATACTTCTCTTGATATATGAAGATGCCATTGCGTTGTTGTCGTATTTGAAGACCGAGGAAGAACTTCAGCTCCCCCATCATGGACATCTGATATTGCTCTTGCATCATATATCCAAACTCTTCACTGTACTTCTGATTGGTGCAGCTGAAGATAATGTCATCCACATATATTTGGCACACAAACAGTTCACCATCATATGTCTTCGTGAAAATAGTAGGATCTAGGGAACCAGGTATGAAGCCTTTGCTCTTCAGGAAGTATTTGAGTGTGTCATACCAGGCCCGAGGGGCTTGTTTGAGGCCATACAGTGCCTTGTTGAGCTTGTATACCATGTCAGGATGTTTTGGATTTTCAAAGCCAGGCGGTTGTGCAACATACACTTCTTCTTCAATCTTGCCATTGAGAAAGGCACTCTTCACATCCATTTGATATAGAAGTATGTTATGATGATTTGCATAGGCCAGCAGTATGCGTATGGCTTCAAGTCTAGCCACAGGAGCAAATGTTTCATCGAAGTCAATGCCTTCCACTTGAGTATATCCTTGAGCAACAAGACGAGCTTTGTTTCTGACAACTTGACCATGCTCATCTTGCTTGTTGCGGTATATCCATTTGCTGCCTATTATATTGTGCTTCCGTGGATCAGGACGCTTAACCAGTTCCCATACATTATTCAGCTCAAACTGTTGAAGCTCTTCTTGCATAGCTTGAATCCATTTAGGTTCCATGAAGGCTTCTTCAACTTTCTTGGGTTCTGTTATTGAGACGAATGCGAAGTGCCCACAGAAATTTGCTAGCTGAGTCGCCCTTGAACGAGTGAGTGGACCAGGTGCATTGATGCTATCAATTATTCTTTCAATCTGCACTTCATTGGCAATGCGAGGATGTACAGGGCGAAGACTTTGCTCTTGCTGTTCATTGTCGTTGTTGGAAGGAATGTCTTCAGGCTGAGCATTATCTTCATGTTGATCAGGTGCTGAAATGATAAGTTCTTCTTCAGGATGAGCTTCAGAAGGTATAATTTCTCCAGTTCCCATTAGCTTGATTGATTCACTGGATGGAACTTCATCTAGCACATTTGGCAGCTGCTCTCTTTGTGAACCGTTGGTCTCATCGAACCGCACATCCACTGTTTCAACCACTTTGTAATGAAAGAGATTGAAGACTCTGTAGGAGTGCGAATCCTTTCCATATCCAAGCATAAAACCCTCACGTGCTTTTGGTGCAAATTTTAAGGTGTGATGTGGGTCCTTGATCCAGCACCTTGCGCCAAACACTCTGAAGTAACTGACATTTGGCTTCTTGCCAGTAAAGAGCTCATAAGATGTCTTGTTTAGTAGCTTGTGAAGATAAACATGATTGATTGTATGGCATGCAGTATCAATGGATTCGGGCCAGAATTTTCTTGGGGTCTTGTATTCATCTAGCATCGTTCTGGCCATCTCAATTAGTGTTCTGTTCTTGCGTTCGACGACGCCATTCTGCTGTGGCGTGTATGGGGCTGAAAATTCATGCGTGATGCCCAAGGTATCAAGATATGTATCAAGGCCAGTGTTCTTGAATTTAGTGCCATTGTCACTTCTGATGTGCTTTATCTTGGCGCCAAAATTGTTCATAGCTCGATTGGCGAAGCGTCTGAAGACATCCTGCGCTTTAGTCTTGTAAAGGATTATGTGCACCCAAGTATATCTAGAATAATCATCAACAATGACAAAGCCATAGAGACAAGCAGTAGTAGTAAGAGTTGAGTAATGAGTGGGACCGAAAAGATCCATGTGAAGCAGTTCGAAGGGTCGAGTAGTGGTCATGATTGTCTTCGAGGGATGTTTGGCCCTCGTCATCTTTCCTGCCTCACAGGCACCGCATAAGTGATCTTTCTTGAACTTGACACCCTCGATGCCTATGACATGCTTCTTCTTTGCCAGGGTGTGGAGGTTCCTCATGCCAGCATGCCCAAGCCTCCGATGCCAGAGCCAGCATTCTGAAGCTTTTGCTAGAAGACATACGGCAAGCTGTGGTCCTGCTGAGAAATCTACCACATACAAATCATCTTTTCGATACCCTTCAAATACTAGAGACTTGTCAGATTCCATTAGAACAAGGCAATGATATTTTCCAAATATTACGATCATGTTTAAATCGCAAAGCATTGAGACAGACATTAAGTTGAAGCCAAGGGATTAAACAAGCATGACTTTATCCATGTGTTGATCCCTTGAGATTGCAACTCTACCTAGACCCAATACCTTACTTTTACCAGTGTCAGCAAATGTGATGTGGCTCTTGTCGGATGGACGTAAGGTTGAGTCCATAAGAAGACTTCTTTTGCCAGTCATGTGATTTGTACACCCACTGTCAATAATCCATTCTGAAGACGCTGGTGTCGTACCCTACAGTGCAGTTAGGGGGATAGGCTTCACCAAGAGCATTGTGAAGCAAAAACATTTGACGAACCAGTGGGTTATGAAAGCTTAGATCCAGGTTAGGACTAATAGGGAGAGTAGCAAGCGATTCAGGTACGAAGTACATAGTAAGACCATTTGGGCATTTGATCTTGCACCCTACAAGATGTTTAAGGTCCCCAGCAATAGCGTCAGACGATTTTGGTTTTCTGCTGGAGACCTTTCCCTGCAAAAGAGAGTTAAGCTTTCTTAGCCACCCACATCAAGGGCGGCTTAGAAGCAATAAGTGTAAGTGCAGCATCTGAGAACTTTGGCTTTGGAGCCCTAGCAAACAGTCTTGCAGGCGGACAATAGTACTCATAAGAATAAGCAGAATAGTTCTTGGTCTTATGAACATGGCGGTTTGATGAACTGCTCTCATATTCATATGCTTGAGTATGGTTTCCATGCAAAACATTTGCGTAGTGCGACTCAGGTGAGTCCTCTGTCTGTATGAAGCCTTTGGACCGTATGAAGCCTTTGGTCTGAGGTTTGTCTTCTTCACGTGAGGTGTCATGATGACATTCACAGGAAGACTCTCCAGACACCTTTTCGGAACCCAGATCTTCTTCATAGGCGGTCCATTCCTGCAGTTAGTACCAATGTACCTGGCAAACACTTCACCATTCTGATTCTTAAACAGTATATAGTTTGCATGAAAGGATTCATCAATGATAATGGGGTTAGCACAAGTGAAGCCAGATAGATCGGATGGATCCGCTGAAGGTTCCTTTACAGCAACCCACATGGTTTTGGGGTACTGCTCAGGTTTCCAGTAAGAGCCATCTGCATTCATTTTCCTTATGAACCCTACACCCTCTTTCCTAGGGTTTCGGTTCAGAATCTGCTTTTTCAGGACATCAGATAGCGTCTGATGCCCTTTAAGACTTTTGTACATCCCTGTTTCAAGCAATGTCTTCAACCTAGCATTCTCATCAGCAATAGCGGTGGTATCCTCAGCAGAGGGGTTAGTTACCACATCAGCAGTTGAAGATATTGCAACAACAGTAGCAGTAGAACATTCAGCAACAGAAGTAGCATTATCACGCTCAATGCATTTAAGACATGGTGGTTCAAATCCTTCCTGAGCGGGACTGATCTGTTTGGCGCGAAGTGACTCGTTTTCCATTTGAAGATCTTCATGAACCGCTCTCAATTTCTCAAGATCTTGCTTCCTTTGAAGATAATCATAGGAAAGCTTTTCATGAGTTGTTGAGAGAGTTTCATGATGACTTTCAAGTTCCTGATACTTAACGTGAAGATTTTTTATGTCTTCAATTGAGGATTCAGATCGAGTCATTTCAGCACCTAATAGATCATCGCTTCTGTCTAACAGTTTTTGAATATGTTCCATAGCTTTTTGTTGTTCAGTTGCAATTTTAGCAAGTGTTTTGTAGCTAGGTTTTGAACCACAATCAGAGTCATCGTCGCTAGATGTTTGATAGTGAGTAGTGCGTGTGTTTACCTTGGCACCACGTGCCATGAAGCAGTAGGTAGAAGCGGAGTAGTCCTTGTCATTTGCATCGGTGTCGGTGATGAAGTCATTGTCTTCAGTGTTGAAGATGGACTTGGCAACGTATGCTGTAGCCAGACTTGCGACGCCTGAGTCGGATTCCTCCTCAGACTCCACCTCAGCCTCCTCAGAAGCAGACTCCTCCTCTGAATCCATTTCCTTGCCAACAAATGCACGTGCCTTGCCAGATGAGCTCTTCTTGTGTGATGAAGACTTTGAGGAAGACTTTGAGTATTTCTTCTTCTTCTTCTTCTTCTTCTTCTTCTTCTTCTTGTCGTTAGAGTCATATTCCTTGCTCTTCTTCTTCTTTTTGTTCTCATTGTCCCACTGTGGACACTCAGAGATGAAGTGGCCAAGTTTCTTGCACTTGTGACATGTTTTCTTCTTGTAGTCATGAGCAGGAGCTTCATCATTCCTTGAACTTGATCGGGAAGACTTTCTGAAGCCTTTCTTCTTGGTGAATTTTTGGAACTTCTTGACAAGCATAGCAAGTTCCCTTCCAATGTCTTTAGGATCATCAGAACTGCTGTCAGATTCTTCTTCAGATGAGGAGACAGCTTTTGCCTTCAAGGCACGAGTTCGCCCATAGTTTGGACCGTAGATATCTCTTTTCTCCGAAAGCTGAAACTCATGTGTGTTGACCCTCTCAAGTATGTCAGACGGATCGAGTGTCTTGAAATCAGGACGTTCTTGAATCATCAGGGCTAGGATGTCAAACGAACTATCAAGTGATCTCAGCAGCGTCTTGACGACTTTGTTTTGGTAATCTCAGTGGCGCCGAGGGCTTGAAGCTCATTTGTGATGTCAGTGAGTCGGTCAAATGTGTGCTGGACATTCTCATTGTCATTTCGCTTGAAGCGGTTGAAGAGGTTGCGAAGGACACTGATTCTCTGATCTCTCTGGGTTGAGATGCCTTCATTGACCTTGGAGAGCCAGTCCCAGACCAGGTTAGATGTCTTCAAAGCACTCACACGGCCATACTGTCCTTTGGTCAGATGACCACAGATGATATTCTTGGCAGTAGAGTCCAGTTGAATGAATTTCTTGACATCAGCAGCAGTGACACCTTCTCCAGCCTTGGGAACGCCGTTCTCGACGACATACCATAGGTTGACGTCAATGGCTTCAAGATGCATGCGCATCTTATTCTTCCAGTAGGGATATTCAGTTCCATCGAAGACGGGGCACGCAGCGGAGACTTTAATTATCCTTGCAGTCGACATAGCTAAAACTCCAGGTGGTTAAACCGAATCACACAGAACAAGGGAGCACCTTGCTCTGATACCAATTGAAAGTGCGTTATATCGACTAGTGGGGGGGGGGGTGAATAGGCGATTTTTATGAAAATCTTCAGAACATAGAAGTTTTGAAGACAAACAATAAAATTAAACCTATTACCATGCAGCGGAAGGTAGACTACACTAGGCAACCCATAGTCAAGTATTCAATGAAGTGAAAGCTCAAAGACTAATAGCAGCTAGATAGTAAGGATCAGGTAGGAAGATATTGTGAAGCCAAACAGAACACGTAGTCACTCAGTGAAGACAAATGATAGTACAAACATACAATGACTTCACAAGGAGTAACAGTAAGTAAAGGGAAGTGAAGATGAAACCAGTGACTCGTTGAAGACAATGATTTGTTGGACCAGTTCCAGTTGCTGTGACAACTGTACATCTGGTTGGAGCGGCTAGGTATTTAAACCTTAGGACACACAGTCCCGGACACCCAGTCCTGAACACGCAGCTCAGGACACCCAGTCCTCACCGTATTCTCCTTGAGCTAAGGTCACATAGACCTCGCCCAACCACTCTGGTAAGTCTTCAAGGTAGACTCCCAAACCTTCACAGACTTCGTTCACCGGCAATCCACAATGTCTCTTGGATGCTCAGAACGTGACGCCTAACCGGCTGGAGGATGCACAGTCCTCAAGTGTAATAAGTCTTCAGATCACACAGACAAGAAGACTTAAGTGATGCCCAATTCTCTCTGGCTCTGGTGGTTAGGGCTTTATCCTCGCAAGGAATTCTCTCTCAAAGGCTTCGAGGTGGGTTTCTCTCAAACGACAAAAGCTGTACTTTCAATCTGAGCAGCCAACCGTTTATGGTTGTAGGGGGTGGGCTATTTATAGCCACTTGGCAACCCAACCTGATTTGTCCGAAATGACCCTGGGTCACTAAGGAACTGACACGTGTTCCAACGGTCAGATTTAAAACTCACACGACAACTTTACTTGGGCTACAAGCAAAGCTGACTTGTCCGACTCTGGACAAGATTCGCTCTCATAGTCTTCACTCGAAGACATAGGTTTTTTGTTTAGGCATCACTTCAGTCATTCTGACTGGTTCTCTTGGACCCCACTTAACAGTACGGTGGTTCCTATGAATCAACACAAAAGAAAAAGAACTACGAAAGATCTAAGTCTTCGAGCTCCATAGGCTTCATATAGTGTCTTCTCTTGTCATAGTCTTCAATGTGAATATCTTCATATACCACCTTTGACTTCAATGTCTTCATACATTTTTAGGGGTCATCTCTGGTAGTAAAACCGAATCAATGAGGGACTTCTACCTGTGTTATCCTGCAATTCTCACAAACACATTAGTCCCTCAACTAGGTTTGTCGTCAATACTCCAAAACCAACTAGGGGTGGCACTAGATGCACTTACACATAGCATGAAACATATGGATCCAAATCAGCCCCTTACGAAGCAACGCATAAACTAGGGTTTAAGCTTCTGTCACTCTAGCAACCCATCATCTACTCATTACTTCCCAATGCCTTCCTCTAAGACCAAATAATGGTGAAGTGTTATGTAGTCGACGTTCACATAACACCACAAGAGGCTAGATGTCGGTGTCAAAACCGGCGGATGTCGGGTAGGGGGTCCCGAACTGTGCGTCTAGGCCGGATGGTAACAGGAGGCAAGGGACACGAAGTTTTACCCAGGTTCGGGCCCTCTCGATGGAGGTAAAACCCTACGTCCTGCTTGATTAATATCGATGATATGGGTAGTACAAGAGTAGATCTACCACGAGATCAGAGAGGCTAAACCCTAGAAGCTAGCCTATGGTATGGTTGTTGTTGTATATGTTGTCCTACGGACTAAAACCCTCCGGTTTATATAGACACCAGAGAGGGTTAGGGTTACACAAAGTAGGTTACAATGGTAGGAGATCTGCATATCCGTATCGCCAAGCTTTCCTTCCACGCCAAGGAAAGTCCCTTCCGGACATGGGACGAAGTCTTCAATCTTGTATCTTCATAATCCAGGAGTCCGGATGAAGGTATAGTCTGGCCATCCGGACACCCCCTAATCTAGGACTCCCTCAGTAGCCCCTGAACCAGGCTTCAATGACGATGAGTCCGGCGCGCAGATTGTCTTCGGCATTGCAAGGCGGGTTCCTCCTCCAAGTACTTCATAGAAGATTTTGAACACAAAGATAGTGTCCGACTCTGCAAAATAAGTTTCCACATATTGCCATAGAGAGAATAATATTTACACAAATCTAATCTGCTGACGTATTCCGTAGTGTGACACACCACGGCCAAGCCTTTATCCTAGTCGTTTTATTACCCCACCTCAGCGCGTCATGCGAGGCGTCATGCGATCGTGTCCCCTTATTCTGGGATTCTCATCTGGGCGCGGGTAACCCAACCGCTTCTAGGACTCCTAGATTATAGGCAAGCCCAAACGGACACGGAGAGGACGCTTGATATTCACCCTCTTTATAAAGGGTCAAGGCTTTTATTTTTCCCTCCCGCGCTCAATCGAATCCTTCCCCCACCTCAAGCTCAAGCGCCCAGAGTTCAGGTCAAGTGCTCCGAACCTTCAGTCATGTCCGGATCTAGCCTTCAAGGCCGATGGATGCCTTCCTCCGTCATGGAAGAAGACATCAAAAAGTTGAGGGGGGCCAAATACCTGACCGCCGAGATTCCGCATTGGCTGCCTGCCCGAGGGCAGGCCGTCCCCTCCCCCGAACCCAACGAGATCGTCGTGTTCATCTCTCACTTCCTCCGAGGTCTAGGCCTTGCTCTGGATTCTTTCGTCAGGGGCTTGATGTTTTATTACGGGCTAGATTTCCATGATCTAGCTCCGGACTCTTTTCTTCATATCACGACATTTATTGTCGTGTGTGAGGCCTTCCTCCGGGTTACCCCTCACTTTGGCCTGTGGCTCAAGACCTTTGAAGTAAAGCCGAAGATGATCGAGGGGCAACATGCGGCGTGTGGAGGTGCCTCGATACACAAGATGATGGGAGCTCCATGGCCCAAAGGTTCCCTTCCAGAGGTGTCTGAATTGTGGCAACATGAGTGGTTCTACATCACGGCTCCTAGAAGTTCCAAGTGGGCAGCCGCCCCCATTTTCTGCTCGGGCCCTCCACCACAACTGATGTCATGGATTAGTAGAGGACTGAGCTGGGGTCCAGCCAAGGACGTGCCTATACTGCAAAGCTGCATTCGAGATCTCTTTAATGGAGATTTCAGTTTGGTTGCGGTAAAACAAGTTATGCTGGTCCGTCAAGTCCAGCCTTGCAAATGCCGGCCCCTTCGCTTGTGGGAGTTCAATCCCGAGGGACCGCGTGTCGTTCAAAATTTCCTCGGCCTGACGCACGGGGAGATGTACAAGTTATTCTTTGGACCTCAGGTAGAGTGTCCGGAAATCACCGAGGACGTGGGCCTGAGCAGTAACCGCGCCGCCGAACAGGTAAGGAATCTTCCGGCCGAACATACTATCTCTTATTTGTCACAAAGTTATCTCTGAGAGTTTGCTTTTTGACCAGGACTGGCTAACGAAGGCGAAGTTGATTCGGTGTTCGGCCCCCCTCCCCGAGGGTTTGGAAAATCCGGTACTGGAAAAGATGCTCCAGGTCGCACCCTGCCTGGAGCCCTTGAAGGAAGATACCGGGGAGGATAATATGGGCGGACACGGGCCCCCAGCGTTGCCCATTCTAGCCGAGGGAGCGAGCGTCTCCATGAAGGAAGACGACCGGAGGAGGAAAAGGACTGCGCCCGGGGATTCGGAAGCCGAAGCTTCCAAACAGGAGAAAAAGTCTCCCACAGAGGGTCCTACCTTGGGGGGTGCTGTTGCCGCACAAAGTCCACAGGGGGATCAATTCTCCCACGAGTCGTAAGTGACCCGAAATACTTTAATAGTACAGATATGCCATCTTTTTCTTCTGAGAAAATAACCACCACATATATCTTTCCAGTTCGGGCCTTAGCCCCTCTCAAATGAGCTCGTCTTCGAGGGATCTTCTTCCAGAGATGATGGAGAGCGAAACGCCTCCTCCGGACTCCTTCGCTCCAGAAGCGAGCAACCCTGAAGTGTCGTCGCGGAGGGCCTCTCCGAATCCGGCGAGGCCAGAAGATAATCCCATTGACCCCCGAAGCTCCCAGTGTCCGGTTCCCGAAGAGAGCAGACAAAAGAGTCTGGCACCGTCTAGTGTGCGATCGGATGTTCTGAGGGAGTTGGTGGGGCGAGCGGCCATCTCAGATAAACACCATGTGCTGATGAATACGGTGATGGAGAGAATCTTGTCCGCCGAAAGCGGATTGCATAAAGCTTTTATGAGTCTACTGACAGGCTTTGAGGTACGTAAAATAATGTATGATAGTCCTGCACATGCTAGGTGTGCCCTGTGTAGATAGTAGCACCTGAGACTCTGGTCGTCGTTGGAAACGACGACGAACAGAGGATCATATTCCCAGGTAATAACCATACTGCCTTTATGTGCAGGTGATGGAAGCTCCAGTGGCTAGCCGGACTAGTGAGTTTGCCCATTTAGAACGGCAGTTGGATGCGGCAGACGCCGACATCGAGCTTGTTAACAAAAGGCTTGACGAGGCACAGGGTAAGTGTCATTATCTGTTAAACGCCACATAGGAAGAGCAACATGATGCCAGTATCTTTAATATGTTGTGACTGTAGATGGAGCTGCCAGTGTTGAAGCCTTGCGGGAAGAACTTGCCTGAGCCAAGGAACAAGTGAGGTTGGGTAATGCGTCTGCTTTGAAGGCGGCCGAAGAGTTGCAAGTCGAAAAGGCCGCGCATGGCGAGAGCCGAGATAAGATGGCCAAGATGGCCATAGAATTAAAAGCCGCCACCGACCGTTGCCGGGTTCTTGAAAAGAAAAACCAGGCGAAGGCATCGGACCTTGAGAAGGCTGCTGCGACGGGAAAAGACCTCTGCTCTGCTATGAGGGCAAAGAAGGAGGAGCTGCGGGAAGCCGGTGATATTGTAGCTGGGAAATCCTTTATGTTGCAGAGGAAGTTCGGAGATCCACGATATGCCCCTCTGGATCGGTTGTGGAGTTCGGAGGATGTGTATATGGATTTGGCAGCGAGCGCTGCCGATGCGGCCAAGTACTTCCAGGGTCAGACGGACCGTGAAGTAGACCAGCTGTTTTGGAGACAATTCCATTCTCCCGAGCGTCCGCTTTCATTGTCTGACCAATTAGCCGAATGGGCCGAACTAAATAGGTTGTCCAGACTCTCCATGAGGTCTGTTGTGGATCAGCTATGGCCGGAAAGGCCAAAACCGAATAGCTATTTCAGCTTGGTGCAGCAGTTCCTTGACGTGGTGCCGCGCATTAATGCGATGAAGAGGTCGGCGTGCATAGAGGGCGCACAGATGGCCTTTGCCCGTGTTAAAGCATACTGGGCGGAGATGGATGCTACCACTGTTGCAGCGCGGGATTCGACCATAGGTCGAAGGGCTGCTGAGCACTACTTTGAAGAAGTTCTTGAGGGTGCTTGTTTGATAGAGACCCAGTGCTCAAAAAATATTATGTTTGAGTGATATGTAATCTCATTCTAAGCGACATGCTTTTATAGATTTATATAAGGCTATTTTTATACTTTTGCCTGAAAGTAATATGATGCCTCCTGGGCGGCCGTTTATGTATACATGTGTATAACCTAAAAGATTGCAGTCGTCGGCTTCAACCCCCACGCATATAATTCAGAGGTGCTTGCAAAAACACGCATTCACACTTAACCCAACGTCTTGGTCCTATTAAGGAGGTGATAGCGGAGCGAGTGAGGCAACCGGACTATAATGCTTTAGCACTTTCACTTATCCATAGGAGTTTGACAGTGGGGCTACTAGATAGCCCCTGGTGGCTCCGCACTCTCCCGATACCGGGGTGCATACATGCCTGGCCGGAAAACGGCCCTTCGTTAAATCGGAGGAATTCTAACATTCCAACGGGTCATCGAGTGGTTGACCAGTCTCACGCTATATCATGACAGTCAGTTTTCGGCTTTCTCTACTGAGGTGCTCGTCCGGATGAACCAGGGCACAATCGCAGTAGTTCTCCTGGTGCTACCTTAGCCGATAAAGAGGAACGTAAGGCACCAAAACACAGGAGCCGGGCAAACCCAACATTTGACCAAAGACAATGATTCGAAGCTGATGCATATAGGGCCAAACTCGCAACGCCGAACACTCCCTAAGGTATTAGGTCTTTGTGGTATAAACTGGGCCTAAGTAATGGCCTTTGTAAGAAGCCCCTTGTGTCTAGGTACGTGCATTGTTCTGGCGTGTCCACATGCCAAGACGTCAGCATCCTTCTCAACGGTGGATGTGTATCAACAAGAGACAGTAAAAAAAGGTTTACGCAGGGTCTTAATCTAAAAAGAATCCTTGGAGCGGGTCCCTGCTGCACGTCTGCGCCTGTGTCTCCGTTGTGCCATATCCTGGACGGGTGTAGCACGGTGATCGTCTGTAAAAGAGAGGAATTTAGGTGAAAAAGGTTGTCGTGCAAAAAGATAGTTTTCTAAAGAAACCATGTATAATTCAAGATGAGAAGAAATTGCCACTTGTCTGCGTGCGTTGAGCCCCTTGTATTGACAAATAGGGGTGTGACCATTTATTCGGTTAGTTGTGTCTGAGGTCTTGACGACCTATTGGATGCTTTCGCTAGTCCGGGCGCCTTTAGTGTGCGGCTGCCAAGGCAGCCTCACTCTCTTCGGCGCGCTGAGATCGCTTGATATTTCCGTGCACTGAAATGATGCCACATGGACCGGGCATCTTGAGTGTGTGGGAGGCGTAGTGTGGTATTGCATTAAAGTGAGCAAAAGCTTCGCGTCCGAGCAGTGCTTGATAGCCACTTTGAAACGGAGCGATGTGGAAGGTTAAATGCTCGCGACGGAAGTTATCGGGGGAGCCGAATATAACTTGTAGTAGGAGGGAGCCCGTACAACGAGCCCCTGGGCCTGGCGTTACTCCTTTAAAGGTAGTATTGCTATGGCGAATTTGTGTTGGGTCCAACCCCATCCCGCAGATTGTATCCTGATATATTAGGTTTAGGCTGCTGCCGCCGTCCATCAAGACTCGTGTGAAGTGATATCCGCCAATTACTGGGTCTAATACCAGGGCAGCCCATCCTGCGTGTCGGATACTTGCTGAGTAATTGTGATGGTCGAAAGTGATCGGTTGAGACGACCAGTGGCAGGACTTCGCGGTGACAGGCACTTGGGTATATTTTCTTGGGGGTGCCGCATTGTTTTTTCCCTTGATCACGTGTAACACATTTATTGTTTTGACTTATGGTGGAAATTTCTTTTGTTCCCCCGTGTCTTGCTTGGGAGGCTCGTCCTCATCTTCACTTGGTGTATCCTCCCCATTGTGTACATCGTTGAGCTTGCCGGACTGCTTGAAGACCCAACATTCTCTGTGGGTATGGTTAGCAGGTTTACCAGGGGTACTATGGATATGACATATTTGGTCCAGAATTTTGTTGAGACTGGACAGTTCATCCCTGGTGCCTTTAGTGGGTGGCTTTTGACCTGGCCGAGAGCTTTTGAATCCGGCATTTACTGTCGTGCCCTTCGTGCTGTCTTTCTTTATTCCGGCATTTGTTATTGCTGTTGCGCCGTGATTTCCCGTTTCCATCTCTAACTTCAGATGTACTGGGGTCGCTGGTGCTGCATCTGGCTAGCCAGCTGTCCTCACCCGCGCAAAAGCGGGTCATGAGGTTTGTTAATGCGGCCATCATTCTCGGCTTATTTTGGCCGAGGTGTCTGGCGAGCCATTCGTCATGGACGCTATACTTGAAAGTTGCCAAGGCTTCGGCGTCCGGACAGTCGACAATTTGGTTCTTTTTAGTAAGAAACATGTTCCAAAGCTTTCGGGCTGACTCTCCGGGCTGTTGAGTTATGTGACTCAAATCGTCCGCATCCGGAGGTCGGACATAAGTCCCTTGAAAATTTGCCCGAAAGGCGTCTTTGAGCTCTTCCCAACTTCCAATGGAGCTTTTGGGGAGGCCTTTAAGCCAGTGACGAGCTGGCCCTTTGAGCTTGAGGGGTAAGTACTTGATGGCGTGGAGATCATCTCCTCGAGCCATATGGATATGAAGGATATAGTCCTTAATCCAGACCCCAGGGTCTGTTGTTCCGTCGTATGTCTCTATGTTTACGGGTTTGAATCCCTCTGGAAATTCATGGTCCAGCACCTCATCGGTGAAACATAGGGGGTGTGCGGCGCCCCTGTAGCTGGGTATGCCACGTTGTTCGAATGTTTGTTGTGTTGTATTTTATGCTGGGGCGCGCTTGCATGGTCCATAGATGGATCTTGTTACGCCGTCCTTTGGGTGCGAGCCCTCGCATAGGTCGCGTGTTGTATTGTGAGTGGCGTTGTATGCCACTCTGTGTTGATAGAGGGGTCGTCTATCCGACCAGGTGGCTGCTTTGATATTTGGTTGTGGGGGGTCTGAGGCCTCCTCATCGAATTCAGGTAGCATCTTCCGCTTTGGGTAGCTCTTGGAGGGGTGATTGTCGCCGTACATCGCTGCTGTGTTGAGTATTTTACTCCATCTGATTTGGAGTGTGTCTTGTGCAGCCTTCAGCCTTTGCTTCTGCTTTTTCAGACTCCTTGCGGTGGCAACAAGCCTTTTACGGGCATTCTGCTGCTCCGGGTGCCTGTCCGGTGTTATGTCGTCCGGACCATTATCCTTGATAGAATTTGTTTGTTCGATTTGGTTATCCGGATTTCCGTTGTCCGGCAGCGGTTCGCCCTGCTCTAGCGCTGGGTCTGTGTGATCACTATTTCTGTCGAGGAGGGATTTGGGGCGGCGCTTGCGTCGCCGCTTTGACTGCTTTTCGAGGGAACAAGCCTTCGGTGCGTCCTTCCGCTCCTTGTCGTCATCTTTTGGTGCGTCCACCATGTATACGTCATGTGACGAGGTGGTGTTCGGGGGCCCAATAGGCGCTGGTTCTTCATTGTCTCCTTCATCGGCGTCCATACCATCGATGTCTTCGGAGTCGATGTCGAGCATGTCGGTTAAATCGTTGACAGTGGCTACAAAGTGGGTGGTGGGTGGGTTTTGAATTTCTTCATCGTCCGTATCCCAACCTCGCTGACCGCAGTCCGGCCAGGGCTCTCCTGATAAAGAGAGAGACTTTAGTGGTTTCATAATATCACCGAAAGGCGAGTGCTGAAAGATGTCCGCGGCAGTAAACTCCATGATCGGCGCCCAATCGGATTCGATTGGCAGGGGCGCGAATGGTTCGGAGTTCGGAGAGGAGTCCGGCTTCTTGGAGTCATGAGTCCCGCGGAGTGCGGGGCTGGTGTTCGGGTCGATCGCCGTTGGGTTCGCAGCCCCCGAGGCGGCGTCCAACCACCCATCCTCGATCGGCGTAGTTGGCTCCGAATTAAAGGTCGAAGCTGATGTAGGTGCGACCTCCAGGGCACTGTTTGGCGGTAGAGCTAGATCATGCTCGTCGTGATAGTGCGGCGCGCTCGGCAGTGGCTCGAATCCGTCGAAGATCAAGTCCCCGTGGATGTCAGCCGTGTAGTTTAAACTTCCAAATCTGACCTGACGGCCAGGGGCGTAGCTTTCGATCTGCTCCAGATGGCCAAGTGAATTGGCCCACAGTGCCAAGCCGCCGAAGACGAAGATCTGTCCGGGTAGGAAGGTCTCACCCTGGACTGCATCGCTATCGATGATCGTAGGAGCCATCGAGCCTGACGGTGACGACACAGAGGAACTCTCAATGAAAGCACCAATGTCGATGTCAAAACTGGCGGATCTCAGGTAGGGGGTCCCGAACTGTGCGTCTAGGCCGGATGGTAACAGGAGGCAAGGGACACGAAGTTTTACCCAGGTTCGGGCCCTCTCGATGGAGGTAAAACCCTATGTCCTGCTTGATTAATATTGATGATATGGGTAGTACAAGAGTAGATCTACCACGAGATCAGAGAGGCTAAACCCTAGAAGCTAGCCTATGGTATGATTGTTGTTGTATATGTTTTCCTACGGACTAAAACCCTCCGGTTTATATAGACACCGGAGAGGGTTAGGGTTACACAAAGTTGGTTACAATGGTAGGAGATCTGCATATCCGTATCGCCAAGCTTGCCTTCCATGCCAAGGAAAGCCCCTTCCGGACACGGGACGAAGTCTTCAATCTTGTATCTTCATAATCCAGGAGTCCAGCTGAAGGTATAGTCCGGCCGTCCCCTAATCCAGGACTCCCTCACTAGACAACATACATCTTATCAAAATATCAAACGAATACCAAATTCACATGACTAATCATAGCAAGACTTCTCCCTTGTCCTCAGGAATGAACGTAATTACTCACAAAGCATATTCATGTTCATAATCAGAGGGGTAATAATATGCATATAGGATCTGAACATATGATCTTCCACCAAATAAACCAACTAGCATCAACTACAGGGAGTAATCAACACTACTAGCAACCTACTAGCACCAATCCCGGACTTTGAGACAAGAATTGGATACAAGAGATGAACTAGGGTTTGGAGATGAGATGGTGCTGGTGAAGATGTTGATGGAGATTGCCCTCTCCCGATGAGAGGAGCGTTGGTGATGATGATGGTGATGATTTCTCCCTCCCGGAGGGAAGTTTCCCCGGCGGAACAGCTCTGCCGGAGCTCTAGATTGGATCCGCCATGGTTCCGCCTCGTGGCGGCGGAGTCTCCTCCCAAAAAGTTCCTTCTCATTTTTTTTCTCATCGAAAGACCTCATATAGGAGAAGATGGACGTCGGAGAGCCACGAGGGGGGCCACGAGGTAGGGGGCGCGCCCTAGGGGGGGGGCGCCCCCCACCCTCGTGAGCAGGGCGTGGCCCCCCTGGCCTTCATCTTTGGCAAGGATTTTTCTTTATTTATTTTAAGACGTTCCGTGGAGTTTCAGGACTTTTGGAGTTACACATAATAGGTCTCTAATATTTGCTCCTTTTCCAGCCCAGAATTCCAGCTGCCGGCATTCTCCCTCCTTATGTAAAACTTGTAAAATGAGAGAGAATAGCCATAAGTATTGTAACATAAAGTGAAATAACAGCCCATAATGCAATAAATATTGATATAAAAGCATGATGCAAAATGGACGTATCAACTCCCCCAAGCTTAGACCTCGCTTGTCCTCAAGCGAAAAGCCGATAACAATAAATATGTCCTCATGTTTAGAAGTAGAGGCGTCGATAAAAATAAAATACGGACATGAAGGCATCATGATTATTCTCATACAGCAACATATATAGATTTTGTCATATGATTACTTATGTTCAAGTGATGATCTCTTCACAATGCAAAAGTATAAATCATAAACCTTATTGGGCTCCAGCAAACTATAATCTCACTCATTGAAGCAATTGCAATTTATCATAACATCGGAAAGAGTCTATGTCAGAGCTAAAAAGCAAGTCCACATACTCAACTATCATTTAGTCCTCCATAATTGCTAACACTCACGCGATACTTGTGGTTACGGAGTTTTAATCGGACACAGAGAAAGATAGGGGCTTATAGTTTTGCCCCACAACCTTTTACCTCAAGGGTAATGT